>NW_008343971.1:1578963-1601086 GCF_000622305.1 Nannospalax galili
CCTAAAACTGTACAGCCAATTTTGTAAGAGATGCAGCCTAGCTCAGAAAATTGTTATTGAATATGTCAATGCTGATGTAATGAAATGTTTCTTCTAAGTATGTGGTTATTAAATAAATAATTTTAAAAAAAGAAAAGGGCATTTTAACTTCAACTTAAAAGAACTAAATGTTAGAGCTTAAAAAGCAAGATTTATAATACAGTTCCTGAACTCAAAAGTAGCTATGGTTATCTGCACAAGACCTGCACAATATCAAGCTAGTCAAAATCCCAGCATAGACAGGATAGATGGTCTCCATGATTCACCTCTTACTGATGAGCTATTGGCCATGAATAGCTCCTAGGAGGGAGAATCATTCTTTGTTGAGGATGTGAGCACTGTCAGGTTACCTATGCCCCAGTGGGTGGTCCCACACCAGTGCACATATAGGCATCACTAACTGGTCTCAATGACTTCTCAAAAAAAAAAAAGAAGAAAAAAGACATGAAGTTGGGAAGGGGGGGCATGTTGGTTGGGGTGGACATGAATGTAGGAGGAAGGAGAAATGAGGATAAACGAATCATATTTCATTGTATACATGTATGAAATTCTCAAAAATAAAGAAAAAATTATAAAGCAAGATTAAGCAAGAAAGGAAAAGAAAGAGAAAATTTAAATCGCCAGTAGAAACTTTCTACTCTGTTGACATAGATAAGAATAACAGTTCAGAAAAGAAAAATGTTTTTGTAGATTTGAAAACTTAGATGTGACAGAGAGGGCAAACCCCTCTTGTAAAGGCCACATTATCATATCCCCTGAATCATAGGCTGTCCTGGCTGAGCAGCCTGACTTTTCCAGTGAAAGGCTATATTTTGCATGCACAATACATCTCCAAGCTCAGCTTGATTTTTCCAAGGCAGACTTGACTTTGTAGTAAACTGTAAAAATTGATTACAATCAACAAAGGAGGTTTTTTGTTTTTTTTTTTTTTTCCAACAAAGCTAATTTTACAGGCTGGTGCTAACTAACTATAGAAATATGCTTTTTTTTGGGGGGGGGGAGACAGAGTCTCCCTGTAGCCCCAGCTGGTCTGGAATTCACTTTGTAGAGCAGGCTGGCCTCGAACTCACAGAGATCCTGCCTCTGCCTCACAACTGCTGGGATTAAAGGTGTGTACCACCACACCCAGCCAATGTAATGCTTTTTTAATTTAGTTGAAAACAACCCTATAAGAAAAATTAGTTTACTGTAAATAGAATCCTATCTTAAAGACCCCATTTCTCTGAATAGGTTTTTAAAGACCTAGCTCAAATTCTCATCTCTCTCTTTCAGAACAGCTAGAGAGCAGCCATAGTTTGCTCACCAAAAACACTAAGATAGATCCTAGGGTTATTGGAAAAACGTTTACCTACCAAGTACAAAAGCCCTGAGTGTGATCCCCAGCAGTAAACACACACACACACACACACACACACACACACACACACACACAATTTATTGCAAACTACTAAGAAAAAACTAGAAACAACTAGAATACTCCTAAGGGGTGACTAAGAAGAGTTTACAGATAGGTGATGTTAAAGAAACAAGGGAAGGGAAGTTCTGACAAAGCTACATCCTTCAACCTGAGGGAGCAGAAACAGAGAGGGTGGAGGCTGGGTTTAAGGCACCAACAGAAAATATTCACCCCAAAATAAAAGTTGTCTATGTTAGGGTCCGTGACTCGATGGGTCCCCTCCAGATAACAAATACACGGGATTGGAGATGTAAAAATCAAGCAGAGTCTTTACTTTCCAGCTAGCTGGGGTCAACCGGCTTCCCAAGACATGCAAGTCTGGTCAGAACGATCGACCCCCATTCAGTTTCAGGTACAGATTATATAGGCCCACATAGTCATTACACAAAAAGCATTCCTCAGCAGACACTTTGATCAAACATCTTCTAAAAGCTATAGTTTCGGTTAAACATCTTTTCCAGGAAGGCTATGTAAGCCTGGTACAACTTCCTTCTCTTTGTTCCTTATCGGTTATCTGGTATGTGCAAACAGGCCTACAGGACACATTGCAAATCAACTGAGTCAGGGGTCCAGGGTCCAGGAAGGAGGTTTACAGCACTTCAATTCTTAGCATTTCAACTAGGTTAATCATCCATGTGTGGTAGATACAAATCAGGCAGAACAGGCAAGCTTAGCAAGTAAATCTAAATCAACATTTTAAACAGAGTTTTCTATCAAAATGCAGAGTTCTTACAGCATTCATCAAGGTATTTCATTTTTTTTCCAACAGTCTATTGGCCTTACTTTGGAATTATCTTTCAGCATTTGTCATGTATATGCTCAAATTCTAAATTTATTCAGGCATCTCACCCCAATTGATCCTCTTTGACCAGCATCAGAGATCTGATCCAGACTTGCAGTAGTCAGGAGTACCTTAGTTTAAAGCCTTCTGGTTGGGTTGGAAGTTGATCAATAGTAAAGCACTTGCCCACCATATGCAAGACCATAGGTTTATTTCTCAGTACTGCAAAAAATAACATAATAATTATAATAAGTATCCTCCTGCAGAAGGATACCTCACAAAAAGTATTTCTACTCCTCACTGATCATAACCTCACCCAATGTTGTCATTACTTCTCTACCCACACCCAGAAAGCTTGGTAAACTAAACTTTCTCTGGTCCCTATGGGGTGGCTTTACCTTTGATGTGTCACCTCTCAAAATCCAGTTCCCCATAGACTTCTGTCTTCTGCAGGAAACCCGTCCTGAGTGCCTACGTTGACTGCATCTTTCTCTCTGCTTTGCATAGCCCTGTGGTTTAATGCTTCTTGAAGAATTTGCCTTCAAAAATGTATTGACTTCAACTTCATATTACATACTAAGTTACTTGAAAGTATAGGGGATCCTGTGCCCTTGTAGCCTTGGCCCTAGTCTGATCATCAGTAACTGTATTACATCATCAGTAACTGTGAAAACCTCTCTGAGTTGCATTCAAATTAATTGAATTCAGATTTGATGAAGTTCCTTGACTTTCTTCAAAGAGAGAAGTTTGAAGTATTTAGTAGAATAATGCTTACCAGAGGCAAGGAAAAGTAGGGAAAGAGAGGGATGTCAAGGTTGAACAATGAGTACTAAGTTATAATTAGATAAGAGGAATAAATTCTGGTGTTCCGTGGCACAGTAGGTGACTGTAAATAAAGATAATGTACTACGTATTTCAAAACAGCTAGAAGAAATTATTTTGAATGTTTTCACCACAAAAATGATAAATGTTTGAGGAGATAGTGTGTTTATCTTTATTTGAATATTACATGATGTATACAAGTATAAATATCACATGATATTCTATAAATATGTATAAATTTGTATCAATTAAAACTAAATTTTAAAAAAGAAAATTATATCACATTGGCTACACACAAGTGTGTTGTTTTTTTTATTATTTTTATTTTATGTGTATGATTGTATCGCCTGCATGTATGTGTGTGCACCTGAGTTGTGCAATGCCCACAGAGGACAGAAGAGGGCGTGGGATCCCCTGAAACTGGAATTACAGACAATTGTTAGCCACCATGTGGATGCTGGAAATCGAACCTGGGTCCTCTGTAAGATCAGCCAGTGCTCTTAACCACTGAGCCATCTCTCCAGCCCCTGAACATACAATTTTATAAGACAATTGAATGTTTTTGTCTCCTGGTTCTTGGTGAATGAGAACATAATTTCCAATGACATACCTAGAGGACAAAATCAGTATTACAATTTAAAAAATAACCAACCAGTGGTATTATTCAGTATGTAAATTGTGTAACCCGGAAGACTACACTAACTTTATTAAAATACAGTCAGTGGGGATGAGTTGAAAGGGGCAGACCAGATTCAAGACCTTCATTAAGCCCAGGGTGACCAGTATCCAAGTGTGGGGATTTATTACTAGAGTCTTTCCCACTAGATCACCTGTGATTCTTGGCAGGCAAGTGCTATAACTGAAGCCTTTTCAATTACAATGGCTAGCAGAACATTTTTTGTAAGATTTAATAGGCATACCGGCTTCCTTAATGGTTTTTATGCATACTCAGGCAGCTCAGATACTGTCATCCTAACATAAAATCCCAGACACTTTTTAATATATTTCATGCTTCTTTTTAATGACCTCATTAGACAAATTGGGTTTTTGGCAAAGTAAGGCTAAAAAAAATTTATTCTCATACTCAATTTTGATTTATGACATCCAGTGACCAAAAATACAGAATATACAATTTTAGAGCTGCGAATCTATCACAATCTATCACAGTAATGAGGCAAAGGGGACAGGAAAAAAGAAAAAAGTAACATATCACCTTACCCTAGGGGAATTTACAGTCCAGTTACACACATGCTGTGAACCCAGAATATCATGGTAGATGGATGATACATTAATAACATACAACTGCAAAGCACTAAGATATGGGAGAAAAGAAATGATTAGAGAGAAAGCATGAAATGAAAGTCCCAGCTCAAACTCTTGCCTGCCTTATATATCTTCAGGACAGTTGCTATCCTAGTTTGCTCTCTGTTGCTATGACAAAATATTGTCCAAAACCAATTTGGGGAGGAAAGGGTTTATTTGGCTTATACTTCCATATAACTGTTCATCACTGAAGAAAGCCATGGCAAGAAATCAAGGCAGGAACCTGGAGGCAGGAACTGAAACCGAGACCATGGAGGAACACGGCCCACTGGCTTGCTTTCCTTGGTTTGCTCAGGTACTTTTCTTATACAGCCCAGGGATGGCATCACTTGCAGTGGGCTGGATCTTTCTACACCCATTAGCAATGAAGAAAATTCCCTTCAAACATGCCTATAGGCCAGTCTGATGGAGGAAATTCTTCAGTGAGGTTTCCTGGCCCCAAGTGACTCTAGTTTGTGCCAAGTAGACAAAAGCTAACCAGCATTAGTTACACAATCTTCTGAGCTCATCTTCTGGAAAAATGTTTACCTTGCAAGGACATCTTGAGAATTTATATGGAAATGGTGTATGTGAAAGCCAACCTAATAAACTGTATGTCTCTGTATATGTTTATTCACCTCACAGGCATTTTTGGAAGCTCGCTGTATGCTTAGTACCATCCTCAGCATCCCTAAAGACAGGAAGGTTAAATGAGTGTGTGTTTTCTGTCCACCCAGAAGTCAAATGATGATTGCAAATGTCGTTCAGATGGTGGAGTGCTTGCCTAGCATACACAAAGCTTTGTTTGATCCCCAATACCATATAAAACTAGGCATGGTGGTGCATGCCTGTAATTCCAGGACTCTGGAAGTTAAAGCAGGAGAATGAGAGGATGAAAAATACAGGGTTATCCTCACATATAGTGAGTTCAAGGCCAGCCTAGGCTATATGAGACCCTGTCTCAAAACAAGAAAACAATCAACTGAGTGTGTTCCTACGGGTTTCCTGTCAAAGGGCCTGAGAACCTCAAGGGCTGTGGTGGTAAAAGAAGTCAAGGGGAATGGAAGCTGAAGTTCCTTGGCAGGTAGAACATGGGGTTTATAGGAAGCTGGGAGTAGAGAAGAGCTTTTCATAGAGGTGATATCTCTTAGAGTTGGGCAAGTGTAGCATCATTTTAGTGTGGCTTCTACCTGGATGAAATAAACTGTGTCGACTTTCAGATCCAAGATAATTGAACTCAGCCAATGCAAGGTAAAATAACTGAACAATCGTTCAGTGAAATCAATAGTAACACTTTGAGATAAATGCATATTAAGCAGAAGAATTTGCTGACTGGGTATAGATTTGGGAAAGTTCCTGCTATTTAAGGCAGAGGCAATCTGTCTCAGAAACAGAAGAGAATGTTAAAGAAGTAGTGAAGAAGGAAGACTTAGAGGGCATCTCTGGTTCAGTACACCTAAACGGCAAAAGATCATCCCCTCAGCTGTCGTTTCCCATCGGTAGGTAGCAGTTGCCTGAGGCATCCCTTCAGGAAGAATGCAAAGGCTTTGTCTGCACACAATAGGAAAGTGTCAGGATGAAATATTGATGGTGGCCTTGGGCACTGGATGGCAGAGTCATCACTGCACCCTCTCTTTGCCAGCCCTAATTTAATCTGCCCCAGTTCCTCCTAAATCCTGAACATGGAACTGTGAAATTCAGAATATGGCTCTGATGGGGAGACTTTTCAATGACAAGGCTCTGGATTGAGCTTCTGCAAAGCCATCGCTGCTTTAGAACCTCCTAGATGCCCATCAAAAACAGAGAGCTTCCACTTACATGGGTGACTTCAGGTCATACTGAGGATACATATTGAAGACAGTTTGTTGGATGGCTGACAGTCTACTATGTGGAAAGAAGTTTAAAAATATGAGCTGAATGTTTTGTCACATTTTTCAAAGGGTTCTATTCTTTCCTGCTGCTTTGGGAAGTTAAAGGACAAATGACACAAAAAAAAAAATGTGAAGCCTGTTTCCTAGACTTCCCCCAGGGTCTCTGCAAACGTGATTTCTCCTAAGTCCTGAGGCAGTTCGGTGTTCTTCAACTAAAAATGGGACCTCTTCTGTGTTCTCTTGCTCTAATTCTTTTTTTATTTTTTTATTGAGCTTTTAAAATTTCTTACATTTCCCACTCAAATCCAGACCCCTTCGCCCATCCATGCCTCCCACTATCTCCCACTAAACCCTATTCACTCCACCATACGTGCTGAGTCCTATTCATTCATGCGTTTGTAACCAAATGTCCTTCAGTGTAAATGCATCTACTGGAGTCTAGTCAGCCCATCCAGTGGTCGTATGTAAGTCATACTCTCCCTCACCCAGCAGCAACCAGTCTCAAATATCCTCAGTCTAGTGCTGGCCCTATCTAGAGTAGAGCTTCTCTTACTCTAATTCTTAATTTCTTAGCAAAAGAAGCCCTCTCTCACTAAGTGATTATTATCATACTACCTTCAAATCGCTGAATTCTTTGAGCTATAGTGTGATTGAATTTTAATAACTCACTGTCCATGTGTGAATTCCTCAGACATAAAATCCTTGTGAAAATCTACCATAACAGACCAGAACATTTATCAATAGATGAGAAACCAGTTTAGAATAGTAACACTGGACTGTTAAGCTGGCAGGTACTTGCCTCCAAATCTAGATGACCTGAGTTCAGTCCCCAGGATACACACACACACACACACACACACACACACACACACACACACGTTGAATTTTAAAAGAGTAATGCTTCTAAATATATTTTCTCACTTTATAATCACGGCATAAAGATTCCCAAGGTTGCAAACTACATCTCCTGTGGATAGAACTTGGAGTGGTCAGAGCTGCTCTGTGCTTCTAGGGTTATAAAACAGAATATAAGAAGGGCAAAGGGTGAAGGGCAGATAGAAACAGATGAGGAGCAGACCTAACTATAACAGTAGCAGCCGCTCAGCTGCTCTCCCCAGAGGCCTAAGGCTGGCAGTGAGCAGGACATTAGCAGCTGCTGACTAGTGTTCTCAAGCTAGACAAGGACTTCAAGAATGTTTGTCTCATGCAGACAACAGATAAGGACCCTGCTGGTATTGCCTTGATCCTTAGAGGATTTTCCTGTACCTACTCAGAAATAATTTAAATACCACATGCCCAAAAGCTGGAAAAGTTTCTTCTTCAAGAAGGTCAGAAAAGGTAAAAAGTAACTTCGAAAAAGACACTCTCTAACTGATGCTGTGATACCACAGTAAGTACAAAGAAAGCACTGCAATCCATGGTTAATGAATACCTACTATACGCAGAATTTTTCTAGGCATTTGGCATGTGTTACACCACATGTATGTCATTGACTCTACTTTGTTCATGAAGAGATGGAAGGTGAGAGGGGTCACGTCACTAACGCAGCTCACAGAGCATTCTAACTTCTTTGCTGTTGCCACGATTAAACAATCTGACCAAAGCAGCTTAAGGAAGGTTTGTCTGACTTACACGTTCAGATCATAGTCCATCACTGAGGGAAGTCAGGACAAAAACTCAAGCAAGAACTTGAAGCAGAAACCATGAAGGGATGCTGCTTGCCGCTCACTCACAAGCAGATTCTCAGCTAGCTTTCTTATATAACCAGGACCATCTGACTGGGGATGATGCCACCCACAGTGGGCCACGTAGGAATGATTTTTATGAAATGGACAGAATCTGGACTAAAGACTTTTGCTTAAATTTGCAACCAAAACACTACTATTTGTAGTGCAAACATGCTCATTAAATCATGTGTTTTTGTGACCTGGGCATAATGACCTTGATCCCTTGGGACCCCAATCTGCCCTTCACCCAAGATAGTGAATGAATAACGGTATACTCGAATTAGCAAATCAAAGTGCCGAGTGCAGCATATTCATATTCATACCATCACTGAAAACAGTGAAAATTGAGTAGAATGTTTGACATTGTATGTGTAAGATATTTTAAGCCTAAGAATGAAAGAACAAGATTGTCTGATAGGATAAGGGTGGATCCTAGTTTGTAGTTCCCCAATTGTGACTGAAGATACAGCTTTGAATAAAAGTATGGGTGAGGCTGGGCTCAGGAGCACAGTGCCAGGAGACACCTGGAGGAATGAGTGCCCCTGGAGTTTGGACCCACTCTTAAAAAACAAAGTTAAAAGTCAGGCTATTTATTCAGGTATGACCGTAATGTGGCTTTAATAACACCACAGGGCTGGGCCCTCCTACATCAATTAGCAGTCAAGATAGTCCACAAACAGGCCAATCTGATCTGGAATCTCAACTAAGACTCCTTTCTCAGGTGACTCCAGGCCATGTTCAGTTGACAGTCAGTGACATTTCACTTACCATGGCTACACAGTGTAAACAATAACTGACTCAGGATTTCAGTCCATGCTGGTAAATGATACTAGTAGTCCCTCACCATGCAGAAAGCTAAACAATATAAAAGAAAAAGCATGGATGGGCAGAAAACCTTGTAATATTTCTGTAAGAGAATAACTCGGGATGTCACTGTGCTTACCAATCTTGCATATTCTGTAGTCAGTGGGTGGAATTTTTGCTAGATCTGTTGAGTGTAGCTGTTTTATGATCCTTTACAAGTCTTCCTTTTACATTTTTGTGACTAGAACAAAGTATCTGAGAATGGGGAAATTATAAAGAAAATAAGTTTATTTAGCATTCAGTTCCAGAGATTTGGGATAATGGTTACCAGCAACAAATTCTAGGAAGAGTCTTACAGACTAGCATCACACAGTGGAAGTGCATGTGGGAAAGGGAGAGGTCATATGGTAAGAGAAGCAAGAGAGTAAGCTAGAAAGCCACCTACCTGCTCTCTTGGTCACCAGAGACCTAATCTCCCAAAGGATTCAATAATCTAACCAACTCTCACGGGGTCCAACCTCTTAAGACTTGACCATTATATTGAGGATAAAGATATCCCAAATCTAGCACACTACTATAATAAAGTACTCAACACTGGGTAATTTATAGAGAACAGAAGCTTATTTCTCATGGTCTTCAATACTGGGAAATCCAAGATCACAGTACTAACAAGTTCCTTGTCTGGTGAGGGTTTCCTTCTAAGATGGTAAGTCAAATATCACATACTCCTCAAGGGAGGAATTCTTCAGCAGAAGGGAGAAAGTGAGCAAGCAGGCTGCTACATGAAGCCTCTTTTATATATGCATTATTCCATTTCTGGGGGAGATCTTCATGACCTAATCACCTCTTCAAGTACCTCGCTCTTCATAGACACTCCTCTTTCTGCATCCCTACTCCATTTTTGGTCTCTCAGGCCTCTTTGAAATGCCTTGAACTCTGCTGCAGCCTCTTTAACCCCTTTGTAACCATTCTGTAACCCACATATACACACATGTAGAGAGATTCACTATGACATATGTAATGTATGTTCTGAAAGTGAATATTAGCAATTGAAACTGAAATGAAAGAGCCTGTATTTGCATTATCCAGGAATATCAAAGAAAGCAGGACTATCTGGCAAACCACTGCTAATGAAACCACTGTATTCTTGTGAATTTATTGCCATTCAATTAATTCTAACGTTGTGGAAAGACACGGATGCATTCATGTATGTTTCTAGCACTGTGTACCCATGACACATTATCTGTTGAATACAAGCTCTGCTTCTTCTCAGAGCAGTTTCCATTGCCTGGTTTTTCTGTATTTGGGTCACACCTCCTTTCATTGCCTGTCTTCTATTTTTGTTAAACATAGTACATTTTAAGTAATATATTTTAATAGCTCTAGATATTTATCTCCTCTCCTCCAGTGCTTGCATTTTGTTTGGGACTTGGTTCTGTTTTTCTTTTGTTTAAATTTGCTAGAGTACTTTAAAAAAGTCTGTATCCATATTTTCTCCATAATGAAGCCATTAGTGTCGCTTACCCTGGGGTAAGGGTCTATTAGTCTGGCTCTTTTACACTGTTTGATTCCCTATCTCTCTTATCTACGCTCACTTGGTGGTACAACCTGCTTGTGAGAATCCACTATACACCCGTTCATTGCTACATTATTTTTGACAATCCCCTGTGTACTCTGTATCCTAGCTTCATTTATGTTTCTACGATAAAATACCCTATCAAAAAGCAACTTAGGAGAAGAACGATTTGGTTTACGATTCTAGGTTACAGTCCCTCATTGCAGAGAAGTCAAGACAGGAACTCAAAGCATCCAGTCACATCTCATCTGAGAGCAGAAAGGACAAACACCTGCATGTCTACTGCCCAGTTTGCGTTCTCTAGTCTCACACAGTTCAGAACCCAAGGGAATGGTACTGGGTCTTCCAACACCAGTTAATCCAATCAAGACAATACCTCCCAGAAATTCCCACAAACCAACCTACTAGACAATTCTGCATTGACAGTCTCTTCCCATTTTGACAAGTTGATAGTTTAAAGTAACCATCACTTGGTACCTGGTTCAATTAAATGTGAGAAGAGAAAGTTTTGTAGTTCAATCTTGAAGGTTGTTCTGATACAAGTGGGCTCATACTAGTTCCCCTTTTTCCCATTTTTCTATGGTTGAACTAGCTGAACTGTGCTTTAGCTTGTCATTCTCTAGTGAGAGGAGCTGTCATTTCAGACGGTGCCCTTAGGCACAAGCCTCTTTCTGTGTTTTCAAATGCAGTAGGCTCCTTTGTGGACAGCTTTGGAGCTCTCTATTCATAGACCCTGCTTTTGCTCTGTGTACACTCTGAACCACATCTATGGATGCTGAGCCGTCCAAAAACTCAAGTCCCACTAACCAGAACTTTAACTTCTTTGACTTGGAGGTGGAAGGGAAGGAAATATGACTGCCTCCTCTTCTCAGTGAGGCACTGAAGTTCCTATTAGGCACTGAGAGGTGAGGAAACCCTGTATCTCAGTTATATTCATTCATTCAGGATGATGTGGGGTTGGAGGCAGCAGTAATGAGGGAGGGGATCATGACTTTAATGTCGCAAATTGTCACTGTTTTTTTGTCAAGCTATAGTAGGTTGTCTGGAATGAAAGAGGCTTTAAATGTTTTTATATCATTTTCACCAGCTTTGTAATTTCACTTGGGATGAGTCTGTGGAGCTCCTCCTATCAACAGACCAAAAGCAGAACTGTCCTCCGTTATCCTTTTTAAAAATCCTTTACCTTCAGATAAGTCTTGCTTGCTTTTAATTTTACTTGCCATTCATTTTCACTCCTTGGTTTAATCGCATTGATAAGATTTTGTCCATTTTATTGATTATTTCAAGGTCAGTACTTTTATTTCAACAAAACATTTTGAATTTTTAGCTCTTATTTTATTAATTTCTGCATTCATCTCCTAATTTCACACAGTTTTTGTCTATATCAATATTTTACAATTATACATTAAATGTAATTATAATTTAACTTCTTAATTTGAAAACTTATAGTCAGGCAAGAACAATCTACTGTCCACAGGTCACATGTGGCCCAGTGTTTCTATGAATATGGCCCAACACAAAGCGGTAAATTTACTTAAAACAGAGATTCGGTTTTTTACAATCCTTTTGTAATTCAAATGCATAGCTCTCAAGCATGAACTTTGTGACAATGTCATGTCCCAATGTCAAAAGGTTAAACTTCTGTTTTTATTGGTTTCTAATAAATTTAAAACTATAAATGCTTTGCAAATAATACTTTAGCTCAATTCCATAACTTTTTAATATATATAGTTCTATGCACTCTCAGATTAAGCAACTCATTAATTTTCTTTACATTATATGATCTTCAGAAGATTTAAAGCTGTTTAATTGCTATAATTAAAAGAATTTTCTTTTATTTTAAATTCTGGAGTAATTAAAATGATTGTACTCGAGATTTTGGCTTTGCAGAATTCATTGTGACTATATTTGTATACTTTTATGAGCTATGTTTTATAAAGTTATGCACAGGTTATGACAGAGGTAATTTCAGGAAATTTGTTTTTCCAGGGAGAAGCCTCTTTGTGAGGATAGAATGGCTTCCCTGGAAACCCATTTACAGTTCTCAGAATCTTTACCCTTTTTCATTATAGATCAAAACTGACTCTGCCTGGTCAGAAGGGCCTCTTTTGGCAGTGGGTGACAGAGCAAGAACTCATAACTGGTCACAGTGCCCCCAAACAAGACGTGTCTGTCACTCCTTCAAGGCCCAGGGAACATCACAGGAGAGGGAATAGAAGAACTGTAGGAACTAAAGAATTGGAAGGAATGTAGTGGGGAACTGTACCCTAGATTCCACATGGAAGCTGCAATCATGACCACATGGCAGCTATGACTGCCTGCATGAGGCCTGAGGAAGTGGGGAGGAAGGGAAAGAGAAAAGGGAAAGAAAGAGGAGGGAGGAGAAGGGAGCAGATGGCAGGAGAACAGAGAGGAGGAGAGGATAGGAAAGGGAAGGGGAAAGTAGAAGATAGGGGAGGGGAGGGGGCAGAGGGAAGAGGTACTGTGTACTGTATACAAGTATATTGTCCAAAACAATTTTTAATTAATTAAATTTTTAAAATTCTGTATATGTAATCTCTATGTTACTTCCTCCATTTCTTTTTTTCTCCACAGTGGAAAAGTTTTTATTGAGACCCCACCAGCTGCACAATATGCTTCTTCTAACACTAGGTACCTTCCTCTTGGCAATTAGGTCTGCCTTCAGTGGTCCCATGAGTAATTTCTTCTCCATGGTCTGGAAAGAGCCATGGTCATGTTTTGAGGTGATGTTAGTGACGTTCAGGTCAATCTTCTCCAGAGCACGGCATCTGGTCTGTACCAGCAAGGATTTTCAGAGGGTGAGCACTCGCTTCTTGGTTCCCACCACACTGCCTTTCAGCATGACGAAGTCATTGCTCACCTCACCATAATGGACAAACCCACCCAAGGGGTTGATGCTCTTGTCAGAGAGGTCATAGTCAGTGAAGGCATTGTTCTTGATCAGCTTGCCAGACTTGATAAGGTAGCCCTGTCCAATCTTGTAAATCTTGCTCTCTGTGCAAGGATGGTGGCCTTTTTGCCCACCTCGAGCCACAGAGAAGGCCACATGGGCAGGGTGCCAGGCTCCAATACAGGCAACCTTGTCACAAGCTTTGGTGGGTCTCCCTTATTAAGGCCTGTTACCTACTATTCTTCTCCTTCAGGTTATTGCTTTTCCTTTACCTCACTGTTTCCTTACCCTTGTCCTGATTCCTGCAGTTATGTCTGTTTGCATACTTATTTATCAGAGTCTGATCCTAGGATCTACATATGAGGGAGAACATATGTCGATTTTTTTTCCGAGATTGTGTTACTTCACTTAGTATAACAGTTTCTAGTTCCATCCATTTACCTGCAAATTTCATGATTTCATCTTTCTTTACTACTGAGTAAAACTCCATCGTATATATGAACCACATTTTCATTATCCACTCATCAATTGAGGGACACTTAGGTTGCTTCCATCTCTTAGCTATTGTGAAAAGAGCAGCAACAAACATGGATGTATAAGTGTCTCTGCAATAGGACGAGTCATCCAGCTGCTGCCAGACCCTGCACTGTTGCACTGGTTTCTCTCCTCAGGAGTAGGCAAATTAGGGTAACAGAAAAGGATATAACTAAGGTTTTAGATGAAGTACTAGCTCTTGCCCCCTGGTTTACAGATTCTTGTTGCTGGGATCCTGAACAATGGGCTTGCATATTCTTGGCACGGCATAGAGAAGTCAGGGAAGGACACCCACAATCTGGGCTGTTCTACCCCATTGTGACAGTCATTCTGGCCTCCCTTCAGGGGGTTCCCCTGAAGCCCCTGAACAGGAAAATCTAATAAAGGAGATAGATGAGCAAATACAACAACAGGAGGCTGGGGACAGCCTGTCCCAGGCATGTCCAGTTAAAACAAAGCTAACGGATTCTTATTCTGATGAAACAATGACTGCTAATGATGATATAAAAAACAAGGAATTGGTGTTTGAGGGCTCCCTTGATGAAAAACAAGAAGTTAAGGCCGCCTCTGCTCCACCATTATGGGGCGGTGGCTACCCTCTGCCATCTTATACTGGCTTTAAGGAAGTTTCCCCCAGTCCATCCACCCCTCCCTCCCAGAGGAGGACTGGAAGCCTCTCCTGTCTAGGCTCCTCTTTTATGATACAATGGGAGATTTTCCACAGTTCTTCCTAGTTACCATCAATCAGGGACAACAGAACCTCAATGTTTGGAATCCATCGCCTCATGATACCTTAAGTAAGGCAGCAGTTGAGGATGGCATTCACTCCCCCTGGTTTGGTCAGTTATTAGATACAATCAGTCATTCGGCCAATACCCCCTATGATTGGCAGAATATTGCCCATGCCTGCTTACAGGGAGGCGATTTCCTTTTACAGAAAGCTGCTTACCACGACAAATGTGAACAACAGGCAGAGCACAATAGAAATGCCAACATTCAAAACATTGGAATTGATGCTCTAGTAGGACGTGGCAATTTTGAGAACCCTCCAAGCTCAGGCACAGGGACTTCCCCACTACTTTGAACAAGTACGGCTTTGCACTCTTCATGCTTTTCGAAGTATGCTGACTCACGGTGATACCAGCTTAACCAAATTGATTAAAAAACCAGGTGAGTTTTTCTCTGATTTTGTTGAGAGATGCCAACAAAGTATAGATAGAAAGATCAGTCATCAGGGAGCTGCCGATGCCTTACTCAAGGATCTTGTATATGAAGGCTGCTCTACAGAGTGTCACCTTGCCATAGGACCCGTTAGACACAAGGATGTCTCTGAATGGATTCTGACCTGCTGAGATGTGGGGACAGCTCGGGCCCATGCCGCAGCCCTTGATGAGGCTCTGGCTGCTCATCAGCCTCAGGCCAAGACGGACAAAGGCAAATGTTGGGCCTGTGGTGGACAGGGCCATTGGTCAAGTACCCGTCCTAATAAGATTATGAAAGAGGCCAAAAGGAACAGGTTCCCCCTTCAAAATTTTCGAGATGCCGCAAAGGCTTTCATTGGGTAAGAGTATGTAGGTCTAAGGTGGATGCAGATGGTTAGTCCATACAAAAGGTGGCTTTAAACGGGCAACGGGGCACCTCTCAGCCCCACCCAAAGAGAGGAAGTAAGGGAATACAACCCCCACGTCCAACGGATGATACCTATTGATTTGCATAAGCCTAGGAAGCAACTTTCCCTAGATGGCCATAAGTTTAAAGGCCTAATTGATACACAGGCCAATATTACTGTAATCAGACAGGAAGAAGCCCTGTCTCATTTGCACCATAAGCCTGGACCCCCTATACAAGGTATTGGGGGCTTACAAAATACTTTACAGGTCCAATGTCCCGAGGTCTGGACTGACCTGGATGGCAATACAGTAGCTATTAAACCACTCCTAGCTTGAGGGCTTCCCCATAACCTGTGGGGGAGAGATATCCTCCGCAATATGGAGGTTGTTCTAACTACCAATGACAAAGCCTTTTATGACAACCACATTGTAGACCAGCTGTTAGGTAATACCCCCCACCCCCAATTCTAATGGCCACTGCTCCACTGCCCAAGCCACCCCCCATCAAATTAACATGGGACACTAAAGCTCCCATATGGGTGGAGCAGTGGCCTCTTCCTTCACATAAATTAGCTCATTTGATCTCCTTGGTCCAGGAACAGTTATCCTTGGGTCACATTGAGCCCTCACTTAGTCCTCATAATTCTCCCATTTTTGTTATACAAAAGAGATCAGGAAAGTGGAGACTTTTACATGATTTAAGGGCTATTAATGAGCATATGAAGCCTTTAGGGACCCTTCAAACAGGACTGCCTCACCCTACTGCTATTCCCAAAGAATGTGCAATTATTATAATAGATATTAAGGACTGCTTCTTCTCTATTCATCTTCATGATGAAGATAAGCCCTATCCTCTATACCTGCCACTAACCAAAACGTTCCAGTTCAAAACTATCAATGGAAGGTTTTGCCTCAGGCCATGAAAAACAGTCCTGCTATCTGCCAGTATATTGTGGCCCATGCCTGCAGACCTTTGCTGACTAAGGTTTATATTTTACATTATATGGATGACATTCTTATCACCCATAAGGATCCTAAGATCCTACAAGGAGCTTTTTAAAAACTCAAAACAAACCTCCAGGCATTAGGTCTTAGTATTGCAGCAGATAAAATACAGTTATATGCCCCTTATACCTTTTCAGGCCACTCTATTCAAGATGCCATCTGGCCCATAGCTCCTGTTCTTACCTTACCAGATGAGGTTACTCTTTCAGAGGCACAGACCCTCTGTGGCAACATCAATTGGATATGGGTCTTCTTATACATGTCCACAGAAGAGCTTACACTACTCTTTGACCTCTTGCAGGGTACTGATATGGTCTCCAACCCAATAAGGTCTCTCCAGAGGCACAACATGTTGTCACGACAATCAATTCTCACCTGTCCTAAGCATTTGTAATTAGGGTACAGCCAAAGTTGCCCATCCAATCTCTAGTTATTCCTACTAAAAACACCCTTTTGGGAGTTCTCTGGCAGACCCAGGGCCCCCTGATATGGGTCCACTCTTCATGGAGTCAACTTCACAAGGTCACCCCAGCTATTGAGGCATGAGCTATGCTAGCCCTTAAACTTGTCCACACCTCCTGCCTTCTGTATGGCCATGAACCCGAATCATTGGTTCTTCCCCTTCCACTTCACATGCTCCAGTCATTGTTCCTTGACAACCCTGGCTTCCAAACTCTCCTACTAGTCTATCAGGGGAAATATGACAATCATTATCCTAAATATAAACTCCTTCAAGGAATAAGACAGCTTCCCATGTTCCAATTTCCCCAGGCATTCCCAAAGTGTGACCCTCTTCCTAAGGCTCCCCTAATCTTTACTGATTCTAGTAAATGCAAATCAGGAAGGACAACTCTCCTCACATAAGGTTTTCCCTTTCCAGGGATCTGTACAGCTCAGAAAGAAGCTCGGAGATCTCAGCCATGTTACAGGACTTTCAGGATCTCCCTACAACTCCCTGTAATATTTTTTCTGACAGTGCTTATGTAGTTCAGACTCTACAACATCTGGCCTTTGCAGCTTTCCGGCCTCACCAGAGTGTCCTTGATTTGTTGCTCTCCTCATTACAACTATTACTCGAGCAGTGCTCTGCCCTTGGTATATTCAACACTTGAGCTCTCATACCAATCTCCCGGGGGTTCTGGCAGAGGGCAATGCCACCATTGACAAACTGGTCCTGAGTGACACCCTAGACTCTACCATAATTCAACAAGCTAGAGACTTACACACCCGTTTTCATCTTTCTCCCCAAGCTATACATAGGCTTCTACCCACTCTACCAATTCAGAGATGCAAGCATTTGGTCCACACCTGCTCCTATTGTGCCCCTCTTCTACCTCTGGGACCATTACAACCCACCAGAACTCTCCCTAGAGGCCTCGGCCCCAACAAGATATGGCAAATGGACGTCACCCATTTTTCTCCTTTTGGAAAGCTCAATTATATCCATCATATTATTGACACTTATTCCAATGTCCATTTTGCATTGGCCTGCTCTGTTGAGATGGCTTCTCATGCCATAAGGCCTGTCAAATATGCCATGGTCCTTATGGGAGTTCCTTGGCAAATAAAAACAGATGATGATCCTTGTTATGTTTCCACTACCTTTAGTCATTTTTGCTCTGACTGGAATATTAGGCATATAACTGGTATCCCTTACAATCCTCAGGGTCAAGGGATTATTGAACGTTCCCACCAAACACTCATTAAACAAATACAGGAAATAGGGGGAGACAATGATAAAGGCCCCTACTATAAGGACCCCAATTTTGCTATTCAACAAGCTCTATTTGTATTAAA
The DNA here is from genome assembly GCF_000622305.1 of Nannospalax galili. Classification (NCBI taxonomy): domain Eukaryota; kingdom Metazoa; phylum Chordata; class Mammalia; order Rodentia; family Spalacidae; genus Nannospalax; species Nannospalax galili. Next base: position 1,597,199 of record NW_008343971.1, read on the forward strand.
ATTTCTAAAATTTGACTCCAATGGCCTCCCTCCAGCAATAAAGCATTGGGGGGCATTCACTCAGCCCACTCCTGCCCCCATGGTGAGATGGAAGGACCCTCTCACAAGTGAATGGAAGGGTCCATACCTATTATTAACACAAGGACAAGGCTATGCTTGTGTCTTTCCAGATAATGTTCCAGCCCCCATTTGGATCCCAACCCAGAACATCAGAATTGCCTGCAACGGAAAACCTCTCTCCACAACCACCAACCCCAGAGATGGCAGTCCTGACCCTGGAGGAAGCAGTGCACCTCTCAACCACTGAGAGACTGACCCAGCATCACAGGCCACGAAAGCGGCAGGCTCCAACGGCATACCCAATAACCTGGGGTGACCTTAAGTATCTCACTTCTCAAGCAGAGACTATAGCCAATCAAAACCCTCAAACCAGAGGGAACCCCCTGTCTATGTTCCCTATTATGTGTGCCATCATTACTGCTAACTCCTGATTTTTGGATTCTGCATTGTTAAGGGTCTTGATATTTTTGTTAAAACTCGTATTTCTCTGGTTCAGTTAGCTGTTGCCCTGCCTCCAGGTCTTGCCAGGCATGTCACTGCAAACAAGGACCCACTGTTCCTTGCCCTTACCAACCTATAATAATAGAGATATGAAAAATAGGCTTGAGCATAGGTGTAAAGCCTTAAGGAACAACAATGCAATGGACCTGAGACAATGGCCCGACTGCCGGAGCAACAGGAAACGCCTTGCAATATATACTCCTGTGGGCAGACTCTGAGACCAATGCCTAGAACTTGCCACTCCCTAATCCCCATCGTTACCCCAGATGGGATGACCCCACTCCATCGGCTTTTATTGAATTCTTAGCCCCTTAGGAGACCTTTGCATGGGCCAAAGCTTGGTACACTGCCTCTCCCTCTGCCAGACCATACCAAGGGACTCACCCTTCGGGGGCTGGTAGTCAATGATAGGTAAGATCCCAAAAGATGGGACAAACTAAGACAGGCACAGTCCATAATGCTGGGTGACCCTTGAAGTGAGGACAACAATGCCAAGGCAAAGAACTGCGACTCCCACTGGTTGGCATGGAGTTAGCCCAGCCTGCTCTTGGGAGAACTCACCATCTTGAAGGATGGGGACCACACTAAGGGATCAATCCCTTCCCTCCCAAGCCATTCTGCCTTGCCTTGATGCACAACAGGAAAATCTGCCACATACAGCCCCTGGACTGATATCAGTATGCTATATATTCTGAACTGTGCCTCACTCTTAAAAATGAAAAAATGGGGAGAGATGTTGTGGAAAATCTTGTGACTGATTTTGCCTTTTGCCTTACATTCCTATCATGTGGGAATGCAGTGCTTCCTGTTTCTTACCAGAGAGAAAACTATGTAAGTCACATGGTTTCCAGAAATCTGAAACTTAGAGAAACTGAAACTTATCATGCAAATAGGGCATCTGGCCCGCTAGACTGTAATGGGATACTAGTCTGCCATGCTAATAGGGGATCCCATATGCTGTGTTATGATTGGACTGTTACCGCTATATAAGCCTGTACTTTCCTGCAATAAAGCAGATCTGTGTCACTGAACCTGGTCTCCTACATCTGCTGGTGCAGACTTCTCACCAGCCCTGGGGTCCAGACCAGATGACTGATCAGAGGAACTGAGAGAGCAGGAGAGTGACCATAGCCAGAGGAGAGCAGCCACAGCCAGCGACCACACAGAGGAAGCAGGTGCATCTTGGTGTGGGTGATGAGGCGGATGACCTGGCAGTACTTCTTCATGCTGTTGAAGTCCTTCTCCAGCTGCTTCTTGCCTGTGTCATCCTGCCATAGTACTTCGTGAAGGCCTTCTTCTTTGATTTGTGCCAGTTCTTGTAGAAGCACCTTTTGCATTCATCACTGATAGGCTCAGCAAAGACAGGCTTAAAAGTACAGAGGCCATGTGGGGTTTTCTACATAGCCCACAGTGTCCATAGGTGGTGTAGCCACAATTGTGACAGCCTCCAAATCTTCCTTCTTATTCAATTTGAATCCTGTCCAGTCAACTTCATGCACAATGGGTCAGGCCAGCCTTATAGGTCAGAAAGGCTGTGAGGTGGACACTCTTGGAAGGGTCATCTTTGGGGAAGCTCTTCACTTTCCCATAATGCTGGCTGGTGCCTTTCTGAGGCAAGAAGCCCAATAACCAGGCACTGGGAGTGGAGAACTTCCTGTGAGACATGGCACCATCAGGCACCACTGTAGAGTACTTCTTCCATCTCTTAAACTTGTTTTGTAACACATAAAATTGATCCCCTCCAAAAATCTGTATCTCAGGTTGTTTCTGTGGGTTCAGACCTCCATGGGGTAGGGGCTCAGGGCTCAGACAACCAGAGAATGCCAGGTTCTGGCCTCCCCCTGGCCTCCAACTACCAGAGGGCCTGACAACCCAAGGGACTGCCTGACAGCCCCCAGATCCTGCCTTGACTGGTGGTGAACTTCCCCTAATTGCACCATACCATCCCCCTACCTGGGATTTTGTGAGGCCCCTCCCTAGGCCCCAGTGCAGATCTGGCTTTAGTAAGCTAAGGCTGAGATCCTAGCAGACAGCCTGAGAGGGTGGGTTCAGGCCTCTATCAGTGTAGTGGCTGGGATCTCAGCAGACCATCAGAGAGTACAGAGTTCTGGCCCCCCTCTGGCCTCCCTCTGGCATAGGGTTGACATGGCACAGGACTGCCTGAGAGACCCTGGATCCTGCCTCCACATGGTGAAGGAAGTCTGAGTGTACCTGACTGGAACTTGAATTGGGCTTCTGTGGGTACCCCTGAGTAGTTGATCTGAAGCAATCAGTTGCCTCCAAAATAAACCTGTGAGAAGCTGAACCCTATACCAACCAGCTTTACATAACCAAAAAAGAAAGGATCTAGGCACCCAGATAATAATACAAACAGAAGCATACTTTAACTTAATTCTCATATCAGAATCATAAACAACAAAAGAAATTCACATGCCAAAACCATAATGAAAAAATAATAAAATGGAAAGCCAAAACACTATGTCCCCACCAAACCCCACCAAGAATTTAGAAGAGTTCAACAAGGGGAACTGCCTGGAGATAACCCAGGACACTGAATTTAAAAGAATAATCATAAACATGATCAAGGAATTCAACAAATTTAAAGAACACAAGAACAAACAAAGCAAAGAGCTAAAAGAAGATAGGGATAAACTTCTGAATTAATTCATAAAAGAGATAAAAACATTGAAGAAAATTTGGGCAGAAATGAAGAAGGAAGTGGAAAACTCAGTATGCCAACTTGAAACTACAGGGGAATGCTTCACCTCTAGAATGAATGAAATAGAAAACAGAATATCAGCACTGGAGGATAAACTTGAAGAACTGGAGCACTCAAACAAAGAGTATGGAAAAAAAATTTGGGGGGGTCTTTTTGAGACAGTGTCTCCCTGTAGCCCCAGCTGTCCTGGAATTCACTATGTAGACCAGGCCGGTCTTGAACTCACAGAGATCCACCTGCCTCTGCCTCCCAAGTGCTGGGATTAAAGTCATGCGCCACCATGCCTGGCGAATATGAAAAATTTTAAAAAATAGGAATGGAATATGCAAGAGATGTGGGACACCATGAAAAGACCAAATCTATGGATCATAGGAATAGAGGAAGGAGAAGAATTTCAGGTTAATGGTGCTGACCAGATCTTAAACAGGATTGTAGAAGAGAATTTCCAGAAATTAAAGAAAGATATCCCCATACAAATACAGGAAGCACATACAACATCAAATAGACAGGATCAGAAAAGAACCTCCCCATGGCATATCATAGTAAAAGCACTAAATGTACAGAAAAAAGAGAGAATACTGAAAACAGCAAAAGAAAAACAAGTTACA
>NW_008343971.1:1601281-1636436 GCF_000622305.1 Nannospalax galili
ACCAGCCCTTCAAAGATCACTTGAAGCAATACAAAGAGCAAAGAGAGAAACAATTATACCCCAGGGGCAACAAAAGAAAATAAATAAAGATATAACCTATGGAACACAAAATTACACAGAGAACACAAACAGCAATCAAAATTATGGCAACCAATACACACATTTCAATAATAACCTTAAATATCAATGGACTGAATTCCCCAGTCAAAAGACTCAGCCTAAGTGAATGGATTAAGAAACAAAATCCATCTCTTTGCGTTCTGCAGAAAACCCATCTCACCTTCATGGACAGGCACTACCTTAAGGTGAAAGGGTAGAAAAGAATATTCCAAGCAAATGGCATTAAGAAACAAGCAGGGGATGCAATTCTAATATCTAACAAAATAGACTTCAAAGTAAAACTAATCAGAAGAGATAAGGAGGGTAACTTCATTCTGAGCAAAGGAACAGTTAACCAAGAAGATAGTACAATCCTTAACATATATGCACCAAAGTCTGATGCACCAAAATTCATAAAAACAAGCTTACTGGACTTTAAGACACAGATTAACCCCAACTCAGTAATGGTGGGGGACTTCAATACCCCCACTGCCTCCATTAGACAGGTCAGCTGGACAAAGAATAAACAGAGACATGTCTGAATTAAATGATACCATACATTAAATGGACCTAACAGACATCTTTTGATTATTCCACACAAACACCAAAGACTACACTTTCTACTCAGCACCTCACAGACTTTTTCAAAAACTGATCACATACTGGGCCACAATACAAACCTCAACAAATACAAAAAATATTGAAATAATTCCATGCACTTTATCAGAACACAAAGCAATAAAGCTCAAAATCAACACTGGATGAAGCCCTAGTCACTACATAAACTTGTGGCTATTGAACAACACAATCCTAAACAATGAGTGGGTCAAGGAGAAATTAAGAAATAAATAAAAATTCCTGGAACTCAACAAAAAGGACAATACAGCACAACATAACCTCTGGGACACATTAAAAGCAGTCCGAAGAGGGAAGTTTATAGCTCTAAGTGCCTTCATTAAAAAGTTAGAAAGAGCCCAAATAAATGACCTAACACTGCAACTCAAAATGCTGGAAAGGCAAGAAGAAATGAAACCCAAACCCAGAAGAAGAGAAGGAATTACAAAAATCAGAGCAGAAATTAATGAAATAGAAACAAAGAAAACAATACAAAGAATCAATGAATCTAAGAGATGGTTCTTTGAAAAGCTAAACAAGATAGACAAACCCTTAGCCCAGTTAACCAAAAGAAAGAAAGTAAATCCAAATCAATAGAATCAGAGATGAAAGGGGAAACATCACGACACCCAAAAGATGCAGACCATTATAAGGGAATATTTTAAAAACCTATACGCTACTAAATCAGAAAGTCTAAAAGAAATGGATGGATAACTGAAATCATGGGAACCACCAAAGTTAAACCAAGAAGAGACCAACAATTTAAACAGACCCATAACATCTAAGGAAATTGAAACAGTAATACAAAGCCTCCCAACTGAAAAAAGCCCAGGCCCAGATAGATTTACAGCAGAATTCTACCAGACATTTAAAGACCTCCAACCAATACTACTTAAATTATTCAAAATGATAGAAACAGAGGGAGAACTCCCACCTTCCTTCTATGAAGCCAGCATCACTCTACTACCCAAACCAGGAAAAGACACAACCAAAAATGAAAACTATAGATCCATATCCTTAATGAACATAGATGCAAAAATTCTCAAGAAAATACCTGCAAACCACATACAGACACACATCAAAAAATCACTCACCATGATCAAGTAGGCTTTATCCCAGAGATGCAGGGATGGTTCAATATATGCAAGTCAATAAACATCATTAATCATATAAATGGACTCAAAGACAAAAAACGCATTGCCATTTCAATACATGCAGAAAAGGCTTTTGACAAAATTCAGCATGCATTTATGTTCAAAGTCCTAGAGGGAACTGGACTGGAAGGAAAATACCTCAACATAATTAAAGTTATATACAACAAACCCACAGCCAATGTCATTCTAAATGGAGAAAAACTGGAACCATTCCCATGAAAATCAGGAACCGGACAAGGATGTCCACAATCTCCACTCCTTTTCAACACAGTGCTTGAAACTCTTGCTAGAGCAATAAGACAGGAAGGTGATTAAAGGAATACTAATTGGGAAAGAAGAGGTCAAACTATCACTTTTTGCAGATGATACTATACCGAAGAGGTCCCAAAAGTTCCACCAGCAAACTCCTAGAACTGATCAACACTTTCAGTATAGTGAGAGGTTATAAAATCAATCTACAAAAATCTGTAGCCTTTCTATATACCAATAACAAAGAACTGGAGAAAGAATACCTGGAAATGCTCCCATTCACAATTGCTACAAAAAAATTAAAATATCTTGGAATAAACCTGATGAAAGACATCGAAGATCTCTACAATGAAATTTTTAAATCACTAAAGAGATTGAGGAAGACACCAGGAGATGGAAGGACCTCCCATGTTCATGGATTGGAAGAATTAATAGTGTGAAAATAACCATCCTACCAAAAGCAATATATAGATTCAATGCAATCCCAATCAAAGCCTCCATGACATACTTCACAGAATTAGAAAAACCCATCCTTAAATTCATATGGAGGCACAAAAGACCCCATATAGCCAAAGCAACCCTGAGCACAAAGAGCAATGCTGGGGGGAATACTATACCAGATCTCAAAGTATACGACAGAGATATAGTCCAAAAAAACAGCATGGTACTGTCACAAAAACAGACATATAGATCAAGGGAACATCATTGAAGATCCAAACCTGAGTACATGCAATTTCAGACACCTAATATTTGACAAAGGTGCCAAGAACACACAATGGAGGAAAGACAGTATCTTCAACAAATGGTGCTTCCAAGTGGATCTACACCTGTAGAAAAATGAAACTAGATGCTTATCTTTCACCTTGCAAAAAAGTCAACTTCAAATGGTTCAAAGACCTCAATGTGAAACTGGAAACTCTGAAACTATTAGAAGAAAATATTGGCAGTAACTTACAGGATATAGGTGTAGGAAAGGATTTTCTAAATCAGACAGAAGTTGCTCAGGAAATAAGGTCAACAATCAATAAATGGGACCTCATTAAACTAAAAATCATATGTACAGCAAAAGAAACAATCAAAAAAGTGAAGATAAAACTCACAGAATTTTTTTTGGGGGGGGGGGAATCTTCACCAGTGACACATCTGACAGAGGTTTAACATCCAGAATATATAAATAACTCAAAAAACAAAGAATTGAGAAACCAAATGACCCAATTAGAAGATGGGCCAAAGATATAAACAGAGAATTCTCAAAGGAAGAAATAAAGATGGCTAAGAAACATTTCAAAAAGTGTTCAACATTGTTAGTAATTAGGGAAATACAAATTAAAACCACCCTAAGGTGTCACCTTACCCGAATCAGACTGGCTAGGATCAAGAGAACAAATGATACCAAATGCTGGCAAGGATGTGGAGAAAGGGGAACACTCATTCACTGCTGGTGGGATTGCAAACTCATCCAGCCTCTATGGAAAACAGTGTGGAGAACTCTTAAAAAACTAAAGATGAACCTACCATATGACCCCCTTATACCACTCCTTGTCAGATACCCAAAGGACTCATCCTATTGTAGAGACATTTGTAGAGACAACCATGTTTGTTGCTGCTCTTTTCATAATAGCTAAGAGATGGAAGCAACCTAAATACCCCTCAGCTGATGAGTGGTTAACAAAAATGTGGTATATTTACACAATGGAGTTTTTATTCAGCACTAAAGAAGATGAAATAATGACATTTGCAGGTAAATGGACAGATCTAGAAACTCTATACTAAGTGAAGTAACACAGATTCAGAAAAACAAATGACGTATGTTCTCCCTCATATATGGCTCCTAGCAACAAATCCTTTTAAATTCCAGGTCCTTTTAATAAGATGATGCTATATAGCCGTCCCTTCTGCATAAGATAACTACCATCATCACGACTTCCGCTGAGCCTGATTGCTAAACAGCCACAGTTGGGCTTGTTGACAGTTGTGCTCATTCATTAAAGGAGTACCAAGCAGGTCACTGGACCCTCAGCTGAGTATCCAGCCACTCTTCCCAGCCAACTTGGGCAGCCTTGGAAAACAAAAGAAAAATGAGGAAGAACCCAATAGAGGGATGATTTTGGAAGTCCTTGTCAAGAAACTCCAATGGACTTTCATATGAACATTTGAAAATTGCCCTCTTCTGAGTTTTTTCTAGTTCCCTGTCTTGAACTTGTAATGCTAATTATTTTTGCCTTTACTTCTCCTTCACATCTCCTAGTCATGATTCAAGGACTTTCTTCTTCCTTAGAGACAAGAGTTATGCAATTTGGGAGTCTTTTAGATAGACCCACTGAAGGGGTACTCCAATTGCTTCACCCTGTATCCCTTTCAGCATGGAAGTAGCCAGAGCAGTCTACATCCCTATTCCCTATTGGCAATTTGGGTAACCCCTTCAGAAGATGGTGTGATAAGAATGGGAGGTAGGAATTGGTTACGCAGTTAGGGTAAAAAGACCCCAAAGAAATGTAGCCAGTTTCTGGGCTAAAAGTCAAAATGTCCTTGTGCCTGTTAGCAACATACTCTGTTCCAAAGGCCAAAAATGTCAAAATGTCAAAAGTATTTGGGAGCTAGTATCTGATCCTTAAAAGATTTTAGGATTACCTCTTCAGAGGGGGTTATGTTGGAGGGGAGGGAGTGAGCATGGATTTGATCAAAACACATTATATGCATTATGAAATTCTCAATAAAGTTTTTGTAAAAGTTAAAGAAAGATAAAGTCTTCTATTGCCTTTACTATATATAGATTACAAAGATGAAATTATAAACCTACAGCAATAACTACACTGTAGGTGGAAGATCTAGATTTAATAACTGGCTTTGCAAAATATGCTCCCCCACCAGATTTCATGCATTCTGCCCTGTACATTAAAGCCTAACAAGTCTGGTTTGTGTACCCAGATGTCTCTTGGTACAAGTTCATCCACTGGAGTCTAGTCAGCCTATCTAGAGTCACTCCCTTAAAGAAGATCAGCTCTTCCTCACCCAGCAGTGATATGCTGCCAATAGTTCTTTGGCTAAGGTTAGGACTTGTTGCCCATTTCTCAAGTTTTTTGTCTGATTGAGTTTGCATGGGTCTTACACACACTGTCACCAATATTTTTAAAGAATAGGTTGAAAATTCAAGTCATACACTGTCTCACATGTCAAAGAACTGTGAGACAAACAAGAAAATGTAGGAGTAAATTAGTAACTGACAGTGTTTTGAGGCTGCATCAAGTTTCTTGAAGAAATAAAGTTTGGCTCAGAAGGTGGCATATCCACCAAGTGAGCCTCTGAGGCTAAACTAGTTCTTTACTTTAAAATGACTATGATTTAAGGAACAGCTCTAGAGATATTTCTGCTCAGTGTAAAACAGAAGAGGAGCAGCATAAACATTTTTTTCACAAATATTTTAAAATTTAAGTCACATTCATAAAGGTTGTCAGATGGCAAGTCACTATGACATCCATCCAAACCCCTGTTTAAAACAAGTCCCTGAGTAAAGTTTTGTGAAAGGAAATATAAACCCAAGCAGCAAGAAACCAACTTCCTCAGATGCCTAAGAATTCAGCAGAATTTTCAATAAATAAAAGAACTGTTTGTGGAACTGGAGAGATTGCTCAGTGGTTAAGAACACAGCGGTTCTTGCAAAAGGCCCTGATGGCTGCTAACAACTATCTATAACTCCAGTTTAAGGGGATTTGATGGCCTCTTCTGTCCTCTGCAGCATTACACAACACAGGTGCACTTACATACATACAGGCAATACACTCATGCACAAATAATAATAATAATTATTATTATTATTATTATTATTATAAATATTTGAGTACTGTCCAGCTCAGACCCTGGACCTTTAGGGATCTCATTCTAAGCATTGGTTCTTTAGGTTGAACACAAGGCAACTACATTCACACTGCCTACTGTAGCCTACTTCCAAATGTACCAAAGGGTCAATTGTGGCTTCCTAGAAGGAAGTAACATTGGCCATCACACACTTAGCCATAAGCTTTTCCAATTACTGTTGTAGCCCTCAAGGTGCTGTTAATATATAATAGCAAACCATCATTCATTTGTTTGGGACAAGAATAACAATTTGACATAATAAGAAAAGTAAACTCTACTTTTGTGTGTGGTGGGCAGGGGATGGGTGCTGGAGATCAAACCCAGGACCTTCTGTATGTGTGCTGGGTGGGGGCTGTATCATGAGGTACATCCTCAGCTCAATGTTTGACATTGCAACCCTAAGAAATGAATTTCTAAGGGTAGGATTTAGAGACACCAAAGTATTTCCCTCTTAGTTCCAAATCAGATTAGAAGTGACTACAAAACCAAGGACTTCTGCTCTTATTGCCTTCTGAGACTGAATTCCTCACTCACTACTCCATAGCAACTACTAATGCAATAAAGTGGTCCCTAGTCAACATGTTACTGGTGAGATACAGCATCACTGGTTCCCAGGATGAGCTGCTCCATTTGCCAGGCAAAGTACAGCACTGAATTGTACTGATCATGCAACAGGAACAGTGAGAACCACTTGGCATGCAGATCAAGTTTATCTGCCTTTTCATCTGCTGCAAGGCAAATTACCCTAACTCCTCTCTCGCTCTCTCCATTTGGAAGAAGTCATTTATCGAATCCTCAATCTATAAGCTAAATATTTACAAGATGAATGCACTGTAAATAGAAGATCCTTGCTCATTTAGGAAGTTCATTAACCAGCCCTCACACCTGTCATACCTAGCACTCCTAGCAGTGCCATAATTCGAGATTTGAGAACCATGTGGTAACCAGGATAGAGTACTTACTCTAGAGATCCATTTACCCTATGGAGAGGAAAGGGTCCTGGAAATCATGAAAGCAGAGAAGGGCAGACTGATCAAGGACGATGAAAGGAAGAAGCAAGATAGATAATTTGGTGAATTCAGTTCTCAAATGCGCACACACACACACACACACACACACACACATCTATCTGTTTATCTAATTTCATTTTTTTCCCAAAAGTGGCCAATAATTTGTTAAGCAGGTGAAAAACAAGGGATAGAAGGGAAAAGCTTCTAAAATTCAGGAGAACTTGTTCCCGGCTTTTGAGTAATTCATACACCATAAGGCTGTGGTGCATTTTTAGCACCTTTCTTGGGAGGGAAACGGAAAGTAACATTCTGTAGCTCCACATCAAGGGACTTTAGGAAGGACTGAATTACAATACATGAATTTACATGAGGAATCATTTTTCATCAAACATGAATGCTTAAGATGAAAGAATAAGATATTATGCACCAAAAGAGAGCCAAGCTTCTTTAAAATAATCCTGCTAGAAAGTGAATTTTAGGATCTGGTAAATTTATGAATGTCACCAGTCCCTGGCCTGTCACCTGTATCATCCACTCCATGCCAATCTATTCAAAAGAAGGAACTGCTGTTTCTCAAGTGTGTCTGAATTTACATATCATCTACTCTTTCATTCTAAGACCAGCAGCATTGGCAAAAACAGTCTGTCACCCTGAAATACACTCCCACAGGCTGTTTGGCTTCTACAGGAGTTAAGAATGCTTCAAGAGCCTAGTGTAGGAGAGCTAGGGAACAGCCAGTAGCCGGTAGTCTGTAGCCCGGATGTAGCAGGGGCGGGGCCTCAGAGGGGTTGCCCAGGTTACTGGGAGGCAGAGCCACCTGGACCATTGCGGCCTAGATGTTAGAGTACTGTGTTCTCATCCACTGATGTCAGCACTTCTCAGGGATGCCTACAGGGGCCCAATGGCATGCCTTGGACTTTATTGTGGGAGGACCTTATTATTTAAAAATAGCTCAACTGAATGCGGGGTGTGCCCACGAGGAATGAGGACAAATGCACAAAAATACTGTCAGCCTTGCACAGAGTCCCCAGAAATTGATGACTGGCTCTATCTTGGATTCATGGCTATGCTTCCCCTCATTTCACATTGGCTCTGCATTGAATGGCACTCAAGGAAAAATAACTCGCGTGGGCTTTTCCAGCAGGTCAGTGCACTATTTGAATGCTTTATGGCAGCTATCGTCACCTTACTCATAAGTGAGCCAGTGGGAGCCCTTTCCATGCATTCATGCCGAGTGTTGATGCTTTCCGATTGGTGCACGATGTTTTACAACCCAAGTCCAGATTAGTTACCACAGTGCACTGTACTCAGAAAGCAGTCTACCCACTGTCTACTATCGTGTTTGGTTATTGTGCCTTCTGCTTGCTGTTCATGATGCTGCTCCGGCCTTTCCTGGTAAAGATTGAGTGGGGTCTGAAGCCTAACCGATGGGAAAGTATTTATGCTGCGCTGTACTTCTTCCCCATTTTAACTGTCCTGCAGGCAGTGGCCAGAGGCCTCTTGTATTATGCCTTTCCATACATTATATCAGTGGTATCTCTGGTTAATCTGGTTTGTATACTTGATCTTTACTGGAATAAAGAACTTCAGTGATCTCAGAAAGGAAAGACTTTTTGTTCTGTTCAACCACTGGTTTCTTCATGCCTGTGGAATAATCACAATTTCCAAAGGGGACAAACTTGAGCAAGCTCTGCCTCTTCTACTTCTGGTACCTGTTGCAGCCCTCTTTTATTTTCTCACTGCAAAATTCACCAAACCATCACAGATAGTCTTACAAAGAGAAAACAAACGCTGAATAAAAAATGTCAGAAAACCCAAGAATGTTCTTAACTTTTAAAAGTAATTTTTAAAACTTGAGTTATACATATATAATTTTTAAAAATTGTGATATACAATTTTTATATATTGTGAACAGTATATCTTTCCTTAAAGATTATTTACTTTATGTGTATGCATGTGTGTCTGCATGTATGTATGAAGATGTACATGCAGATGGTCTGTGGAAGCCAGAAGACAGAGTCAATTCTTCTGGAGCTGGACTTACAGGCCACTGTGAGCAGCCAGATGTTGATGTTAGGAACCAAACTCTGGTCCTCTTCAAGAGCAACAAATGTTCTTAACTGCTGAGCAACTCTCCAGCCCCAAGAGAACAGTTTATCGTCATACTTCTTTTGTTGATGTTTTGTTTGACTGACACTTTATAGTTAGACTAAGAAAGTACAAAATATCATGTAACTCTGTTACACACCATAGTATCTGTTGCACCAGAAGCCTGTTCAGAAGCTTCAGGTTTTTCGGAGGACAGTCATGTTTCTGTGTACCTACCGATGGGTGTCTCCCATCTTTTTATGAAAAGTTTAACAAGTATGGCCTGAAATCCTTAGTAGTAGCATAATTCTTCATGTCTGTTCTATTTCAATTTATTGTTCACTTATAAGGAATTACAATGGCAAGCATCCTTGGGAATGTAATAGCAAGTACAGAAAAAAGTATGGGGGAGGTATTTATGTTGCTATGTATTTATTTTCACCAAAACAGTATTTAAATAATACAAAATAAAGCTTGGTTGAAAAGACATTCAGATTATTGTTCCTGTAAAGAAGAAAATAACAAAAGTTTAACCTCAAAAGAGAAAGGAGCCCTATCACTCATCTTCTGAATCACAAGTAAGTGCATTGCATGGAATAGAACCCTCTTTCTAATTCTAACATTATGTCCAGAAGGTCTTGTTACCATATACAACTACCTTCTTTTGAAACAGTTGCATATTGAAGAAATCATCCCCACAAAAGTGAACCACACTGATGAATTTATTTATCTATCTATCTATCTATCTGTCTGTCTGTCTGTCTGTCTGTCTTGAGGCAGGGTTTCCCTGTAGCCTCAGCTGGCCTGGAACTCTCTCTGTAGACCATGCTGGCCTCAGTCTCACAGAGATCCACCTCCTTCTGCCTCCCAGGTTCTGGGATTAAAGGCATGCTCCACCACACTCAGCATATGCTGATTCTTAAACAACAACCAAAAAGAATGATAAGGAAGAGGTAAGTTAAGCTTAGACTATAGAGAACGATATTGGGAAAAACCTTAACACAGGTTCTTGAGCGTGGTTTATCATCATAGCCATCTGGAGAACTTTTTTAAAATATAAAATTTTTGTGATGGTTAATTTAATTGTTGGCACCACACAAACTAAAATGACCTGAGAAGAGAATATCCATGAATGATTGTCTAGATCCGGTTGGTCTGTAGGCATGTATATGGGGGTTGTCTTAATTCACTAACTAATGTGGGAAGACACAGCCTGAAAGTGGGTGGCAACCTTCCCTAAGCAGATGGTATGGACTGTGTACACATTATGAGGCTGAGTACAAGCAAGCATGGACACATTCGTTCTCTCTCTGCTCTTGACAGTGGATGTAATGAGACTAACTATCTCAAATTCCTGCTGCCTTGGCTTCCTTGAAATGATGGGCTATAACCTGTGATTGTAAGCCAAATAACTTTCTCCCCTGTTTCTTTTTGTCAGGGCGCTTTATCATAGCAACAGAAATGAAACTAGTATAGTCCTGTACTCCAATCCGATGGAGCTCTGATTCACTAGCTCTGGAGAGGGTATGAGGAATCTGTATTTTTACCTACTCTCCCAGGTTTTTATGATCTCTCAGTTGAGGAACAACGCAAATTAGTCATGGAAGGGTCCCAGCAGGAGTGAATCCTAGGTATCTGTGGACAGCACCAGAGCAGTGGGCACCCAGGGAGAACCAGTCCTCCCCTTCTCTCCCTGACAGGAGAATAAGAATAAACAAAAAGAGCTGATAATAAGGTTGAGATCAAAGTGCAGAGTAAAGTCTGTACCCAAGACTGCTCAGCAAGGTGGGGAATTTAAGAGCATGCGAGATGGGAAAACACTGCCTGTTCAATGTATTAGCCTCATTGCGTAGGTAAGAAGGTCCAACCAAAGTTAGCTATTTGCCAGTCTCACTACTAAAATAAGTCATTCTTCTTCCTGGGGGAAGGACTGAGGAGATTTCAGGAAGATGCAGAAATATCATTCCGGCATCACCCTCATTCTACTAATAGGAAAGTGGACATCTCTTACCAGGGAAACACAACGATAGTGAAAAATAGATTTCCCTCTACCAGTGACCACTGGAGTTTACCTCTGAGCTGAGTCCTATGGTTCCCACAGACATAGTTACAAGAAAAGGTTATGGGTGAACATAGTTTTGTCCTTTATTGTGTCCAAAGGGGACAGGGATTTACATGCTCTGATGGTTAATATTCATCATCAACTTGATGGGATTTAGAATCGCCATAGAAGCTAACCTCTTATGAAGGAGTTTCTAGATTGGGAAAATTGAGTTGGGAAGACCTACCTTAAATGTAGGTGGCACCTATGGGCTGGGGTCTTGGACTAAAAAATGGAGAGGATGAGCTGAGCAGCAGCATTCATGACTTTCTGACTGTGGACACAAGGTAAACGACTACCTCGCCTTCCTGCTGCTGTGCCATCTCCTCCCTGATGGACTTTATCCCGAGTCCTATGCTGAAATAAACCCTTCATCCCTTAAGTGGCTTCATGCTGAGTGTTCAGTCACAGCAATGCGAAAGTAACTAATACACATGCTAAACAAAGAACAAATATAACAACACAAACAAAATGAAGTTGGAGGATGTATTAATCAATTCTCACCCAGGACTTATAGAAAATCCTCACTGCCTTTACCCCAAAAGCCCTTGGGTTCTTTCTCCACCCCTTTGGGTGTGCCCGCCTTGCCCAGAATGACCCTGAGTCCCGCCATGAAGCATCAGGCTTGTTCCTTTCTTTCTTGGCTGTGTTTGAACAGTAGTTATTTTATGAATCAGCTCCATGTGTTTGAGGTGACAATAAGTAAAAAATAACGCAGGCCCCAATTGCCAACCCCTGAGGTGCACCAAAGTAAGCCTCAAAGAAGCACTGAAAATGTCACGCTGAGAAAAACTGAGTCAGGCCCTAAGTCTCAGAATTGGAAAGTCATTCTAAAGACATGCAAAGCTTCCATGTTTTTGTTCTCCCAGTCCTAATCATTTCTCAGTGACTACTTTTTCTTTTGTTTTTATAAGTTGTTCCATAAGCCAGTGACTGTTTTTCATTCAAATTGCCTAGATGTTTGATCAGAAGTAGTATATGGCTTCACCATGTAAACTAAGTACCAGCTACATTTAAAAAAAAAAAAAAAAAAAAAAAAAGAGGTGCTGTGGAGATAACTCAGTCCATAAAGTACATGTGCTACCAACATGAGAACCTAAGTTTAATTCCCAAGACCTATGTGAAAAAGAGCCAGGCACAGTAGTAGTATGTGCTTACAGTCCCAGTGCTGGGGAAGTAGGGACAGAAGAATCCCTGAGACTCACAGGCTGCAAAGCCTAGCCAAAGCAGCTAGCTCCATGTTCCAGTGAGAGACCCTATCTCAAAATGAAAGATAGATGGCTCCTAACATCCTTGATGGCTCCCACACATAGGTGCACCTGCATACACAGACACACACATTCTAAGATTCCTGATTTCTCTGACACATGAAAAAATTTATAACAAGAAGCAAGTTATGAACTTCCAGATGTCTCTCCCACCGTATTTCCTCCATCCTCCTCTGTGAGCACCTGTCTAAATCTTCAGCATTGCAATCAATAAACATGGCATCTCAGGGCCCAGGCAGGCTGCGCCCTCCATGAATTAATGAATGTAGACTCGGGAGTCCAGCATATTTACTCCATGAAGCTTTCAATTAAAAGCCAACAATAAAGCCTTAGATGAAGTCAAATACTAGAGAAATAAGAAATCTGTCAGGAATTAAGCTAATATTTACCATGCAAAATGTGCCATGTGATAATAAATGAAAATCTAAATGCTGGAAGGTGCTTCAGAGGCAAATGAGTTCAGAAGAAAGGCGCTTCTGATTTCTTCGCTTTTTAAAGTTTGACAAAGATCAGAGCTAGGGATGCACAATATGTCCCTGTCCTCTATCCAGTAATGAAATCTATCCGTGAGAATTATTTTCATGATTTCACTTTCTTGAAAGACGATGAAATGAAATTTTCATTTGATCCAGGATTTTTTTTGGTGTTTTATGTCTTTGAATTTTTGATATATTTAAATTCAGGTCTAGAACAGACTGGTTCCCTATTTAACAGAGGAAAAAAAGAAAGAAAAACAAACATTTCTGAGGAATTACATACATATATGTTCAATTTATTTATAAATTCTACAAATTAATATATTTAGCTTCAAGGTCTAAACAACTATATTTTCATTTAAAGTCAAGATTTAAGCATAGGAAATTGTGACTATATATTAGGAATGTCTTATTTCTTGGCCTAATACTTGCTCCCATGAATGCTGTACCCCAATTTATAGCAGACAATAGGTCATTTTACTTCTCCACATAAAAATTTATGTTTCTTAATATAAAATCACTTTGTTATAATGAACTCACAAATAAAAACCTCACACAGCTAGATTAAGGTAGTCACTCAAACAAACACTTGCCCAGTCCCAAAGTCCATACATCTCAGTAAGCCTCTCTATACAATTAGAATGGCCATTCTAAAGCCATGAAGTTTTGCTTAGGATTTTACACTTTCACTATCAATTACATTTTAATGCATTTATCCACTAGAAAAAAATGACAGGGTTAAAATTAGAAAGACAATTAGCTTTACCTCCTCCTTCACAGGTCCTCTGCCCTTTCCCTGCATGTTGTCCTTCCTCGTCACCCGATATCACCCTTTTCTGTTCTCCTTTCTAAATGTTATACTATCCCATGCATACATTTGTTCACATATGTACATGTGTATTTTATAGACTAGAAATCACATATGTTAGAGAACATGCAGCTCTTTTCTTTTTGAGGATTGGGTGACCTGGCTTAGTATTATACATCCTAAGACTATTCATTTTCCTGCAAATTTTATAATTTCATTGTTCTTTAAAGCTGAATAATATTCCACTTTACATAAATATAACAAATTTTCATTTTCCATTCATCTGATGTTGGACATCTAGGTTGGTTCCATTTCCTTGCTATAGCAAATAAAGCAGCAATAAACATGGGTGTGTAAATATCTCCATGGTAGGGTATGGAATTCTCTAGGTATATGCCCAAGAGGTGTGATCGTTTGAACTATAATGTTTTATTTATACAACACAATTATGATATACATCCCTGGGACTGGTATCTAAGAACTGTTTGTAACACCTGTAGGTAGGAGCTCACAGTTCAATTTTTTTTCAAAAACTGTTGCGCTCTCAGTTGTAGGCCCATGCCCACATTGTCATCACTGTCATGCGTCAGTAACCTTTAAAGTGTGCATGTTTCTTCTTATGCTGGCCATCTTATGCCTTAAATCCGTATTTAGAGACAGCAAAGCTGCCACTGAGAACATCCAGAGCCACAAAGAGAACGACAGACAGCATAGGTCGGTGGGACTCGGTAGACATAGGCACTTGCTGTCAAACCTGATGACACAATTTCAATCCCCACGACCCACGAAGTTGAGGGTGAGAATAGACTCCTGAAAGTTGTCCTCTGACCTCGTGTGCACTGTGGCTGTACACCACACACACACACACACACACACACACACACACACACACACACACCACTAAATAAATAACGTTTTTTAAAGGTATACAGCCCTGTTTCTTTTACTTTCCTCTTAGATTTTTAAGCATTTCCACACAAATGATTTTAAATGATGAAGCATGTGATTCCAAATTCAAAGGTTTGGAAAATCCTCTCCTAAGCATGCTGATATATGCCAGGAAGCTTTCCTTCCAGGATCCTGGATGTCTTCGTCCTTCCAGAGCATCTTTCTTGCCTACATGTTCCTAGTTTATCGAACAAAGAATTTACACAACCCTGAAAGGCGCAGTTAGTGAGCACTTGGTGCTTGGCTGCACTCACACCCAGCAGTGAGATGGCAGCAGTAAAGTGTGGGGAAGGAAACAATCCTTCAGCAACAGCACTTTATGGGGAAATAACTGCTCAAGGCCAACTCCGTGCTACATCTCATCTATTGTACAAGCTCAAAAGCAAAGAGTAAGGTCAATACAGGTGACTGACACACACCCAGGGAAACCAGCAGGCCCACCGTCCCATGTTCCTAGGAAGAGAAATGTAGATCCAATACTATACCAGAGTGTGCTCGTGATTTCCTGAAGGACCGAAGGACCACATCCCTCCTCAAAGGCTGAGTCTTTTTCTAAGGCAGGATGTTCACAATGCTTATTCTTATTAAAACACCGTGAGTTTTAAGCAAGACATTCTGACATGATGACATTGTGCTATGATTGAGACTGTGTAAGATAAAAATAGTTTTCAGTTATTGAAAAGTACACACTTTTAATTCCAGCACTTGGGAGGCAGAGGTAAGCAGATCACTGTGAGACCAAGGCCAGCATGGTCTACATAGAGAGTTCCAGACTGGCTGGGGCTGCAGTCTCCAAAAATAAATAAATAAAAATAGAAACAAAAACAAAAAGAAGTATACAACTGTTATTCCTGATACTTCATCATTGAGTTGCACCCTCTGTGGTAGTTATTTCTGTTAAATAGATGAGATCGTAAATCAACTAAGAGACACACCTAGGGGTATGCTTATAAAAGTATTTCCAGGAAGGTTTACCTGAGGGAATAAGTTGGTTCCCTAGAGTGTATAGAGGTCCTAGGAAAAAGCAGTGATGCTTGGCTGCCCCTTCTTGTTGAAGAGCTCATTCAAACTGTTGCTGCTGCAGCTGCCGCCATCTTCTGCTGATAGCAGCACCCAGATCTTTCATCTTTCCAACGTGGATTGAAGATCAGTGAAGATCAGTGACTCACCAAGAATCTTCCAGGCTTTCAGCACCAGATTGAGACTTCTGAGGCATCTAGCTTCATGGGCTGAGCAGCTACTGGTTTCTCAGCCTGTCTAGCAGGCAGATGGCTATTGTGAGACTACCCAGCCCCTATCATGCCAACCATTCTAATGCATTACCTGTGTAATACGTATTCATTCTGTCAGTTCCGTTCTCTAGAACCCTAATTTACCAACATTCTTGACATTCATATTATCCAAATACATGCTGACGCTCACTCCAAAGTTTTGCCCACTAGAAAATACTTTTCAAAAGTTTCAGTTTTGTGATTTGTGTTTTAGTGTACAACAAAATGTGCCATACCAAAAAAGACCCAATTAAAACCACTATGGCAACGTGTCAAGAGGTGTGATCAATCAGTGCAGTTAAGAGTTCTAATGTTACCTCATGCTGTGTAGGGTTTAACCTACAACAAACTCAGTCCTTTCAGAAAACCCCTCCCTTAGGCCCGACTTATTTAAACCATCTATCAAAGCTTACCCATCATCAGTCACATCTGCATGGGCCCAGTCTTTAAGAGTCTGCCTGATAATAACCTAAATGAAGTCAATACTTACATGGCAAATAGGAAAAGACAAAGTTTAATCACTAACTTTGTTCTTCACAATCTTCATACAATGTGATGCATATCATAAAAGAAATAAGGCATTATTGCGGCTCATTTACAGATGAGAAAATAGAGGCCAGGATATTCACCTAGGACATTCATACCCACTCCCAATTTGCTCTTGTAATAAGTGACAGAACCAGAATTAGATATGTTTCTAATTCTAACGTGTATTTTTGTCCTATATCGTGCTAGTTCAACTGTTAACATTCTGGAGCACATTTGTGTTTATAGTTTTAAAGCCTTGAAGAATATGAGTGGGCTATATAGGAAATGCAGGCAGAAAAGAACTCTCCACAGAGAAGCAAGGTGAACTGCCTCTAGCTTAGATTGCTCCTCAAGGAAGTTCCAAGTCATATCACTGATTTATTCACATGTTTTAGGACAGGGGCCTGAAACTGTTAGATGAGTGGCAATAAATGTTGTCCCCTGAAAGACCCCTGGATTTCTTAGCTTAAGTTCATGCCTGCCTGCCCCTGTGGAGGAGGAGAGAGGACTAAGTTTCTCAGGTCCATTTGCAATTATGTCATGTTAAATATCTCAATTCTGACTTGAGTAAGTGTATAAATGTTAAGCATGCATGAAACATGCACTTCCTGAGACAAATCTTTTTTAATTATAACTATACCTTGAAATCTTCATACATGGATACAATGTATCTTGGTTACACCCATCATCCCCGCATTCTCCCTACAACTTCCCCCAAAGCCTCTCCCAGCTTCATATCCTCATTCTATTTTTTTAATAACCCACTGAGTCCAGTTAGTGATGCCCATATGTGCATAGTGTGGAGTTGTACAGTAAAGCCTGATCAACCAACCAATGACCAATTCCTCCAAAGAAAAGTGATGCTCCCTCAGCAGCCACTAATTCCCAGTAGCTCTTTGGCTTAAGATAGGATATCAGGAGCCCTTCTCCAGTCCATCTGGAATTCTTTTTTATTTGAAAGTTTTATTTATTTAGACTTTTTTCTTTTTAAAAATATTTTTAAAATATTTTTCTTGATTCAAGAATTTCATTATCATATTCATACTTGTTCCCCCGCTTTCAATCCGTACATTACTACCTCTGCCCCTGCCTTCAGGCCCTCTTATTATTTGTCTTTTTTAAAGGCCTATTGAATCTAATCTAAGTTTCCCCAGTGCCCTTGGAGGCGGGGTTTGTGAGTCTCATAAATTGTAAGTTTTATGTACTTCTTGTGTCTTATGAGCCTCCCAACCCCCTCCAGGAGAGAATGTTTGGATTCAGGGGAAATTGCTATACAGCAATGTGAGATCCTATCTCAAAGTAAAACACAAGCAAACAAAGCATTAGAATTAGAAGGCACAATGCCTGGGTCAACAACCTTAGAAGGGCCCCAGACTGCTAACAGATTAAAGAACAGAGGCATTTCACCAGCCTTGGAAGGACAGCCTGTCTCCACAGCCAAAAGTCATAGAAAAGTAAACTTCCAACTAATTTAGTCTAAATGTCTTTCGCCAAGACATGAAACTTACCCAAATTTATGAATATGAGCATTGATACTAAATGTTTCCCAGCCTTGAGGGCTTCATGAATGATGATCCAGTCCAAGAAAGAGCAGTTTTCTTCAATAAACACTAGCTTTGAATATGACTATCTCAAGGAGCATTAACGAAGAGGAAATAATTACAAAAATAATGAAATGAAATTACTTCAGTGCAGCCTCTTTTTTTCCCCACGCTTAATGCATCCAGCATAATCTGCATGCTGCTGTGTCATTCTTTATAACCAATGCATTAGCATAAACAGAACATTCAAGTGTATACGAGAATTATTCAATTACAGGGACGAGAGGGAAGAAGCGGCTGAGAGCCATCCCTAGTGCAGAATCTCTGCCTACAAAAGATCATTACTGTTTTTAAAAGAGAGACCAGTCTTGTTGCCAATAGCAGAAATATGCTATTTTCGGAATTCTGCATCTACGTACCTTCTTTAATAAGGGAGGAGAAAACATTACTTTGTCTCTGTAACAGTCCATCGATCCTAAAAGTTTTGACACCATTACTGCATTAACCTTGGGTGGTTTGGGGACAGGTGTGAAAGACTACCACTCAAGTCAAAAGGTACAGTTGCATGCTTGAACTGGATTTCAAAGTTCCAAAGATAATGTAGTTCTATCTGCCTTATCTCTCAGCAGTTGTATTTAAATCCAAATGATAGGTCTTGATTCCCCATCCTCCGGAGATGGTCCCTTGCATCCAATTACAAGAAATAAAGAATGATTTTGAAGCATCATGAAAGCTTTTCTCTCTCATACTGTGGTCCAGACAGCACAAAATCACCTAGGAAGCAACACTTGATCATCTATTCCATACACTGTCTGTTGCAGGCATGTGAGGAAGCAAAGCTGTGAGCTGCCCCAGGATTACCCTGAAGCCAAAAATCTGCCTAGCTCTCCTCTGGGCAGATTTTCAGCTGCTGAAGCCCAGTTTAGGGTAGGCAGCTGTCGGGTACATTTGGCCACAGATCTAAATAGGAGCCTCCGGCACTATGAGTTAAAAGATAACATCACTGAGCAAGTGAGAAAGAGCCCACACCAATGAGGCTTTGTTCAAACCTTGGAAAAGCAAAATGGGTTTTCTAGATTTTCTTTCCAATCTGTTAGCTGAACCTAAAGTCAGAGAGAATCTTATGAATACAAATTGCTTCAGTATTTGCATTCTGAAAAGCCAAGCTTCAGAAAGCATAAGAAATAGTAGATTCTTTTAAAATGTCTAGGAAACATTTAAAAGCAAGATACCTAGAAAACTTGCCACCCATGGATAGAAAACCAAGAGCTCATCAACCATCTTAATTTTTCAGTCTAGGTGTGATTTATTGATTTAATAAGAAGAGTACATGGCATCAGTTTGCAAGTAACTGATTAGTTTATTATTTAAAGTGATAAACATGAGAGCAATATTTGCTGATACATTTATCTTTGGGTTTTAATTGAGTATATTCTATGGGTTAGACTTTGTAGACTGAATGCAAATTAGGATTTATGAGAGAATTTGGAGGACCAGGAGATTCAGTTTGGGACTTAAGTTTTAGGCAGGGTCCTTTATTGACGCTTGTGTAAAGGTAGAAAAATAAATGCAAAACAATGTGTGATCTAAAGTAATGAAAAGATAACCAACATGGAATTGAAAATTCTCTAAAGAAAGAGGTGAAGGATTGACAAGAAGCCAAAGCAAACAAGGAAAGAGGACAGTCACCGGGGTTGGGGAAAGAAAACATTAAATGAATAATGTGGGCTGCTCACAAGCAATGGATAGATGCTATGAGAACCAAGGACACACCTGGCTTCCCCATCACATCGCCTGTGACAGGATGCCAGGTGATTTCTGAATTAGTCATGGTAGGCCAATCCAAGCTGAGTAACAAGCAAACCCCACCAGTCAGTATCTGAGCATGACAGATACTTGGTTCTCACTCACGGCACAGTGTGCTATACTCTGGACTATTCCTCTGTACTGTGATCAGAGACAAGCGCAGCTTCCATCACGTGGCTCTACCAACTTGTGGCTTCTTGGTCATGTGAAGGCTCTGCCAACCACAGATGGTGGGAAAGAAAGGATAGAGGAGGCACAGTGCAGAGTACATCATCCCTGTGGCCAGAATTATTCACATGGTCACCATCTCAATTGCACAGGCATTGGGAAAATTTCAAGGACATAATTATATCAGTGACTGGCTCTAGTAAAGCTGATAAGCAAATGAAATATGTGCACTTAGACAACACTACCCTGCAGAAGAATTTCCTAAGGGACCCTACCGTTTAAAAAAACGTTAAACACACAAACAGCTAACAAAAAGAGAAAGAGGGAAGGAAGGAGAGATGGAGAAGGGGGAGAAGGGAGAGATGGAAAGGAGAGGTGGAAATTGCCATGAAAAGCTACCCTTGGCAGTTTCCATGGTAAGACAGGACCTCTAAGATAAGGACAAAGGCCAACAGAAGAGGTGGAAAGGGCTAAGGACAGGCACTGTAGGAAGGGATCAGTTCACGGCCTGTAAGAGATTAGCAGACTGTATGCTGAAAAAAACCGAGAGCGAAATGACAATTGAAAACCAGAGCTAATCTAACACCATTTGAACACACACATACCCACATACACACACACACACACACACACACACACCAGGATTTTAGAATTAGAGGCACAAAAGAGACAGAGAAAAGAGGAAATAAGGTCCTTACTAAGTCAATAGTATGTGTTAAAAATCTTCTAAACAGGGACTGGAGAGATGGTTCAATGGTTAAGAACACTCATTGCTCCTCCAGAGGACCGGGGTTTGATTCCCAGCACCTATATGGGCAGCTAACAACTTTCTATAACTTCAGTCCCAAGGGATCTGACACCCTTTTCTGGCCTCCACAGGCATTGTATGACACAGGTACACTTACATACATGCAGGCAAAACACTCATACACATAAACAATTCCTAGAATTTATCAAGAGAAGACAACCACTCATTCATAAGCATTCTGGAACTTAGCAGAAGAGAAAACATGAAGTAATAGAAAATATCACCGCAATTATCCTCTAAGATCAAATGAGAAGGAAGAAATCATTTTAAAAGATATTTATAAACTATATGACAAGGGGGGGCTGGAGAGATGTCTCAGAGGTTAAGAACACTGATTGTTGTTGCAGAAGACCCGGGTTCGAATCCTAGCACCCACACGGCAGCTAACAACTGTCTGTAACTCCAGTTCCAGGGGATCTGACATCTTCTTCTGTCCTCTGCGGGCACAACATGAGTGCACTTACCTACATGCAGGCAATACACGCATGTGCATAAAATAAAAATAATAAAATATTTAAAATATATATATGACAAAGGAATGTTTAAATTATTGACTTACAGAAATGAAAAGAGCTGGGCAGGGTGGGGAATGCCTGTAATCCCAACACTCAGGAGGCAGAGGTAGGTAGATTTCTGAGTGTTTGAGGTTAACATGGTCTACATAGTTCCAGACCAGCCAGGCCCACATAGTGACACCCTGTCTCCAAAAAACCAAAAAAAGGAATAAGAATGAATAATATATATGTGTGTGTATATATATGTAATGAAAAGAGCTGGGCAGGGTGGGGAATGCCTGTAATCCCAACACTCAGGAGGCAGAGGTAGGTAGATTTCTGAGTGTTTGAGGTTAACATGGTCTACATAGTTCCAGACCAGCCAGGCCCACATAGTGACACCCTGTCTCCAAAAAACCAAAAAAAGGAATAAGAATGAATAATATATATGTGTGTGTATATATATGTATACTTCTAAAACTCACTGTAAACCCCTAGGAGAAATCAGCACCTAAAATTATGTTTTTACTTAAGGAAAAATGAAATTCAAACCTTAAGCATTATAAAGAAGACACGAAAAGGCCGGTTAGGCTGTTTATGTTGTAAGTAAAAAAAAAATTCTGAAATAAATTAAAATACGAAATTTAGTATCTACAAATGAAATTTCTTGTCCTGAAATCCAAATCTAACTGTACAGGAAATGTGACTTTGTATCTGAAAAAAGCAAAAGAGAGAATAGAAGAAAAGTTGGAGGTTTTAAAGTAAAACAGACATAATTCTCCTCTACCCTGTGTTTGATTGGACCATGTCTGTGATATCAGCCAACTGCTCTACCCTGATGGAAATTGTGGGTGAGCAAAGAAAAGCCTTTCAGGTGCTGGTCTTTGGTAACTTTTGTGTATCTAAGCATTTGACACCAGTAAATGAGTGGGAACAGTAGCAAGTGATGCCCTCCAAGTTACAGTTCTCATGTAGGCCTCTGTAGCAGGACCTTTGACTCTACAAGTGTTGCAGCTCTTATATCGACCTAGGAAGGAATTCCTTAGCTCTGAGCCGCAGCTGACCTCACAATTTCCAGACATATCAGGTATTCATCATAAGGGTAGGAATTTAGGCTGAGGTGGGCCCCTGATGCCGAGATCACTGCCTGATGCTGGACACTCTGATAGAAGGGAAACTCAAGCCCGGAGGTTAAGGAAGCCATAAAGGAGACAAAGAAAAAAAAAACAACCTACACAAGGGCCCCAGCTTTTGACTACTCGAGCCCATAGCAAAACCAGACCCCAAAAGCAGCAAACAGAGGCTTTCCAACAGAACCACAGCGACAGCAACTGACAGTAACTTTTTGACAGCTTTTCTCTGATTGGCCCCATTTCTAACCTTATTTGCATGATTCTATCCAGTCACTCAGGACTCAGATGACACCCCATAAATTCATATATTCCAAGGCTGCATGGAAGATGTGACAAGACCTTGACAGAGGCTGAATAAAAAGAACACTGCCAAAGATAGACTCACTGGCTCCTTGCGCCAGAATTTTCTGCCCCCTGGCAGAGAATTCACTGCAGCCAGCCTCAAGGACTTGACTAGTACCTGCAAACTGTGGGATTCAGTCCTGTTTCTGCCACCAGAGGCCTGCAACTCCAGCCTTCTAAACCTGTTCCTGCTACTCCTATCAGTGACCTGCAGACTTGCTTTACAAGGGACTGCTCCTGACTGGCACCCCAAAGCCCCCAAGAGCTTTTTAGCTGTAGCACAATCTCTCAGTCGACACTCCAAAGCCTGACAAAGATAGGGTTGCAATACCTGCAATCTCTCAGCTATGAACCCCAGCACCTGCAGAGGATTAGAGCTTTAACACTATCAACCGCCCAATCTCTTTCAGTTGACATTCTGTTGCCACTAAAGGTTTAGGCCACTTGCTTTCCTATTCAAGTTGGTATTTATACCTGACAATAAAGTTCCCCTTTGCTTTCCCTTTGCTGTCTTTCCACTCCATTCTTGGAAGGAACTAGAACCCATTCAGAGACAGGAGATGGGCTCTACTGGCCACTTCACTGGGACTCCTTAGCCCTTGATAGTGGCCAGTGTTGGGAAGTTTAGACCCTTGGCCCTAAAGGCTTGACAGTTCTAACTCTTCTAGGGTCTGTAACTTCTCTTCTCTGACTCATTGTAGCCTTGCGTTCTTCTTCAGCTTCAGCACTCCACCATGTCTCTACTTCTACTGTCCCCCTGGTTCCTGCCCTGGCAGTTCTCTGAAACTGTTCACCTGTGGCTTCCTTGGTATCAGCTGGATGCCCTGCCACCACTGCAGCTCAGCCTCCATCTGCTCAGATATCACCACTGCTATCTCTCTATAACCTCTGCTGTCTCTGCTGATTCCTTCCTCATGTAACCACCTCAGCCAGCAAGAAAAAGCCATTCAAGAAAAGCCTTTTATTAGGACTAATGTTGCAAATCCAGCAGAGACAGTGCAGTAGGATACCTCTAACCCACTCACCAGCTTAGCGTAAAGAATACAGAGGCATGTTCCCACCAATCACAGCATACCTTGTGTACCAATGGAGGTTTGTGTTTGCAACACCTCTTTAGTACCAGGCACAGAAATCCCTCTTCTAGCCCAAGAGCATAAGTGTTCCCCTTCTTTCCCAAGTGGAAACGGTTATATAGGTCATCTAGGGTTCAACAAAGCTGATGATAGTAAAAAAAAAAAAAAAATCCTGGTACAAACTGTCAGAGCATTCCTGGCTGAACCTACACCTTCAATCAGCTTCAATCATTGTATAGTTTTCTCAAGGTGTTAATGGAATGTTCAGAATGGCTGGTGCTGGTATAAGGGTAGACCAGTTGGCTGGCTCTCTGCCTTTTTATTCAAGGTAGCCATGTCAACAAGAGAGAGTCCAACAGCTCCCTGAGGGAGTCAAATTGCTTCATTCCCCAGCATCCTTGCTTATATAGAGGAAAATTAACATTAGAAGGAATGTTTATAATAAGACCTTAAAGAACTCATTAATACAAATAGTGTTTGTGTTTGTTTGTTTGTTTGTTTGTTTGTTTGTTTGAGACAGAATCTCCCTGTAGCCCCAACTGGTCTGGAACTCACCAGGTTGTCCTACAGAGATCCACCTGACTCTGCCTCCTGAGTGTAGGGATTAAAGGCATGTGCCACCATGCCTGGTTCACAAGTGATATTTTAAAGGAGCTTTACAGTGCTTTAACCAAGATTAACATCTGCCTAGTGCTTCAGGTAAAGGTGGGAACCTGCCTCTGTCTCACTTGGAACACTGGGCTCCAATCTAGAAACCATACCGTCCCATGGGCAAATAACTAGCACAAGGATATGAAGCAGCCCTGTGTCAATTGGAAGCTTGACCTCTACCTCTCATGCTCCTGACTCAAATCCAGGCATGGGGACAGAGAGAAGGGATGGGAATTCTGAGTAGCTCTGACTTATACAGGAAAATGAAGTTTCCAGAGAATTGGGTCTGGATCCCACAGAACTTGCCAGAGATAACCTTGTTAATGTCTGAGAGATCAGGAAATCAAGCTAAGGCCACAGGAAATCCTGCTGCCAGGCAGAAAGGTGGCAGCTGTTCATAAAGACAAAAATGCCTTCTGTTCGTCCTCCCAATGAGTCCAGATCCTTCCTTAACTTGTCTTATTTAAGATATATATATTCAGAAGCCTTCCTAAAGGAATACATGCTTTGGCTCTCCTGCTGTTTCTTAATCTGATTCTATGTGCATCTAACTTTGTTTCTATAGATAGCTAAAAATAATTGATAGTTGCATGATGTCTGATTCCACCTGGCTCGTTCACTGCTTTTTAACCTCATAATAGTTACTTTTGGGTAGTGAAAAGCACACAGCTAAAAATGGTAGATATGAGACTCAAAATCAACTCTTAGTGCCCACAAAACTAAAAGTCATGGTTTCTGCTTGTATTTCCAGCTGCTTTTCACCCCCAGCTCTACTATTACATGTCTTTTTCTTTTAAAATATTTATTTTTATTTATGTGTGTGACATCCACAAAGGTAAGAAGAGGGTGTTGGATCCCCTGGAGCAGGAGTTACAGGTAGTTGTGAGCTGCTGGATGTAGGTACTGGGAACCAAGCTCTGGTTTTATGCAAGAGCAGCAAATGCCCTTCACCACTGAGCCATCTCTCCAGCTCTGTTTTGTGTCTTTTTGTGAGCTCAAGCATTGCAGCCTGCCAGGTGCCTGCCACCTTTCTGTGCCTTTTTCTTTGACCACTTCTGTGTTCCACCCCACCTATTATCCTCCTTTGCCATTGCTCCTTCTTTGCCCCATCCATCTGCACCCACTTTACAAGCATTCATTCTCATCAGAAAGAAAACAACCACCGATTCCAAATGCCGTGATCAGGGATGGCCCTGCAGGAAACAGATCAATCACAGGAGTCCAGCACTCAACAGCAAAACAAATCCTTCTGAAGCCACAGCTGTTGAGAGAATCAAGGTTTGGGGTGGGATGCTTCATTCCTCCTCCCCCACCCCCTTGAGAGAACAGGAAGCTTGTTGAGTCAAAGCTGTTGGTGACATTTTGTTCTTTAGTGTCTGATGGAGGAGATCAGACATCATAGAAAAGCACTTTTAAAGGGATTACAGCATTGTAGAAAAATAATTGAAATGTTTCATCTTTCTGCTTTTTAAAGTTTAGATTAATTAGAAAGCAGCAATACAACTATTTCTTCAGCTCAGGATTCTGATGGTCAGAGATGCTCCTGCCTACATTAGTAAATGTTAAATCTACAGAGAAGCCAAAGACAGAATTTAAGGAAAGAACCTGAACATGTGGCAGCTTTCTACTTCTTATTGCCCCCCAAAATGATCCACACAGGATATAGAAAGGAAAAGTTGGGTTATAATGCTCCCATCATTGTAAGATATCATATCTAACATAGTCAGATGCAGGAAGTGAACGGAATGAACATTTGTTGAGTATCTGCTTTGATTCAGGCACTGAACCGGAGCCTTATGAATGCTGCCTCATCATTTAATTCTCCTCAGGGTTTGTATTTTCAGGGAAGAGGATGGTGGGTAGAATTCAAACCCAGAGCAGCCTGATCTCATAAGCCCATTTTTTAAAATTCTTTTTGTTTTTACAGTGATATACCACTTGTTGAGCAAATAAAACATTTTTGGAAGAAAGCCCCAGCTGACATACATCAGACGTACATGGGTAAGAAACAGTTTGTGGTAGCCATGGACATTTCAAGGTATGTTTGTTATTGCAGCACGTATTAGCCTGTCACAGATAAATACACTGATAAATGTGAGGCAAGGTTTGAAATTTCCAGAACCAAACTGATAAGGAGGTTCATCCACACTGACTGTGCAATAAAGTAGTAATTTTCTGGATAAAAATTGGACTTTTAATTCAATCTATTAAACACCAATGGCTTGTCAAATTACTTCTTTTCACTAAAGTCTAAAACTCTATTTAAAACTCTATGTTCATGCAGGTGAAGGGAAGATCATGGGTGTCTCTTCCAGTTCCCAATAACAAGTATATTAGTCAAGATTTCCCAGAAAAATAGAAACAATAGGAAAGATAAACATATGATTAGTTAGGTAGGCAGATAGATGGTGATAGATAGATAGATAGATAGATAGATAGATAGATAGATAGACATTGTTGATGAATAGATACTAGATTATATAGATTGATGCTGGTTAGGTAGAGAGATGATAGATATAGGTACAGATAAGCCATGCGTGGTGGCGTACGGCTGTAGTCACAGTGTTTGGAGGGCAGAGGAAGGCAGATGTAGATAGATGATAGACAGTAGATAGAGATGGACAGACAGATAATAGGTAGGTTATAGAGATGGCAAATGGATAGATACATAGTAGAGATGAATAGGTAGATGATAAATGATAAATACATGGATAATAAGATGATAGATAGATACATAATTGTTGCGCCCACCCTGGCCAGCAAGGAAGACACAACCTCCGGTTCCTTCTCGTCAGCAATCTTTATTGCAGGAATCAAGTTGAGTTACAGCGATGTCGTGGACGGCGAGCCCCGATCCACCTCGGGAGCAAGCTTATATATATTTCAGGCAGGGGAGAGAATTCTATCCCCTATTGGAGGATTTACTGGCTGCCAACCGTCACCTTATAAGGAAGGCAAGCATACTAGTCCCCTTAGATTGGCCAAGCTGGCGTGTGGCATGTCACCAGGAAGAGACAGCTGGAACAGGATCGAGCTAAGATGGCGGAATGCGGAAGTATGTGGATGCTACCACATTTCCCCCTACTTTGTCTAAAAATGCATGCAAAGGTGTCTCACGCAGAGCGCAGAGCCAGATGGATTCTCCCCTAAGACGTTGCGCCACTTGTGGGGAAAGGGTCAGGGCGCACCCCTTATGCGATCCATGTGTCCTGAGGAATGAGGGTGTTTCTCACTCCTTGGCAGTGCTTTGCCTGACCACTCTGGGAGCTATATCGAGGCAGACTGAGAACTCTCGGGCCCGTGTGCAATGAGAATACATCTCCTGGGGTGCAAGAGCAGTTCATGAAGTCGCCCATTAGGAAGACTTAAGCATGCTAATCCAGACTTGTGGGGACGCACCTGTTTCCAGGGCCGCCAGAGCTTGAGCTAAAATCATCTTGTCTCTTTTCCTGGCTCGTATGACACGGAAAATTAGGCAAAAGGTTATAAGCAAACCAAGAAGCAGCATTGCTCCAAACATACCTACTCCCACCCATTCCTTGAAATAGGAAAAGGCAGACGACAACCAGTCAGTGAATTCTCCAAGGGTAAGGACCTGTGCCTGGGTACTGTTAAGGGAGTAAATGTGGCGAGTCAAATTTCGTTGGAGAGCTTCAAATCCTCGCGTCCAATTTCCTGCAAGGAGTTGAGAGATCTTGCGAGAATCATTAAGGGAAAGGGAATACGGGGTGATACACATAAGAAACACAGCTTAATTTTAGGGTGTCAAATAAACTGTCAAATAATAATTCATGTTTATCTAGTCTGTGATTCAACATGAGAATCCCCTGCGCCAGATGGTCATTAATCCGACGTTGGTCCATCAAGGCCTCAGAGG
Source organism: Nannospalax galili (assembly GCF_000622305.1). Classification (NCBI taxonomy): domain Eukaryota; kingdom Metazoa; phylum Chordata; class Mammalia; order Rodentia; family Spalacidae; genus Nannospalax; species Nannospalax galili. Next base: position 1,629,645 of record NW_008343971.1, read on the forward strand.
TCAGTTGGATGGCTGAATTAATAGTTGCTATTGTTTGAACCTGGTTAGCCATAGCTACTGCTGCAGTAACAGCTGCTGCTGCTGAGGCTGCAATGGCTGTTATGACTGCCAGCGTGAAAATCTTTGGGGTCAGCCTGCACTGGAATAGGAACTAGAGTAGGCAGGCGCATAACAACTGCCTGGGGAAACATCCTGGGGTCCCAACACGTAGAGATAGTACAGTTACTACAAGTCAGGGTGGAATTATCGCTAACATGCTGAGAAGCATTAAATAGCAGGAAAAGAAAAGGGGTGTGAACGCAGACCGGCTGTTGGGGAAAGGTTCTATTTTCAGTCTGGTTGGCCTGCTTAATACTTAGATATCCATTTGAGGTATTGCCTATTACGTCATATTAGTCAGCAGCCATTTGGCAAAGGGAGTACCTGAATGAATTATAGAGGCATTGAAGGAATAATAGCTCAAATCTGGAGTCAGGCACCAAGAATCATCACATAAAAATCCTCTCTTGGAAATGCAGCGTTCTATCTTTGGAGGGATATAAAATCCTGGAAAATGGCATCTAGGCCAAAAAAAGTAGGGTTGTACTAAGCTACCACCTCCTGGAAGATGAAAACCAGAAATGGAGGAATTATAGCAGAGGGTGGTATTCCCCCCGTCTGTCTGCTCACCAGGAGGATGTGTTCTGACCTCATTGTACTCAGTAATCTTAACCTCTATGTGCTGTAAATGTTCAGGATCAATATAATGCTGGACTTGTTCCCTCCTCAGGAGGAGGCAACCTAAAGATTGATTTGCTGTATCAAAACATAATGTGCCTGCCAGAGAAAATGAGAGGGTTAGGTTAGATGTCTGGTTTTGGAAGTTCTGTTCTGTAGCGCATTCTAGCTCAAGAGTATTATTCTGTTCAGAACAATCGGGAATCCAAAAACGGGGAAATTGCTCTGACTCATTGTGGACTGGTACTGGCACTGGCCATGACCGCACAAAAGCCCAAAAGGGACGAGGATCAGCCGCTATAGGGGAGATACCAGAAAACCACATCAAGCCAGCGAAAATCACTGTCGTCAGCCATCTGGGTTGGGTCGGTCTCGTTTTGCCCTCATGCATCGTGTACTTTCTGCGAAGATATCTCATTAATACAGTCTTCGTTATCGGGATCAAAAGATGTTGATACTCTTCTGGTTAGTCTCTCAGGCACCCAGACAGGTTCCGCGGCTTCCTGTGGGAAAACACAAATAGCTCCCCTTGACCTCTGGATTACAGGATCAGGGCCTTTCCATTTATTAGTTAAAACATCTTTCCACTTCACCAGAATAGTGGGAGTGACTGGATATTGAGCACTATGTTTGTCTGCATGAGTCCGTCCATCTGTGTCTAAGATCAGAAAATTGTGAGTAAAGAGGGCTAGCGCCACCCGGCATCTAGGGGAGGAGTCAGCTAGTCCCCCTTTTTGCTTTTGAAGTAGCTCTTTTAGGGTACGATTTGCACGCTCAACAATGCCCTGACCCTGTGGGTTATAGGGAAGGCCAGTGGTATGGGCCACCTGGAGCCGAAGTAAGAACTCTGCAAAGGCCTTTGAGGAATAGGCCGGCCCATTGTCTGTTTTCAAGGCAGCCGGCTTACCCCAAGCTGCCCAAGCGTCAAGGCAGTGAGCAATGACATGGTGCGCCTTTTCTCCCGCGAGAGGTGTCGCGTGGAGGATCCCAGAGCTGGTGTCCGTAGAAACATGGACATATTGTAGGCGACCAAATTCTGGAATATGTGTGACGTCCATTTGCCATAGAGCTAGGGGCCTCAATCCGCGGGGATTAATGCCCAAGTGGGGAGCCGGGTGAAAGACAACACAAGATGAACAGCTCTTAACGATAGAGCGAGCTTGGTCTCGAGTCAGGCGAAATTTAAACCGGAGGGTCTTGGCAGGGACATGGTATAGGGAGTGGAAACGCTGAGCCATCTGGATAGAATCAGGGGCGTCCACCAAGAATACCCCTTTTGAGGCTCGATCTACCAAGTCATTGCCCTTAGCCAGGGGACCTGGCAACAATGAATGGGCACGAATGTGTCCAATATAAAAGGGGGCATTGCGTTGAAAAATACAGTGCTGGATATCCTGAAAGACGGAAGCAACAGGACCCAGAATACGCCCAGCAACTTCTAAGCGTGTAAGTGCATTGACGACATAATGGGAATCAGAGAGGATGTTAATGGGTTGTGGAAATTTTCTGAGAACAGTGAGAACAATTTTGCATTCTACAATCTGAGGATTGGTGTCCGGGAACTGGATCACCGTGGGTGCTTCCCCCTGCTGTACATAGGCACCTCGACCCATCTTTGAGCCGTCCGTGAAGATAAGAAGAGCCTGAGGGATAGGGTCTAGCTTAGTAATAGAGGGAAAGTATACTAAATTGCACTGGACAAAAGTCAACAATCTACTGGAGGGTAAATGGTTATCAAAGGAGCCCGAGAATGAGGTGGCGAGAATCGCCCACATATCCACAGTACCAGTAAGGATCCGTATTTGATGTTTATCATAAGGGGTGATTATTTGCTCAGGCTCCCGCCCGAAGGCTTGAAGGCTAATCTTCAGTCCTCTCAATGCTTGGGTCGCCACCATTTCAGGGTAGTATGAAACTGAGGAGGCAGGGGGTGAACCGTGCACCCACCATAATGGCCCATCCTGCCAGAGGACCCCCAACGGAAGGTCGGGAGTTTTTAGAATACAAAGTACAAAGGGTCTAACAAGATCCAGCCTAGTTAATTGGGCTTGTCTTAACGCGCTCTCTACTTGAAGCAACGCTTGTCTCCCTTCTTCAGTTAGCTTCCGGGGGGATTTAAGATCAGGGTCACCCTCTAGGATGTTAAAAAGTGGTAGGAGAACTGCGCGGGGGAGAGGGGCATATCCCCGAAGCCAATTGATGTCCCCCAACAATTTTTGAAAATCATTTAAAGTCGCTAAACGCTGTGTGGAAATCTTAATGGTCTGGGGGGTTACTAGCTCGGTGGTAACAGTACTCCCAAGAAAATTGATCACTGTGGTTTTTTGGATTTTTTCTGGCGCTATCATTAGTTTATGGCGCCGAAGCTCAAGAACAAGGTGCTGCAAAGCTGTCTCAAGGGTGCCTTCATCTTTAGCAGCCAATAAAATATCATCCATATAGTGAATGAAGCGGACTGACTGAAAGCGGTCTCGAAGAGGTTCCAAAGCTTGGCCCACAAATATCTGACATATGGTTGGGCTGTTTGCCATGCCCTGAGGCAAAACTGTCCACTGAAACCTTTTATCAGGCTGTTCATGATTCAAAGCTGGTAATGTGAAAGCAAAGCGCTGTCTATCCTCGGGATGCAGTGGTATAGAAAAAAAGCAATCTTTAATATCTATGCAGTACACTGGCCATCGTTTGGGGAGGGCTGACAGAAATGGAAGCCCTCTCTGGATAGGTCCCATAATGACCATCTGTTGATTTATAGCTCTGAGATCATGTAAGAGTCTCCATTTCCCCGATTTTTTCTTAATGAGAAAGATAGGGGAGTTCCAAGGGGAAGTGGAGGGCTCCAAATGTCCCTGCTCTAATTGGTCTTGAATAAGCTGTGCGGCTGCGTGTAATTTCTCTGAAGATAGGGGCCACTGAGGGAGCCACACTGGATCATCCGTTTTCCAAGATATTTTGATGACCTCAAACACGTCAGTGGCCCCTATGAAAAACCCAAGCCTGATCGATCCCCTTTACCATTTGCCTCTATTGGATCTTTTCGTCCCTGCAAGAATTTTCCTAATCCCTTTTCTGGGACATATCCTTGATATTTCATCATCTTTTTACTCTGGTCTGAGTATTCATTGGTCAGTACCAATCTAAGTTGTTGTTGAACGTCTCGGCCCCATAAATTTATAGGAACATCTACCACAAACGGTTGAAAGGTGCCTTTTTGGCCATCTGTCTCCCAGGTAAGTATTTTAGAGCTAATTTGGGGAGCACTTTGATACCCGAGGCCGCGGAGGGATCGGTCAGAGCTCTGTAAAGGCCATCTCTTCGGCCAATACATAGAGCTCATAACACTTGTATCAGCTCCGGTATCAACCAAACCTGGGAAATGCTTTCCTTCAATTGTAATAGTCAGCATCGGCCTATCCTGTACTCCAAGAGTCAGAAAGGCTATATTATCTCCAGAGGCTCCGAAGCCAGAGCTTCCTCTCTCCCTCTTTAAAGAGGGGAGGTGGCCATGGGCTGACTGTAAAAGCAGAAGTTGTGCAATGCGGTCTCCTTTTGAAATAACGGTTATTCCCCGGGGGGAGCTGCACATAACCTTAGCAGAACCCCGGAAATCTGAGTCTACGACTCCTGGCATGACCACCAGTCCCCTCCTAGTATTACCTGACCTTCCAATAATTAATCCAACCGTGCCCTCCGGCAGGGGTCCTGCAAAAGTAGTCTCCACGGCTTGAACTGCCATAGAAGGGGTTAGCACCAACCCGGTCGCCGCCCGGAGGTCCAGCCCTCCAGAGCCTGGGGTGGCTCTGCATCCTCTAGACTGTATTCCTTGGGGGGAGGAATCTCTATAGGTGTTCTGGGGGACCTCCTTTGTCTCGGAGCGTCCTGTGGAGCTTCCTCCATGGCTCCAAAAATTCTCGGGCCCTGAAGCCTGGGGCCCCGCGCCCCGTTTTTTGGCTGTCTGAAGGGTGCCGGGGGCTGTTCCGGCCCTGCCTCTAAAGGTCTGCCTTGTATGTCCTTTATAGATCGGCATTCACTTGCCCAATGCTTCCCTTTTTTACATTTAGGGCATATGCCCGGAACACGCTGCGATCGGGCTCGAATCTGGGGGCAGTCCTTCTTAATATGCCCTGTTTTGCCGCACTGAAAGCAGCCTGTCCTAGGTCGCGCCCCCTGTCGGAGAGCCATCACTGCGGCCGCCAGCCCCGCATTAGTTAATGGGCCGCCAATCTCCCTACAAGCTTTCAGCCAGGTCTCCAGTCCTTTGGCTTTCCATGGGGTAATGGCCTGCTGGCATTCCTTAGTACACTGTTCATACACTAGCTGTTGGACCAAAGGCATTGCTGTCTCGACATCTCCGAATATTTTTCCTGCTGCATCCACCATTCGGGCTACAAACTCTGAAAAGGGTTCAGTGGGCCCCTGGATGATTTTAGTAAGATTCCCAGAAACCTCTCCTCTATTTGGGACCAGTTTCCAGGCCCGTGTGTAAATTGTGCCTATCTGCTGATAAACTTCTAGGGGGTATGTCTGTTGATTATTCACCCACTGCCCAGTGCCCATAAGCATATCTGTATCCCACACGCGGTGGTTAGGATTCCGGGCATTTTCCCTTGCCTGCGCTATGGCTCCGTCCTGAACAAGTGATCTAAAATCTAAATAATTTCCAGTGGAGAAGCAGGCACGGGCTATCTCCCACCAGTCGCCTGGCGTGAGCGCAGTACTGGCTATTCTGTTCAAAAGGGTGATGGTAAAACTAGCATTGGGTCCATAAGTACGGGCTGCACTAACCAAATCTTTTAACTGTTTGTACTCTACTGGCTGATGAGACCTGACTCCCTGCGCATCCTGGAAAACCGGATATGCTGCTGCTAACCTCGCCCATGTCTTCTGCGGGAGATTATGACTGCGCTGTGGCTCATATTGCTCACAGTATGGTGGGGGCCTCCCTTGTTCTTTCTCCTCAAGCCCGGATGTATCTCTCTTAAATCTGGACTTCTCTTTTTTATGACTACGCCCCACCGACTTAGCCCAAGTTTCACTTCCTCCTGATGAGGCTGCATCTTCCTCTTCTGAGCTCGGGCTCTCTTCTGAACTCTCATCAAAAGTATCCTTTTCTGATGCTATGGATAGTTTCTCAAAATCTTCTAGCACCGGTGCACTCGGTGCCAGAGGCAAGCGTCTTTTGATTTTCGGCCGACCAGGGGGTTCTGGAGTAGGTATTCCTTCCGCCCTGGTTTTATCCTGACCTCTCTCTTGAGGCACTTCCCTCTTTGTGCCTTTATGTTCTGACCCAGTTTCTGATAAGCTTTCTTGATATTGCCCAAGTGCCTTTCGTCCTTCCTGAACGAGGTCTGCATTTTGATACAAATAACAAAATAACAGCACACCCAAAGCCCAGGGGACAAGAATATACGCAAGGACAACAAACAAACTTACCTCTCCGGGCATCTAATCAATTTTATACTTACTTCAATTTACCTACCGCTGAGCGAGTTCTGGATCCGGCTTCGGCTCGCCGTCCGTGGGGGTCCCGAGTTCCCGGGTTTCGGCACCACCTGTTGCGCCCACCCTGGCCAGCAAGGAAGACACAACCTCCGGTTCCTTCTCGTCAGCAATCTTTATTGCAGGAATCAAGTTGAGTTACAGCGATGTCGTGGACGGCGAGCCCCCATCCACCTCGGGAGCAAGCTTATATATATTTCAGGCAGGGGAGAGAAATCTATCCCCTATTGGAGGATTTACTGGCTGCCAACCGTCACCTTATAAGGAAGGCAAGCATACTAGTCCCCTTAGATTGGCCAAGCTGGCGTGTCATCTGTAACCAGGAAGAGACAGCTGGAACAGGATCGAGCTAAGATGGCGGAATGCGGAAGTATGTGGATGCTACCACACATAATAAACAGATACATAGATAAAAGAGAGCTGGATTGTAGATTGAGAAATAGATTCATAGAAGTTAGATCAATATATAGATAACAGATGATAGAAAGAAATATGATGATAGAAGATAGATGATTGATAGATAGATGGTAGATAGATAGATAGATAAATAGATAGATAGATAGATAGATAGATAGATAG
>NW_008343971.1:1636529-1717372 GCF_000622305.1 Nannospalax galili
ATGATAGTTTGGATCATGGAGACTCTGGAGGTAGAAAATAACTGGGGAAGTTCTTACAAAGTGAGGAAAGGTGCATTCACCTCATGTAGTGAAGTAGAGGTCACATTGAAGGTGTGTTCTTGGTGCTAAGCTTCTAACTGACAATTAGTTTCTGTACTTGACCAGTTATGAAATTCTTGTAATAGTCTCCATCTGTTGCAAAAAGAAGTTCCTTTGATGAGTGGTGAGAGGCACACTTGTCTGTAAATATGAGGATATATATTTAGAATACAGTAAGAAATTATAAGTTGGTCTAGGAATGTGGCAAAACTAGGATTTCTCTACAATCTATGACCCCTCCAGCCATGTGTATTTGGCTATATTTAAAGTACCACACTTAAGTTTCCTCCTGTTGAGTGGGCTTTAATTCCAATTAAACAGCTGTTGATTACCCCCAAGATAAAACTGTCACTACTGCATCAATAGTGATTCTTTGCTGGGCCACTCATTTTTTTTAGACTTTACAGCTGGGTAGGACCATTAGTTGGTTTTCTCCCTTGGCAGTTTGCATAGTTTCATCTGACACCATGAGAGCTAGTCTTTGGGGAGGAGGTTTCCAGGTCAGTTCCAGCTCAATTGCTCCAGGTCCTGTAGTATGGCCTGTCTTCAGCAGTAGGGTTTTACCTTCAAATTCTGGGTGAATCAAGGACTGTGCCAATAGCCTGTGTTACTTTGGGAGTCTCTTGGACTACCCTGACCAACAATTCAAAGGTTGTTATAGAGACTTCAGCTACACACACACACACACAATGAGAGAAAACATACATCGCTTGTTTTTCTGAGTGTGTTACTTCACTTAGTATTAACACTTTCTAGTTCCATCCACTTACCTGAAATTTTCATGATTTCATTTTTCTTTACAACTGAGTAGAACTCCACTGTGTAAATGTACCACATTTTCATTATCCATTCATCAGCTAAGGGACCTTTAGTTTGTTTCCATTTCTTAACTATTGTGAAAGAACAACAACAAAGGCTACACAAATACCTCTCTAGTAAGATGAGTCCTTTGGGTATACACCAAAGAGTGGTATAACCAAATCATACGGTAAATTTATTTTTGGTTTTTTAAGAGTTCTCCGTACTGATTTCCACAATGGTCACATCAGTTTGCAATCCCACCAACAGTGGATGAGGGCTCTCCTTTCCCCACATCCACATCTCATTTGATGTCATTTATTCTCTTGATCTTAGCTCTTCTGCTGGGGTTAAATGGAAAGTTAAAGCAGTTTTGATTTACATTTCCTTAATTACTAAGGAAGTAAACACCTTTTAAGGTGTTTCTTAGCTGTTATTTCTTCTTTTGAAAGCTCTCTCATAAGAGCTATATCCTATTTTTTAACTGGGCCATTTTTTTTCTTGATTATATGTTTCCTGTTTCCAAAGATTATAGATTCTAGATATTAATCCTCTGTCAGGTGTACAGCTAGTGAAGATTTTCTCCCACTCTGTGGGATTCATCTTCACAGAACTGGTTGCTTCCTTTGCTGTACAGAAGTTTTTAGCTTCATGAGGTCTCATTTGTCAATTGTTGACCTTAATGCCTGGCGAATGATGTCCGATTTAGAAAGTGCTTTCCTGCACCTATATCTTGTGGATTATTGACTGTATTCTTCTAAAAGTTTCAGTGTGCCAGGCTTCACAATGAGGTCTTTGATCCATTTGGAATTGATTTTTATTCAGGGTGATAGGTATGGGTCTAATTGCATTCTTCTCCTCATAGAGACCCAATTTTACCAGCACCATTTGATGAGAATGCTGTCTTTCTTCTAGGGTGTTCTTGGCACCTTTGTCAAATATCAGGTGGCTGCTATTGCATGCACTCATGTCCAAACATGAGTCTTGTATTTTGTTCCATTGATCTACAAGTCTATTTTTGTGCCAATACCATGCTGTTTTATGACTATAGCTCTGTAATATAGATTGAGGTCTGGTACATTAATTCACCCAGCATTGCTCTTTGTGTTCAGTATTGCTTTGGCTGTTCAGGTCTTTTGTGATTCCATATAGACTTTAGGATGGATTTTCCTGTTTCTATAAAGAATGTCACAGGGATTTTGATTGGGATTGCATTGAATCTGTAAGTTGCTTTTGATAATATGGTCATTTTCACTATATTAATTATACCAATCCATGAGCACAGGCAGTCTTTCCATCTTCTTGTGTCTTCCTTAATCTCTTTCTTCAAAGATTTAAAGTTTTTATTAAAGAGGTCTTTAATACTTTGGCTAGGTTTATCCCAATATATTTCTGAGGTTATTGTAAATGGAAGTGTTTCCCTGAACTGTTTCTCTGGTTGCTTGTTATTTGTATATAAACAGGCTCCTGATTTTTATAGATTGATTTTGTACCCTGACAATTTGCTTGCATCTCTCAACTCTCAACAGAGAAGTTTCCTTATGCAGCAGATAGTGATTCCCACAGAAACTCACAACTGACCAATATGCAGAGAACAAGAGGCTGCAGAGTGCTTCTCTGTGAGTAGGACACATTGCCTCCCAAGGCTCAGGGATCATTGAGGAAAGGGAGTGCAGAAAGATTGTTAGAGCCAGAGGTGGTGAATGACCACAAGGAAATAGAGTCTTCCAGACTGCTGGTCAGTTACACATATGAACTCACAGTAATGGTGACAACATGCACAAGTCCCATACAAGCTCAAACCAGACAAAATCCTAGTATAAACATCGGGAATTAAGAAATCCCAAACCAACCTAAGAAACTTTTGGCAATTGATGTTGCTGTGAGGGGGAGAGACAGTCTCTTACAGGGATGGGACTCTTGGTAGGTTGATCAGGCTCCAGTAGATAAACCCACACTAAGGTACATGTGGGACACAAATCAGACTCTATAGTTCATATTGCATATATAATGGAATATATTGAATAGGTGGGGGACTAGGGGGAAGGGCAGATGGGGGAGGATATGTAAATACCATCAAATTACATTCTATGAAAATCACAAATATTCAGAACTGGAAAGGTGGCTCAGTGGTTAGGAGCACTGACTACTCTTGCAGAAGACCTGGATTTGATTCCCAGTGCCCACATGGTGGCTAACAACTGTCCATAATTCCAGTTCCAGGTAATTCTATGCCCTCTTATGACCTCTGCAGGCATTGCATATCACAGGTACACTTACACACATGCAGGCAATACACTCATACACATAAAATAAAAATAATAAATAAAATTTAAAAAAGAAAATCACAAAAATTCAATTTAAAAAAAATTTAAGAGGTGATAAGGGAGAGACAGCAGTTTAGATCTAAATCTGAGGCCTGAGAACCAGGAGCACCAATATCCAGAGGCAGTGGATAAGTGGGCCAACTGAGCAGAGCCCATTTACTTTTTCTGCCTTTCTCCTGTATTCAGGCCTCAATGGATTGAAAGACGCTCACCCATATTAATGAGCAGCCCAGTCTATTAACCTCAAACACTCATCTCTTCTGGAAGCATCTTCTCAGACACAACCAGAAATGCTATTTTAGCAACTGAGTATCTCAATCATAGTCAAGGTGACACCCAAAATTAAACTTTACAAGAAAAATAAATCACCCCATGCCTCCTCTTAGACAGAAAGTAATACTATGCTTACTTTCTGAAACTCAGGCCATGGATGTAAAAAGTCATTTTCTTTTTCAACATATATTAAGGAGTGATTTTAAAGTTATGTGTCAATTATCTCATTCATGTGAGTCAGTCAGACAGTCAAACCACAGAGGTCACTACAATTCTGAGATAATCAATTTGGTAACCTAACATAATCTAATATGCAATTAAATAAAAGTGCCTCTTAGGATGAGCTATGGATCCACTCCTCAAGTATGTAAATACATACAAAAAGTAGCTATGGAAAAAGTAAATATTGGAAAAGCTCTGAAGTCAGATTATCTTTTGTGCCCATTTCTATTTAGACATCTTTCCTTAGACTTTTTTACTTTATTTCATCAACATTCAAAAGCTTCATATCTTCTCTTCACACTCAACATCTCCACATCACCTCTGCCAGCACAGTAGCCTCTCTAAACACACTACACTCTGTTTCATTCCCTAAAATCAGTCACAGGTAACCCCGCCTTATCAAGTAACTCATGCCTGTGTTTCCTGGGTCCTCACAGGTATATATTGTTAAAAGGCTCCTTGTTTGATCCCAGGTTTCAGCACCAAATATTAGGTAAAATTTGGAAAATATGTTGTCAGTTTGAATGAAAAGTGCTTCAGGGGCAAGCTTTGTTAGGCGAGTTATGAATGCAACCTCACAGAGACTGTAGCAGGATTCTGCAGAGAGGGCCTTCAGTCCCACACAGCAAAGAAACTCCTTAGTCTTACAGGCTTTTGAGGGGGAGGGAAAGTTCCCCACTACATGGCTTAGCCTACATTCCAGAAGGGACAGTCAGGGGGAGGGAAGTCATGAAGACACTAGATGTAAGTGTAGTTATAATTCAAGGCTACCTGGGTCTGAGAAGCAGAGGGCTAATCTTGCCCAAAGTATCAAGAGTTGAGGAAGGGCTGCAGAAGCACAGCAGGTGTTACCAGCCAGCCATTTGTCCCTGTATCCGTGGGGAGAGAATGAGGCTGCAAGGGGCACAAGTAGATCACTTTAAAGTCTTCAGCATTTCACCTCTTAAGGCAGCAGCATTTTTTAAAGTCCATGATCTAACAAATATATGTCAATTCCTAATTAGGGTTTTTACTTATGTGTTACCTTTCAGTTAATCTGATGATTTTAATAAGGGTCATGCAAAATATACCTGAATCCACAAAGGTAAAAAGTATGGGTATTTCCAACACCATGGGAGGCCAACAAAGAGTATTCTTGAACAAGACTTTTGTAACCCACCAGATTATTCCACATGGGCCACTGCCTTCATGGCCATACCCATGACCTCAACTCTTCCTTCCAAGAAAGTTGATAATCTCCTCTTCATGATCCATCCTCCATGTGAGACACACAACCACTTTATTATCCCTCTATCAGACCTTGGAAACCTTGTCTCTGCAAAGCAAACATATCCCAAGCTCCTATTACACATTGAAGCATTCCCTTTCCCCTTCTCACAGACTCACAATTCCAAGAGGACCCAACATTCCAGCTCTAACTTTATACTCAGAAATGCATGGATGTTAAATGTATACCTCAAAATACAGTAGTTGTTCAGCACTGAACTTAATTTACCTCAGCGGTGGACAAAGAATGTGGAGGGACTGAGCTAATCCTGAACTGAAAACTAATAGAATAAAAACATCATAGAGAATCTGGAGAGCCTGAAGGCAGAGTTAGGAAACCAGATGACTGTGTGAGAAATAAAGCCCCTGACAGCCAGGCTAACTATTTGACAAATGTGCCTCTGGCCAGATCTTCCCACACACAGGGAATATGTCTTCTTCCATTACTGTCAAACATTCAAATCACTTTTTAAGATGCAAGTCAAAGATCACCTTGCTTTGTTTATTCAGTATTTCATTATTTTGTTCATTCGTTCAGTTCTGTACAATGTGAAAGAGCATTGGAAAATGCTTCCTATTATGATTTTAGGATGTATAATGACATTAAACTGAAGGCCCATTTGGGGTTCCTTCATACCAGCTGACTGGGAGGACATAGCTTGGGATGTCATATTAAGTCTCTCCCTCAATGTACAAGTACATACATGTGCACAAACTCACCCAGACACACACACACACACACACACACACACACACACACACACACACACCTAACCTAAGCAACTCTACTGCCAGCTTCTAACACCAATTTGTGAAGAGGAAGGAGGAGGAAGATGAGGAGGAGGAGGAGGAGGAGGCAAAGATGAAGGAGAAGAAAGAGTCTACTAGGGTACACAGCACATAGGAGCAAGAAGTGCCACAATAAGCCCTGAAGACAGAGGGACTGCACAGCACAGTGACCATACTAGCAAACAACAGATCTCTGCTTGGAAACACTCAGAATGGAAGCTACTCCACTCATGGGAACAAGAGTAAGATATAGAGAATGGAAATGCAGGCCTCCACGGACAGAAGAAAAAAGAAAAGAGCTGAAGATTCATCTCCAGAATAGAACAATAGACAGTCAGAGATCAGCCACAGAACCAAATTACAGAGATCAGAAACAAAAATAAAAGATGAGAAATATCCAGGCTTTAACAGAAAATAAACTCCAAGAGTTTAAATAAAGAAGAAAATGTTTAACCCAGGTAAATTAGACTGGGAAGACTGCTGGAAGAAATGGGCTCTTCCGCAGAAGTAATACAGAAGTAACGCTCATAAACTATAGGCCAGATCAGGAAAAAAAAAGTGCAGCCTTGCCAGCTGCTGCGAGTATAACCTTCCTCATTCCTTCTGCATAACCTGCCTGTCTTTACACGCTCTGCCAAGAACAGAACAAGCATGGCCCTGCTTGCCCATCTCAGAGATCAGCTGCTCTTCCCATCTCTCTGCCTGAGCCCTTCGTGAATTCAAGATGGAATTCCTTTTATCACTGCTGTTCTGACCTTGGTTAAATCATTCTCAGCTCTCAGATGTAGAGAGTAAGATCTTCCATTTTCTCCAATCCCATCAGAGTGTAAGCCCTTTGTTATTTTCTTCAATAAAACATTAAGGTGTGGAGTTGGGAAAAGGTCATATTTTGAAATTAACTGATTAAGGCCCAAAGACCAGCTCCTAGACCTTTCATCTTGGCAGAGGCTTGACTGTCTGTTGAGCTAGCAAGGGTTCTTCAAGACCTCTCACCACATGCTCCCAGCACTCACACTTTAAGACACAGATGTAAGCTGTAATCTATTCTTTCAGTGAACCAGAACATAAGATCACTCTGTGTTACCTTCCTTTAAAGCCTTCTGGCTGAACACCAACTACTGGGAAATGATACATGGATCAGAAACTCTCAAGAGTCAAGGTGAAGCATGAAACTGTAACAAACCAAGTTCCTAAACCCAGCCAATACTGAGATCTCATTAGTACGTGGGCAGACTTAACTAGAATAAGCATACCAGCCAGTACTGAAGTAGATACAACAGAAGAGTATGAGATCAAAACATGGCCAGTAAATAAAGACGAAAGCAGGTCTCCTTGAGTGTTGGTGCTCTCCTTCCTTGGAGAGAGAGCAATCAATAGCTTTGATGTGTTGCCACAGGCTACCTGACAGACATGCGAATGTTTTGTTTGTTTGATTTTACTGTATTATTCTGGACTGATTGACCCAAACGTCTCTCTTCACAACTGTGATGGTTAGCTTTAACTGTTAACTTGACACAACCTAAAATCACCTTGGAAGAGAGTCTCAATGAGAGATTGTCTACTTTGGGTTGGCCTGTGGGCATGTCTGCGAGGAGCCGTCTTAATTAAGTTCACTGATAGGGGAAGAGCCAACCCATTGTGGGTGGCAGCGTTCCTTAGACAGGGGTCCTGAGCTGTTTCAGTGGAGAATATGGCTAAGCATGAGCAGGCAAGCAAGCAAAGATGCATGTATGGATTTCTCTCAGCTCTTGACTGTGGATGTGATGTGACTAGCTGTTTGAAGTTCCTTCTTGACTTCCTCCCAATGATGGACTGTAATGTAGAATTGTGAGCTAAAATACACCCTTCCTCCTTTACGTTGCTTTTCGTCAGGGTATTTTATTACATCACAAATGAAATTAGAACAGTAACTACGAATAACACTTGCGCTATTCCTTCCTTCCACACCAACCTAGACAAGAACCTTTAAACTCTGCTTAAGAAACGGAAGCTTTCTCTGGGACTTTCTGTAAAATCTAGAAGTGGAGCAAGTCCCTTTAAATGTGTTATTCTTTGATTAAGTTGTACAATGGTATAGAGGGCAAAAGTAAAATACAATGTGGAACTGAACTGGCCTGCAGCCTGCTAGGAACCCTGGGGGTTGTTCACAGAAGTTTCTGGGGGCCATAGATGCAACTTGTCCTCAGGTACAACCTGAAAGTGAAAGAAACAGAAAGCATGTTGAGATGAACGGGAATCAAAGCCTCAACATTTCTCTAAGTGTGGCGTACCAGACAAGCAATAAAGAAAAGTTGTTGAAAATGTAGATACATGGACCCGTATCCAAATATTCTGATGGAGAACATTCAGAGTACAGCCCAGTTTGCCCACCAGGGAAAAGCAGAAAGTCAAGAGGCAGCAGTCTTGGGAGAGGATGCCAGCTAATTAGGGTCCCTAACCCACAGTAAGGGAGGAAAGGCTTATTCTGGCTCATGGTTTCAGAGGTCTCTGTCCAAGGTCACTTGGTTCCATGATTCTGGGCAGAATGTCATAACGTCCAGGAAGCAAAGGCGGACAATGCCTGGGCTAGATAGTGTCCTCTTTTCCCCACTTTTATTCCCTACAGGCCTCTAACCTTGTAGAATGGTGTCACTCACATTTGGGAAGGAGTTGTCTCTCTTTAGTTAGTACCTTCTGGAACTTCCCTCATAAATGTTAGCAGAGGAGTGATTTACTATTCTCCTAAGCACTTCTCAACCCAATCAAGTTGGCAATAAAGACCAATCATCACAGCCAGCTCTAGGATTACTGTCTGAAATCTTGAGCCAGACTCTCAGAATATAGTAGCACACAGTAGGTGCTTAGGTGCTGAATTAACATGGAAAGGGAGGACAGCAGGGAAAGAAGAAGACAGAGGAGACAAATATATGATAATGGGTGGCCAACCTGGATACACTGAGTTAGTTTTCTTCCTGTTTTGACCAGATCCTTCTCTCAGTTCTAGCTCATTTGCAGTCAACCCCTTTCATGTTTACCAGCAGTATAGGGAATTCGCGTTCATTTCCAGACCCCTTTTGGGAAGGCCTCCTGACCTTCCATGTTAACTGCCATTCCCTCTCATTCTCCAGTCTGTCAGACTCTTAAAGCATAAAGACCTTTTTCTTCTGTTTTACATAAAGGCACATCTGAAAGTCACAGCAGCTAAGGTCTACAGATAGAGTTCAAGGTGTGAATGGGTGTATAGCGCACTTCAGCCCCAGCACATTACCAGTCTTTTAGTCCCATGCAAACTAAACTGTTTCCTCTTGCTCTGTATAGGAACTTGTGGGGAAAGCAAAGAAAAGGGAGGGGCAAGGAGAGTTGAGAACAGGGAACTGAGGCTTCTGGAATACTTTACAGATGTCTGTTCTCCCTGTCTCATGAAGCCCCGGCTCTTCTAGAATGCCAGACTGGAGAGGTGCTAGGCCCTAATGCTCACTGACACTCACATCCCTCTTTCTAGAATTTCTACTCCAATGATTAATCATGCTACTATTTATGATAGGATGTTCTCTAGGTTGAGTGCAGAAGTTGGGTTGTTGAAGGTGAGAGAGGGAGAGAGAGAGAGGGAAAGAGAGAGAGAGAGAGAGAGAGGAGAGAGGGAGAATATGTTTTTCAATTTCAACTTCTATTAGTGGATTTCAAAAGTGAAATTAAAATAATCTTTAATCCTACCATTTAAAAATCATGCTTAACAAGGGACTCTATGTCCTTGGTGACTCCATCATTAAATTTGTAAATTTTGTATGATAACATTGTTAGTTTGACAAGATCTAGAATCAACTAGGAGACAAACCTTTGGGTATGTCTGCCTGTGAGTTTCTAGATTGGGCAACTGAAGAGGAAAGATCCAGCCTAAATGTGGCTGGGACCTTTCATGAGTTGGGGTCCCCAACTGAATAAATGAGAGAAGCTGATTAAGCATGATCATTCAGCTCTCTCAGTTTTCAGACTATAGACGCAACATGACCAGCTGCCTCATGTTCCTGATGCCATGTCTTCCCCCGCCATGATGCATACTCAGACTGTGAGCCAAAATAAATACATCTTTTATGAAGATGCTTTTGTCAGGTATTTTGTCACAATAGTCAGAAAAGCAACTAATACATGAATATTTACACAGCTAGTAGTATTTTTCAACATTAAGATCATGATATGTCTGGGCTGAGTTTGCATGGGTCTTGTGCATGCTGTCACCATTGCTGTAAGTTCATAGGAGCAACTAGAGGCCTGGAAGACTCTTTCCTTATGATCATGCACCAGCCCTGGGTCTTACCATCTTTCCACACCCTCCTCCACAATGGTCCCTGAGCCATGGGTGAATGAGGTTTAATACAGGGGTTCTAGCCAAGGACACACTCTCCGCAGTCTCTTATTCTCTACACTTGGTCCAGTTGTGGCCTTCTGTGTGCATTGCCTCTCTATTGCATCTCTCAGACACTTTCTCTCTGTGTGTAACCAGTTGTGGAACTCTGTAAGAGTCTCCATCTGTTGCAAAAAAGTAAAAAAGCTTCTTTGATGAAGCATAGAACTGGGGAGGTGGGCAAGAAGCCCCAGCCTTAACTGAGAAACTATTGACAGCTGATTACTGCTAAGGGAGAGTTGATCTTCTTTAAGGGAGTGACACTAGATAGGCTGACTAGATTCCAGTGGAGAAACTCACACCAAGGGATATCTAGGTACAGAAACTTGACTCAGTAGCTCTTAATATATATGACAGAATGTATGAAGTCCATTTGGGGGATAGGGGAGGATGCAAATGATTAATTGTAAATATGACTAAAATGTATTGTATGAAAAGCACAAAAATTTGGGGCTGAGAGATGGCTCAGTGGTTAAAAGCACTGGCTGCTCTTGCAGAGGACCCGGGTTCGGTTCCCAGCACCCACATGGTGGCTACAAACTGTCCTTAACTCCAGTTCCAGGGGATCTGATGCCTTCTTCTGACCTCTGTGGGCATCACACAACACAGGTGTGATTACATACATTCAGGGAATACAGTCCTACACATAAACTAGAATAAAAATAATAAATAATTTTTTAATTAAAAACAGGAAAACAAAAATTCAATAAAAATATACATTAAAATAAGATGGTGTGATGTTTCCTTTTGTCATACTCCTCCTCTTTCTCCTTCTTTTTCAATATGAAGTAAATAGAAACTATTTCACATATTTATTGAAGTCTTATACATTATTTGATAAGCACTATTTCTATTATGAAAATTTATTTAGTCACCCTTCTTTTGGGAGATTTGAGCTATTTCTGATTATTCATTGTAATTCTCAAAGCACCTGGGATAAACTCCTTGATTTATAAGTGTTTACACACAATTTTAATTATTTCATTAAGATTAAATTCCCAGAAAGGGAATTTTTGAGTGAGAATGACCAGTCTCATTTCTTGTGATGACTGTCCAAAGCTTGTGAATATTAAATCATCACTAAAACTACAAAGCTGTTTCCTTTCCTCATCCTGATGAATACTTAAGATTATATTGGCAAACTTCATCCAAGTTTGGCAGTGGGCAAACTCACATCTTAATACTTTATCATTTTGGTTTTGGCAATGTCCTTAACTGTGTCTTTTATTTTCTTGCTGTTTTTTATAATTTTTTCATGATCTGCTATCACTTTAAAGTATATAACCCACTGAACAAGATGTGCAAATACTTTTCCACTTTTATTAACTTATTTGATTCACCACCTATCAATCTCTATCTTTAATGCTGAAACAGGGTATTCCCTCATGTAATATATTTATTACATTTAACTCTTTAACACAGTGTCTGAATATTTTAATATACTGTGTGTTATAGAAATCAGACATCTTTTCAATATATTTAATTCATTGTCCCAGCATAATATACATTAACTAACTCATTGATCACTAATTAGAAAGCACTCAGTCATATTCTAAGTTTTTACATATGCAAATGTATGTTTCAGGATTTTTTGAAGTATTCTCTATTGAATTATCTGCATTACTACTTCAATACCATAAAATTTTAGTAGTTTAAAATACATTGTGCTATCTGCTAAGATAGTACATATTAAAAAGTTCAAAAAATCCTGCTGGAATTTAATTTGAATCACATTAAATCTATAAAGCTGGTAAGAACCATACTATTTTTACAAATTGAGGGTTCCTATGTATGAGCATTGCATTTTTATTCATTAAGCAATATCATCTTAACCTTTTAAAAAATAGTTCCTTTAGCATTTTACAGTTTTCTTTACCTAGGCTTTGCATCAAATTTCTTGTTAGGGTAAACCCCAGCTGTTTTACATTTGTACTGCTCAAGTGGGTATCGTCTTCACATCCATCTTTGGAGCAGTAATGAATATAGACACAGAAATTGCTGAATTCCCTGTACTCTTTTGGACCTATTGGCCTTTTTATATTCTCATTTCTCTACTTTGTTTTTCACAGCTTCTTTGATTCTCCAAATCTGTTAAGATTCTCTTCCAGAGAATCCATTTTCTCCAGGGACCAGCTCCCTGAGATATTATCTGATCCCAAGGAGACAGCCCTGAACCCAGTTACATACAAGCACCAATATATGTAATAGTAATAATAATCAAAGAAGACGACAAGAAATTGAGAGGGGGTGGGGGGACAGGAGAAAAGCCGGTGGGGGCCTGGAATGGATGGAAATAATGCAAAGACAATACATATAAGATTCTCAAAAATAGAGATGACTCAGTGGTTAAGAGCACTGACTGCTCTTGCAGAAGACTCAAGTTCAAGTTCCCAACACCCACATGGTGGCTAACAACCATCTTTAACTCCAGTTCCAGGGGGGTCCAATGCTCTCTTCTGACCTCCATGGCCATTGCACAATATGCGTGCACTTACACACATGCAGGCAACATACACATAAAAATAAAAATAATAAATAAAATATTTTTTTAATTCTCAAAAATAAAAAATAAAATTTTTAAAAATTCTCCCTTCTGCTCTCCCCATACTCTGTAAGGTTGCTGCTGTCTATCTTTGTGGGTATCTGTGGCCTGTAATATTTCGGAAAGATGGGTTTGTTAGAGGGCTCTTGTCAAATATGGACATCCGTATTAGATGGAGACATGTAATGAACAACCCTGTATTTTCCCTTCCACATGACCTCAAAGCACTAGAAAATTTCAGATTTTTGAAAGCTCCTTCTGCCCAGAACCTCCTCTTCCGAATCCACCTCTGCTCTACTTATCCCTTCAGTTCCTAATTATTTTCTCCTAGAAGTTTCCTTTACTCTATGATCAGAATCACTCTTGGCTTGTGCTCTGGAGAAGTGTCTTTGTTCCTTTTACTAGGAAACTATGCATATCTGGCTCCACACCAAAATGTAAAACAGGAAATGAAGATTCCCTAAAACATAACACTGTGTGTGATACAGAGTATGTGCTCCATGTTTCCTGAACTGAAATGGGAGAAGACACTTTCTTGCATGTGCTGTTACAAGTTAATAAGATTCCAAAGGAACAGCAAAAAAATTCTCACATCCTTAACCATATTGACATGTACAAAAATAATAATAAAAATTCTCCCATTTCCTTACTCCATTTTGAAAGCTGCTTTTTGCTTCAGTTACAACCACCTGCTGCTCTGCAGCTGTATCAGGGAATAAGTTTGTGCACTAAATCACCAACTCAGAGCTTCCCAGTGGCTTTTCTACTAACGAGCTGCCAAGTCCAGAATGATGGGGTTTCTGTTTAGCTGACAACCACAACAAAATCTGGCTGCTCTGAACAGCCTCTTCCACTCCACCTGCTGCTTCTACAGCTAAGTGAGGAACAGCATATGAATCACCAAAGCCTGAGGCCAGGATTCTGATAGAAATTCATGCACAGCTTCACAAGGCTTCGAAACATTGTGTGCATGGTATATGTTTATTCCTGCAGCAACTATCTGTGTAAAATGGGAGAAAACTTTAAACCCTTAGAACTTACCCATGTCCCTTACCAATCAAAAATTTTTATTTGATAGAACCACCAAGAGTTGAATCTCAGGATGGCTCAGTAAGGAACTTGCCTTTTCACTTCTAAAAGGAAATGATGAGGGCTAAAGAGAGGGGTAAGTGGATAAAGTGTTTTTTTCTACAGATATGAGGCTCTGAGTTTGATCCCCAGAACCCATGCAAAAGCCAGAGATGGTGACACATGCCTGTAACCCCAGAGGCAGAGACAGGAAGATCTTGGAGACTCACTGACTAGGCCGTGTAGCCAAAATGGCAAGCTCTAACTTCAAAGAGAAAATGCCTCAGAAAATAAGGTGGAGGGCCAGTTAGATGCTACCAAACCTGACAACCTGAGTTTGATCCCTGGGACCCACATGATGGAAGAAGAGAATTGACTCCTGCAAGTTGTCCTCTGACCTCCACACACATATGCAATGGCATATGCACATGTGTGCGCGTGCGCGCGCGCGCGCGCACACACACACACACACACACATACACAAAGTGCCCTTGAAAATGCTCATTTTAACAATCTGTCAGGGAGACATTATCTTGACTATATCATTTTCTGGTAAGTTGTTCCAACTAAGCAACTGATTTAATAACTAGGACATATACACACATTTTGAACAAGTGTTTTCCAAGTATAGTATTTAATGTTTCGCGCGCGCGCACACACACACACACACACACACATACACAAAGTGCCCTTGAAAATGCTCATTTTAACAATCTGTCAGGGAGACATTATCTTGACTATATCATTTTCTGGTAAGTTGTTCCAACTAAGCAACTGATTTAATAACTAGGACATATACACACATTTTGAACAAGTGTTTTCCAAGTATAGTATTTAATGTTTCTCTCTCGATTCTTCTTTTTACTGACAAGCTATTCTTTAGTTGCTGAAAAATCTAATGATAGAATTGATTCCCTTTCTACAAGTGTTCATTTTCAGCTAATATTATTTGGAAGTAGATTTATACTTGTTTGTATTTTATAATAGAAACTTAATAAAGCTCAGTTATCAAAAACCTCAGAACAAAGTAACACTTGTTTGTTTGAAATGAAATATAAAGAATAGAATTTACAAACTCTCAAAATGAATATTATAAAGTACAAAACTAAGATGATTGATGACTTCTCAGAGAAACGTGCCTTGGGCCCTCAACCTGAGCCCATGCATCCCTATTTTAGAGACCACTATAATAAATTTAGTTGTTGGTCCTTTTGCTTTATTTGATTTTCAGCAGGAAATTAGGAAGGGTTTTGGTAAGCAAATCCTGACAGCAGTGAGCAGTGCTGCTCAATGATAAACACAGGCAACTGTGAAAAGCAGACACAAGAAACCCTCAAACAGAGGAGCTTGCGCCCACTGGGGAGCCGTGCTGTGCATGCATCAAGGGTCAGCAGGAATTCTTCTACACTGCTCCAAAAACAAAACAAAATGAAACAGATGGTGCTCACTACCCCTGGCTCAAGATCATATAAAGAATTACACAAACTTTTGAGTTAAATAATGTTTAAAGGCGAAAGCTTAATGCATTCTCTCCCTGCTCCTCAGAAGCCACCCATCGAGCTCATTCATCAAGCCTCCAAACTCTTGTTGGTTCTACTCTGCTGATTCCAAACTGATATAACGTCTGCAGACAGCGAGCGAGAGTAGGACTAGTAAATGAAAGGGCCGAGCTTCTTGATCCTGACTGTGGACTGAACAGAACTCCAAGTCTCTCTTTAAAACAATAATAAAAGCCAAACTGGCATGGTGACACATACATTTAGTCCCAGCACTCAGGAGGCAGAGGCAGGCAGGTGAATCTCTGTGATATCAAGGCCAAACTGGTCTATCTAGTGAGTTCCAGGCCAGCTGGGGCTACAGGGAGAACCTGTCTCTAAATCAATCAATCAATCAATTAATCAATTAATTGATTAATTAATAATAAATTATTTGGGAGTGGCTGTAGGGATGACTTAGCTGTTAAGAGCACTGGCTGTTCTTCCAGAGGACCCTGGTTTAGTTCCCAGCACCCACATGGCAGCTAACAGCCATCTGAAACTCCCATTCCAGAGGATCCAAGGCTCTCCTCTGGTCTTCACAGGCGTTGCATGACACATGCAGGCAAAACACACACATAAAATAAATAAATCAAAAAAAAGCTTCAAAAACAACAGTAAGAACTAATAGTCTCTCTCCCTCTTCCTCCTTCTCCTCCTCCCCTTCATCCTCCTTCCGCTCTCCCTTGCATATGCCCGGGTTATGAAAAGGATAGGGATAATGGTGCATTTCTTGGGGTAGATATTTACCCTCTCTCCTTTTGCTGTTTTTCTATGGATCTTGGAAAGGTTTGTGGTGTACCTACAGCTAGCTGGGTTAAGGAGCAGTTTTACAGTTGTACACACATTAGCCCCAGACTTTGATCACTACTTGGCTAGTGGTCTTTGAGCCTGTGTTACCAATTAGAATATAAAGGGGTAGAAATTGGGCCCCCTTAAGTCTCATGCCATCCAAGTCCTTCACTGGGCAGGAGACAGCAAAGGAGCCTGAACTGGGGTCTTCTTCCAGATCCAGCACCCAATTTCTGCATTCCATGAGGTCACCTGAACCAAGTTTGCAAGAACAGGAGGTGGGAATTGGAGAGGATGGGAGTAAAGCAGTGCAATGTCCCTTATCTTCAGATTGTTTTTCTGTGATTCAAGTGCCTGATTAAAGCAGAGTTGCCAATCTTCTGCAAAATGAGTGTTTTAGACCAATGATTCCCAACCAGAGGTAGGTGATTCTTTGCCACTCTACAGGTCACTTGTCAGTGCCTTGAGCCTTTTTCACTTGTCTTTCCTGGTGGATAAAGGGCAGAAATGTGGTTAAACATTCTACAATACAGGAGACAGTATTTGGGACAGTATCTCAAAACAAAGAACCGTGAGGTCAAATGTCAGTAGAGATGGCCTTGAGGCCCTCTATTTAAGAGGCTTAATGGAGCAGGAGTGCTGAATACAAATGAAGCAAAACATGTAAGTGGATCAGAGTCTGGGACTAGAAAGACGGGAAGCCATTCCTGCAACGGGATTACTGCAACTTTCCCACCAGTTTCTTGGGCATCTATCAGCTTGGGCAGGTCAGCACAAAAACCTTCAGGTAGGCGAAGCTTGTCTTTGCCTTGCTCTGTTCTCTTCCTTCTCCCCTTCAAGACTCTTAGCCTAGTCATAATTCCTACCCCTCCCTGAGGGCTCTGCAAGAGACACTGGATTAGCCACACCTGGACTGAGTCCTGTCTACTTCCTGAACCAACCTTGAGCAGAATCAGAAAAACAAAAATAAAATAATAGCTTTTGCCTCGATAGAAAGTCCCCTTATCTACTAAGAGACGCTTGTATGCTGCCTAGATGCCTTCCCTATTATAGCTTAGAAGGTTAGCAACAATTCTGTAAAATACGAGTTCCATTTTGAAGTTAAAGAAACAAAAGTTCATAGAGGTTAACTAATAGGCCTGCTTTCTCAGAGATAGTAGCAGATATCAAAAGGCTAGCATTCTTATCTCTTCTGAATTAATTTCAAAGTATACCCTCAGGCCAAATTTAGTATACCTGACTTTCCTTTTCTAAAGTCATACCAAGCTGGATACATGTCATTTTTTCATTTTATATCTTAAATGATTGGAAGTAAATCTACAAGTCATGTAAATTAACAGTCTTCTTTAGTCTGTGTATTATTTAGATCCTTTGATTGTAAGCTACAGGAACCATTTTAATATAGAAAAAACACATTGGAGCAATTTATTACACAGGATGTAAGGATTCTCACAAAAACCAAGCAGACACCACACCCACACACACACACACACACACACACACACACACACACACACACACACACACACACACACACACACACTAAAAAGTTGCTTCTGCTTTTTCTCTTTTCTTGCTTTCAATCCAGATCAATTTTCTCAGCTTCCTCCTTTGTTTTCATTAGAAGGAACCGTGGCTACCCGCAGCCTGTGCTGCACATGCTGTGATTGCCTTGTTTCTGGTCCACCACTGTCATTTGTTCATCCTCTTTTTCTCTCTCCCTCTCTTTCCCTAACTCCTCACTCCACTCCCCCCAACAACAATTCCTGGAGAAGAGAATGCAATGAGTCTCAAATTCATACACATTCCAACTTATTTTTTTAATCCTATGGATAAAAAGAAGATGATCTTCTCATTGGCTCACAGCATTCACAGGCCAGATTCAAAAAGAATATCCAATATTCCAGAGTCCTTTGGGAAGATCAGCACTGTCTAGGTTGGCTGGACGTATTACAGTCATGTAAAACCAGTCAAAAGCAGAACTTGCACAGGAAAAGGAGATAATACTCATTTGTTCTGTTGTCTCTGAATTTTGATAAGTAGACTAGATAGAATACTAGTTAGAAGACCCTTTGCTTCTTGAACTGAGATCCAGAATTGCTCTTTCCAATGTCTTAAGAGATTTATTTATTGTTTGGACTTATGTCTGAGTCTCAAAGTGGGGGTAAAGTGGGGGTAGAGATTGAACAACCAAGGAGGGTTTTCTACTCAGAATATATCAGTAGATGCACCTTCTGTTGACAAAAACTAAAACTGACAAAAAGCAACCTAAGCGTGTTCCTGCAGAATAAAGGCCTACAGTGTCAAATTTGTGTCCCCAAATGTCTTTCAGTGTGACTCCACCCACTGGCTCCTGGTTAACCTACCAAGAGTCACACCATTAAAAGAGACTGACTTTCCCCTACCCAGCAGCCATCAGTTTCCAGTAGTTTCTCAGGTAGGGTTCAGTTACTTATTTACTTCTTCCACATCTATGCTGAGATTTTGTCTGGTTTGAGCTGACAGGAGACTTGTGCATGCTTTCACAATTTCTGTGTGTTCATATAAGGAACTTCCCAGCTGTCTGGAAAACTCTACTTCCTTGTGGTCAGTCACCACTTCTGACTCTTATAGTCTTTCTACACTGATCCTTGAGCCTTTGGAGGCAGAAGTTGGATATAGGTGTCGAATTCAGGGACAAGCACTCTGCAACCTCTTATGCTCCCCAAAGGAGCTTCCTCATGTAATAGATTGTATTAGCACTGAAACTTACAGCTGGCTTTATTAATGTTACTGTGGATGTTTGCAACACAGAGATGAAAAGTGAGGACAAACTGATTAAAATGTCCACTTCCAGGATTCGAGAGTCACACAGATCGCCATTTTGGTCAAAACTAGAACATCAAGTCTTTCCTGCCTTCCTCTGCCTCATCTTCAGGCTGTCTTCTAGGCCAGTCTGCTTCTCAGCTATTGTAATAGTAAATGGAAATATTTGGGTGCTGACAAATGGTGCTGAGAGATAGAATAACTTCCCTGAGAGGAGGATAAGTCAGAGCACATGAAGATATTTTCTCTTCCACTCTGTAAAATGCAGGTATAAAGAACTACTACAGATATCATATCGTAAAGTGGCTGTATTTTTAGCCCCTTCTCATTATAGCTTCTAGTAAATAGTCTCCTCTGTTATCCTAAGACATTTATCTTTGAAAAACTTTGGCCCTGTTTTCCTATTTTTTTATCTCTTTAGAAATGAGAAAACATAAACTGTTGCACTATAATAAATTTTCTCACTTTTAATAGTTCAAATGGTGGAACAGCAAAATGAACGTCAAGCATTATTTTTATTCCTTGGGTTTTGTCATTTTGATTATCCTTAGTGCCACTTCATGTCATGGTCCCTAAGAATGGCCTCAATCCCTTATCTATCTTCTGAAGATAGTTTTCTCAAACTCCAGATATTTGAAACTAGACCAGAAAAAATTAAGCAGAAAAGAACTTACTATTCCTGGGTCCAGAATTACAGAAAAAATAAGCTGTTTTTAAAAAAATATTTTGTTTACTATTTTTATTTTATATGTATGTATGTATTGCATGCATGCATGGAAGTGCATCCATGCCATACAACACCCATGGAGGTCAGAAGACAGTGTCAGATCCCCTGGAAGTGGAGTTAGGGACAGTTGTTAACTCCATGTGGGTGCTGGGAACTGAACCCAAGTCCTCTCTAGGAGCAGCCAGTACTCTTAACTGCTAAGCCATGTCTCCAACCCCCCCCCATAAGTTTTTAAAATATTTAATTTGTGAGCCACACATGCAAACTTCAAAATTTAGAAAAGCAAACATGGGGAGGGTAAAGACTGTTTTAAAATAACAGTATTCCATGGGATGAAAATTAAACTGCTCCAAATTATTTTTTCCCATGAAACTTAATTGGACAATACAAAGTAAACAAAATTTTGGATACACTCAGAAAATGCTGAATTGCAATACTTCTGCTATTCAGGCAGAGAATTCATTTTGGTACAAAGAGGTTGGCATTGAATTTGTAGAATCCATCACCTCACCCTGGTTCCTGAGTATTGTATTTTAGCACAAAGGCATTTCAGACAAACTTATACTCTGCATTCCTGGACAAAGCTTTTACCTACATCCCTGCCTCTGTTACCATCTACCCAAAATAAGGTGAGGTTAAAGTTTTATTCTCACCCTGAATTCAGCACCATGTCAGGCAGTCTGCCCGCTTATCTGTCCTGAGCTTCCCAGAATCAACAGCCGGCTCCCAAGAGGGAAGCACTTGAAGAAGAAAACCAGTGAGCGTGAAAGACAGTTCAACAGAAGCATTCAGGGGGGATTACACAAAAGCACAGACTGTCAATAGTTATCGCTGTCACACACACAGAGAGAGAGAGCGAGACAGAGACAGAGACAGAGACAGAGACAGAGAGAGACAGAGGAGAGGGAGACCTCCCACCAATCCAGAATCCAGATTCCTTCCCCTCATGTTCCCCATTCTCCTTTCAAAGATTGTGTATAAAAACCCACAGTCCAGGGTGAGGAAGTGAGGGAAAGGAATTTCCATCCAGGTCAAAGAAGCTTCTTTTTGTAGTGTGTAACAGTTAGTGAAGAGGCTTATAACTGCTCAAAGTACTGAGAATAAGTTATTCGAGAATTAGTGACAGGGCATCGATGTCACCCCTCCAAGGCCCGGGGAACATCACAGAAGAAGGGGCAGAAAGATTAATAACAGCCAGAGAAAAAGAAACAGTATGGAATGCTGTCTTCTGGGAAGGGTGTACTGCTACAGTTATAAAGCCACAGCAGCTGTGGCTACCTGTACACACTGTGCACAAATAAAAAAAGACATCAAAGTAGGACGAGGTGTAAGTGAGAAAAGAAGGAGGTCAGCAGGGGTGGGAAGGGGATAAGAGTAGGAAATGAATGGGGGCTGAATATGATCAAAATAAATTGTATATGTGGGTGAAAGTATAAAAAAACAATAATAATACACTGGACGTGGTAGTGTATGCCTTGGAGGCAGATTGATCTCTGTGAGATGGAGGCCAGCCTGGTCTCCATAATGAGTTCTAGGCTAGCTAGGGCTACAGGGAGACCTTGTCTCAAAAAACAAAAATAATAATAATAATAATAATTAATAACAATAATAGAAAGGTCCATCTCACTCCTAAATAGAAGCACTTGCTATTTCTTGACTTTTTCCTGGTAGAGCTCTTAAACCATGAATGAATTAACCTACATTGCAGGCTAACCTTTTCTTGTCACTTAGATGCAGTCTGTCTACCACAGACTGCAGACTTTCATTTGCTACTGGATTATGAATTCCTTGGAGAAAGAACAGGTCTCCTACAGTTCTTTGAAATCAGACTGCTGGATTGCTGACCATTAGTCGATCCCTGGCTGACCAAGTTATTGTTGTCATTCTACCTTCCTATGCTTCAGTTTCCTCACGAAATGAATGAGAATACTGCCAGACAGAAAGATCAAATGAGACCATTTGTATAAAGAACTTGGAGCACTATATGGTACATGGCTCATCACTTAATATAAGCTAGCATTGTTTCCCTAGTATATGGCAAATAACTATGTCTGTTAAGTACTGGGTGAATGAATGAATCACACACACACACACAAAAAGATATCTGAACATTCTCAGAAAAAGCCTGACATTACTGCAGATTTTAGTTCATTTGCAGAGCCCTTTGGTGGCTTGAGGGAGGTAAATCCAGAGGAAAAAAAGGCAAAATACATAAAACTTCCCAGACAAAAGCTTTTAGCCCTTTTGACCCACTGTAATGGAGTCCCCACTTCCTTGTGGTTTTATTACCGTAGAACCCAAAAAAACTGTTTCTTGAAGAAAACAGAAGGAATTCAGAGTTAGGATGACGATAGTGGGAAATGGGAGATAGTCCAAGTCCCTCATGAGCATCCTCCCTTTTCTAGCCAGTCTGAAAAATCACCCCTACCGAAGAGAGAAATGAGATGCAGAGAAAATTAAGAATACAAGTAGAAAGTTGATTTGGGTTTTGCAGGCACTTGAGTGGTATCTCAAAAAATTTAGAGACCATTTCAAAGAACTTCCTCTTATTTATGATTGTACTTCCTGGATGAAATATTGTCTGTGTTAATCCCCTCTGGAATTACAGAGCTTTTCTATGTTTGATGTCTCCAGAAACTTCGAACACAAATACCAACCAAAGAAAAATATATGGAGAGACATAAATTAGACTTTTTTCTTCCCACTGGGATGCATCCATGAATCATAGCTCATAAATTTAGATTATATCTCTGCTGCCACCATGTGATAGAATGGTTTTTAGTGAAGATATCCTAAAGAGAGAGCCAAAATTCAGAATACAAGGAGTTTTCAAGGAACAAGCTATATCCTTTTTTCTCTAACTTTCAAGCAATGTCAGGGTTTCTAATACCTCTCAATTAAAGCTAAAGTTAGGGCAGCAGTCTCTGCATCCAAACAGCAGCAGAGCAGGGAGACTGGATGGAGAACACTGAGACAATAGGATGATAATATCTTCTGTTCTTCTCAGTTGTTATCATAAAGGAGCCCTCCTATTCTGCCTCACTTTGGATGGACAAGCTCTGATTTAGAAGGATTTATTTCCATCCTGGACTGTTCATCCTTGACCCCATAATGGACTCATCTCAGGCCAATGTCACTTTTGCTTCCTTATTTTATATTTTGAGACATGATCTTATGTAGCTCAGGCTGTCCTGGAATTCACTGTATAGCTGAGAAGGGCCTTCAACTTCTGAGCCTCCTGCCTCCACCTCCTGAGCTCTGTGAGTACAAGCTTGAGCCACCATGCCAGGGACTCTGGATCAAATCCAGAGTTTTATACATGCTAGGTGAGTGCTCTGCCGACTGAGCTATACTGCCAGCACTCCTGTCTCCTTTATTTCCAGGTAGCTTATCTCCCCACTGGTCTGGGGCATCCTGGGCCGTGCTTATTTTTCTTTTACTACTGTGAAGTTTGTCTTCTGGGAGATTATTTCTATATTTTGAGACTTCTAAAAATGTCAAAACTTTTTCCTACATACTTTTTATAAACTGTTGAGACAGTTTTGGGTCCTAACTACAGACACTCTCACCTTTAGCATGAATGGAAGGAACACACGTTTCCTGATTGGCTGGTTCCTCCAATGGGCGGGGCCTGACACTGAGCTGGACCGAGGAATGGAAGCCGGGATCGGTTTTGGGATGGAAGCCAGGAACCACTGGTAGAGCGTGATGTTGTAGGAAACTCGCAGCCAGCTCAGCGACTCAAAGACAGAATGGACTGACTCCCTGTGGACCTGGGGTGAGATCGCTGGCCCCGGAGGCGGGGCTATGGGCATGGCACGGTCTGATAAGGCGGGCTCTGAATCGTGGCGGCATGGGGCTAGGCACTGGGTGCTCATTCCTTTGTAAATTAATAAACTCACATAAAATATATTATATGGTTTGTCTGATAGGGCAGGAGACCCAGAGATAATTTGGGCCACAGTCCTTCAGTCCCATCCTTTACTTATTCCTGTCGTTCTTCAAATTAGATGCTTTCCAATACAGGCAGTACAGTGCAGTGGTTAGAAGTGTGGCCTTGGGAGTCAGCCTGCTGGGGTTAATGTGCCAGTTCCAGCATTAACTCTGTGCCTCAGTTTTCTGAGGACATGACAATAGTAACCTCTGCCAGTGATGTCATACATATTTAAGAGCCCCGGAGGCCTGAGCGAATGCTAGCGGGCCTGTAGGAGTTGCATGGTCTGATAAGGCGGGCTCTGAGTCGTGGCGGGGCAGGGCTAAGCACTGGGTACTCGTTCCTTTGTAAGTTAATAAATACACCTAAAATACATTATATGGTTTGTCTGATTGCGCAGGAGACCCAGAGAGAATTCGGGCCACAACACCTTTCTCAACTTGGCCACAACTGTGAAATGTGTTAGGCTTGTCTTTGGTTCTGGTGATGGTTAGCTTTCATTGTCATCTTAACAAAACCTAGAATCACCTGGTAGGAGAGTCTCAGTGAGTACTGTTACATCAAGTTAGCCTGTGGGCATGTCTGAGGGGATACTGTCTTAGATTAATTGCTGTGGGAAGACCCAGCTCTCTTTGGCAGCACCCTTCCCTAGCAGATGTTCCTGAACTAAGAGGGGAAAACACACACACAAGCAAGAAACAATCAAGCAGCATACATACATGCAATTATTATCTCTGCTCTTGACCGTCGATGTGCTCTGACTAGCTGTTTGAAATCCCTGCCTTGGCTTCCCAATGATGGAAGTATAAGCTGAAATGAACCCCGTTCTCTCCTAAGTTGTTTTTATCAGAGTATTTTATCTCAGCAACAGATATAAAACTAGGACAGTGCCCAACAGCGCTCCCTGCTTCCCTCTCCCCAAATACTAGACCTCCATTAACAGGGTTCCACCACCCACAAAATGCCTCTGACTGTCCTTTGTCCCACCATACCTACTCTCTACTTGATCTAGCACAAAGCCTTTTCTTAGAACCTAGGCTGCATTAAGAAAGCTCACATCAAGTTGCAAATATAAACTAATGACGACTTTTCTGTTTTGTTTCTTCCATGGGAAACCAGTATCCAGCACAGGAAAATTGAATTAAATGAATAGCCAATTACATTGTGTGATCATTCTAAGCATTCCTGCAACCTCCCTCCACGCTTCATCAGACATTTTCATCCACATGCCCTGTAGCAGGACTTACCTTCTGGGAAAAATTACCCAGAATACAAAGAAACAGAGACTTGCTATGCTTTTGATCTTCCAAATAAATTTTGAAAAATCATAGGAAAGATTTCAAGTTGTGAACTTTTATCTGAAACCCTATTGGGTTTCTTAGATGCAGGCTTAAGTCTTAAAAATAGAGCATGAAATATTAACCTCAGTACAACAAACCTCAACTACCTGAAAAAAAAGAGGAATAAAAAGTTTCTCCTAAATTAACTTTCCAGCTAATAGAATCCCGATACCTTCTGTGAGAACTTTCCTGAATATTCTAGTCTCCTTCCTTCAGGCCTTCAGAGTCATAAGGCTACGTTCTCATATGCTTTCTTCCCTAACCATAGCTGTTCTCCATGATGAGCACACCAAGGCACCTCAGCTTTCCGGTGTGTAAGTACTCTGGTTTGGGTAAGTGTCCCTCAAAAACTCATGTGTCAAAGGCTTGGTCCCAACCTGTTATTGCTATTGAGAGGCAGTAGAAACTTTAAGAGATGGACCTTAAGAGGTGGGCTTCCTGCCATTGCTAACCCAGTCCTTTCCTCTTCCCCTGTTCTGGTCCTCACTAAGGAATAAATGGCTTCTTCGACCTCTCCTGTCCACCATGACATGCTACATTACCGTAGGCTACATTACCATACAGATTCAATCATGGCCTGAAACCTTAAAAACCGTAAGGTAAAATAAACCTTTCTTCTTCTTCTGTTGATTATCTTAGGTATTTTGTCACAGTAATGAATTATACAAAAGGCTAATACAAAAGATACCAAGACCACACTCCCCTGAACACCTGGCATTTTCATGCATGTGTCATTATACATTGTCCCAATTTATTCCTCTCCCTCACTGTCCCCTATGCTTCATGCCCCGCTGTGCCTGGTTCCTTTATTTGCCCCAAATGGACCGTCTGTCTGCTTTCATGAAACATGTACCCATTACCCTCAGCCCTCCCCTTCCCTTAAATATCGGTGGTGTGTTGACTTAGGCTCTCTGTGTACCCAAGAGTGGCACATCTGGGGTGTATGATTGTTCTACTTTCAGTTTTTAGAGAAATCGTCATACTTATCGACACAATGGTGTGTTTACACTTTTCGGGATTTTGAGAACTTAGAAGAGCCGAGCATTGAAAATTGAGTGAAAATAAGAGTTGGCATGTTCAATCTGCATTCTTTCTTGCCATCTTTTCCAGATTTCAACCATTCACCTAACTTACATACATGCTTTCTATCTTAATGTGTGTTGCAAGGAATTTTTATAATAGAATAGAACATGAGGCACATAGTTCCTGATATCAATTATAATTTAATGCTGTTAATATATTATTAGTATGGCATCCCACGAATACCACTGAATACTGATAGCCACAATCCATAATGTGACATTTCGTCCAAAAGTATATAAAATTATCTTCATTTACTTTGTTAAAATTCAGAAAATGTGAATCAAAAGCATTTTTACAGTGCTCCCAGCTTAAAAAGAATTCGGAAATGAACCACATTTTATAGACAGGAATGTGGGATAAGAATACAAACAGCTAAAATTACACAACTTTATTAGCTTTCTCATTGTTGTGACAAAATGCCTGACAGAAACAACTTCAGAAAAGAAGGATTTACTTTGGCTCACAGTTTGAGAATACAGTCCACCATGGCAAGGAAGGCCTGACAGAGGCTTGAGGTGGCCACTCACATTGTGTCTCTAGTTAGGAAGCAGAGACAAACACTGGTACTCAGCTTACTTCTTTGTACTCAGTCTAGCACCCCAGACCATGAGATGATGTTGCTCACATTTAGGGTGAGTCTTCTGCGTTCAGTTAAACCTTTCTGGAAACACCCCTCATAAATACTTCTGAGTGTGTCTCCATAGTGATTTAAGTCCAATCAAGTTGCCAATCAAAATTAACCATCACAACAGATAATGTCAGAGGTGATCTTAGAGCCTTTGTCTCTTCAAAGGCTGTGTTTCACCAGGGCTGGTGACTTCTCTGAGCAGTACATTGGTCAGAATTCAATGTCTCTGAATGTGTCTCAATGTGTTGGTCCCTATATTACCCTCATGTCACTTCCACCATACATCTCGGGCCCCAGGACTAGACTATCAGCATTTATGAGAATGTAGACAAGCATCTCCATTGATTCCTTTAATTTTCTTCCAGCAGAGACTACAGTGCTTGTGAAAATGTTGATAGATAGATGATGATGATAGATAGATAGATAAATATATGTTGAAATATATATATATATATATATATATATATATCCTTCCAGAAAGGCAGGGTCTACCTCACTCCAAAGACAACCTGAATCTTGTGATTTTTTTCAAAAGAAAGGGAAAAATTCTTATCAGTTTTCCTTGCCTATAATTGACAGCAGCTGGCAGCAGGCACTCTGTGCAGCGATACTTTGTCCAACTCCTGTCAAGCTTGGGTGACACTGTAGCAACCCTCAGCGCACCATGAGGACTACCTGCTGAGACCTCTTCACCCTGTTCCTGCTGAGAGCGGCATTAGCATGTACAAGCTGTACAAATGGTACTCAGGGACAGAGGGATGGGATGATGGGTGCTGAGGTCGCTTCATGAGGCCAACAAGCCATAGCTGGAGTGAAAGAAAGAAGGGAGAGGTACAAGACAGACACTGTACTGAAGCAGGGGGAAGCTGTGCAAGCCTAGGAACGATGTTTCTGTTCCCTTGATATCCAGAGCCACAAAAGGGCCCGGACTTGGTGGTTGCCGTGTCCTGTCTTGCCCTCCCATCTGTGTAACATCCAGGATGTCAAAGTAGAGATTTATCTTCATACTTTCCTTGAGTTTCCAAGAGAAGATACTTAAAAACTATTTTTAAGAGTGCCATCATGCCTCTGGGGACTCAGAGTTTAAAAGTCTGACCCTAAGATATATGGATGATGACTTTTGGACAAAGAAGAAAGTGATCCCTGTTTCAGCCCACACAGAAGATCACATGGAAGTAAGTATCCTGGAAAAACAGAGCACAGGAAGTAGGAAACACCTGCAGTTTGTGGAACCCAGCAGATTCTGGGTGGTATACTAGTCCCACCTTGATAAGTTCCCTTGTAAACTTCAGAGAAGGGATAATGGAAGTACATAAACCGAGGTCTGTAATCACTTAGAAATCAGATTTTGTCATGTTGGTAATGGAACTGCGAGGGAGAGACAGTGATGTTCTGACGATGGGTAAACAGAATCCTCCACTGAAGAGATCCAAAATGGTAGGAAATGGACAAGACTACCAACCTCTAGTAGTGCTTTCCTACCCAGAACCTCTGGTCCCTCAAAAAGGCCCACACATACCTCAAATCATCAGGTCAAGCACCTTTCCCAGCTCGTTCTCCTGTCTGATCTCCTAAATTAGCAAACTCTAGGTTTTATTTCCAACACAGTCCAAAATACACTTCACCTTACTGGGTGCTATGCATGAGACTGTTCCCAGTTCTTCTTTGCTCCTCCCAGCCTTGTCCCACAGGCAAGCTGGAACACTCAGCCTCCTTCCTGTGAACCCAGGAAGACCATCCAGACAAGGTCAAAGAGCAGAGACAAGGAACTGCAAGTGCAAACAGTGAGCGCCGCCTGCCCCTAAAAAGAGCAGAGCGCCACCAGAAATCCAAGCCACATAGAGAGAATCTGAGACTCAGATGCTGTGGGTTAATTGGAAGAGAACACCGTTGTCATCACTAGCCAAGACCTTGACTACACAAGAGGAAGAAAGATCTGGGCAAACAAGCAGTGTACACATAGAAGCGTATAGTACTTATTATATGGGATGGTACTATGTACTCAGTTATATTTGAAGTTACCTGAACACACTTAGAATATGTCCCAACACTTAGAATATGATTAGGAAATTCACATGTCTATTTGGTTAAGCCAATTTAGCAATTAAAACAAATTAATGTTTGAATTTATATCTTCCAAGTAATTAGAAGATTGCCTGATCTTATTTCTGTTTGCTTTATACCAGACATGCATGGACAAGGACAGTTCTGAAATAATATTTAGCAAGGCATCCATCAATCACAACGGTCATAGTACACCAAGCAAAATGCATGCTAGCTGAGCCTTGCTCTGGTGTGTCAGGACAGTTAAATGCCACCCTGGCTGTGATAATTGATATTGATTGTCAAATTGATCTAAAATCACCACAGAAAAATAGCCTCTGAGCATGTCTGTGATGGATTGTCTACATTAAGTTAATTGACATGAGAAGATCTGCCCTCAATATGGACCACACCAAATTATGGGCCGGGATCCTAGACAGAAAATAGAAGACAAAGCTAGCTAAGCACCAGCATCCTTTGCTCTCTGTCTCCTGACTGTGGACACAGTGTGACCAGACAGCTACTGTTTCTGTCACCATACTTTCCCTCCCTGGAACTGTGAGCCAGAATAACCCCTTCCTTTCTGAAGCTGCTTTTATCTGGGATTTTGTCACAGCAATGAAACAAGTCACTAATACGATACTGGACTCTAAAGAGAGTCTTTTTAAGTGCTAATTACTCATCATGAGTTTTCACAGATATTTATAACAGATCTCTGCCAAGAATTATTAGCACTTTAATAATTTTCCTCATCATTAGTAATAATCATCATAAAATAGTCAAGGATTAATAGGGCAGATGTACTTGAAATATTCATGGATTACTAGGTTTAAAGTTTTTATTTTTAATGGGTCAATACACAGAAAGTACATGAACTATAAAATGGGGTGAATGTTTGAGAAGGCAGGAATTTGTATGCTATAGAGAGGAAATTTGCTACTGATTTGAAATATGGACGTGTTCTGAGTGAAGTAGCAAAATCCACACAGGAGGAAAAGTGTGTTTACCAGGACACCTTAGTGAGAATTCTGGCGGTGAAAATCAGGGCCTTGGGGGCTGGAGAGATGGCTCAGTGGGTAAGAACACTGACCGTTCTTGCAGAAGATCCGGGTTCGAATCCCAACACCCACATGGCAGCTAACAACTGTCTGTAATTCCAGTTCCAAGGGATCTGACAGCCTCTTCTGTCTTCTGTGGGCATTGCAG
Source organism: Nannospalax galili (assembly GCF_000622305.1). Lineage (NCBI taxonomy): Eukaryota > Metazoa > Chordata > Mammalia > Rodentia > Spalacidae > Nannospalax > Nannospalax galili. The sequence continues at coordinate 1,666,388 of NW_008343971.1, forward strand.
GACACGTGTGCACTTACCTACAGGCAGGCAATATACTCATACACATAAAATAAAAGTAATAAAATATTAATAATTAAAAATAAAAGAAAATTGAGACCTTGCTGTGCTGGAAAGAGTGATTGACATAGAAGGAAGATGAACCACTCTGGGTAAAACAGAAATCGGATTTAAGTTTTTCCTTTAACAGCCCTATAGGCAGCAGTAGGAGCTCTGCTTTCCACTATGAAGAAGGTAGAGAAGGTGTCTCAGAGAAGAAAACTCCAACTCACTAATCCTGTAGCAGTCAAGGGTCTTTCAAGTGAGACAGCATCTGGGAGAGATGGCTTTAGTGATAACTAGTTGTTGACTTGAGAGTCTCAGGAGACAACATCACATTGGTAGCCCTGAGGAGAGGTAAAGGATGGGCAGGTGTGCAGGTGTGCAGTACATAGGGGGAGACACGAGCTTCCCCACATACTACCCTCCAAATACACTGTCTCTGGGAACACAGAGGGCCTAACAGCATCTTACTGAATGAGGACAGTGGCCACCAGCAGGCCAGGTCAGCAGTGAGCAGAGTGAGATCTAAGGTCAAGCTGAGCCTGACAAGAAAGAAGAGGGTGCCATGACTTGAATGTCCCCTCCAAAGTTTATGTTGATATTTAGTGGGCATTGCAATCGCATTAAGATGTGATTCAGAACCCTCAGAAGTGTATTGATATCATCATCTAGGGCATGGTCTGTTGTGGTGAAAATGGGATTGTTGTTAAGTCTAGCCCCTCTTGACGTCTGTCTTGGGCACATGTGTGCTCGCTTGCACTTTTACCTTATCAAGAAAGACCTCAGTGGCTACAGGCTCCATGTTCACGGACATTCCAACCTTCAGAACCATGAGACAAATAAAATTATGTTGTTTATGACTTGTCCATTTTCAGGTATTCTGTTATACCAACTGAAAATAGACAAAGGCATAGATTGTGGATCAATTTGGGGCTAAATTAGATCAGATTCTCCAGAGAAATACAGTCAACAGGATATAAAGATAGATGGATGGACGGACAGATGGACAGACAGATGGGTGGATGGGGCAAGAAGAAGTTCATTTTTCCTCTACTTTTTGTTCTATTCAAGTTCCCAACATATTGGATGCTGGATAATATTTCTAGCCATCTGAGAATCACCCTATTCAAATTGACAGGTAAAAAATAATTATCACATGGGGCAAATACGAAAGATCCAACTTTATCCCCAACACTCAAACATGGAAAGGGACTGAGACAGATGAGGAGAGAGAGGGAGAGAGAGAGAAAGAGAGAGAGAGAGAGGAGGAAGAAGAGGAGTAGAGAAAGAGAACAATGGCATGCAGCAGCTCAAAGACCAACTAGAAGTGAAATCTGACAAATGGAGGATTTCTAGTGCTTTTCAAAAGACATTCTTTTGCTGAGAAGCTTCTACAGAATTCAATCACTCTGAAAAATGGAAGCGAAGCAAGCACTGGAAAGTAAAAGAAAACTTCCTTCACTCACATGATAAGACACAAGGACTCTCCAGGAGGACAAGAATCTAATGTTGACATAGAATACTAACACTGGCAGCCAGCTATCAGAGTGACTCACACTCTGGTAAGTGGCACATACCAACTGTGTGCATAAAGGAAAAGTGTGTAACAGCCTCTGAATAAAGAAAAATAGACTTCAAAATAAAGCTCCACTGGGGTGCAGTGTCAAAACTATAGCCATGGCTCTTTCTGGAGGCTTGCTGTATAAACCAAAAAATAAATCTCAGCCTGTCAGGGAGTAGATGCACATGAGCACATATCTGCTGTTATGGTTTCAATATGAAATGTCCACAATGGGCTCCTGTGTTGATGGCTTGATCCCCCACTGCTGGTGGTATTTGGAGAGGTAGCGGGAACTTTGGAAGGAAGGATCTAGCTGGAGAAATGGGTCATTGAGGGTGTGTCCTGTAGTACCCGGCCCCTTCCTGTCTCTCTCTGCTTACTGTCTGTGATGAAGCGAAGAATCTCTTCCACTACCCACTATGATGCTCTGCCTAAGCACAGGCTCAAAGAACCATGGTCTGAACCATCCAAAACTGTAAACAAAATAAATCTTTCCTCCTTTAAGTTGTTTATGTGAGGCACTCCATCACAGTAATGCAAAAGTAACTAATGTGTGTGCACACACACAAACTAAAATGGGAAAGCACTTAAATATGTTTACAGATCAGAATGATGTCCTCATTGGTATTTACATAAGTTTTCCTCCTCCGTGTGTTATATTAGACAAGGTGTCAGTTAGTCTAACATAAAAGTTACTAATCTATTCATTTATTTATTCATTCACCTAACATATATTGAACACCCAGTGTTTGCCTGGCGTTCTCCTAAGAGGCATCTAGTCCTCATAGTTAATTTCCAGAACTCAAAGTTTTATGAATATTCTTTTTTCTTTTTTTTTCTTTTTTTTTTTTTTTTTTTTTTTTTTGGGTTGGGCCTTGCACTTGTTAGGCAAGTGCTCTACCACTGAGCTAAATCCCCAACCCTTTTTTTTGAGGCATGGTCTCCTGGTAACCGAAGCTGGCCTGGAATTCATTATGTAGACCAGGCTGGCCTCTATCTCACCGAGAGCTGCCTGCCTCTGCCTCCCTAATGCTGCGACTAAAGGCACCATCATGCGGTCCCTTAATTTTTTTTAATGAAAACCAGTATTCAGTGAGAGTGACTACCCAATGTTGTTGCCACTACATTATTAAAGATTTAGAGTCAGATTTCCTGATTCAGAAGACCCCAGCTTGCATACAAAGGACTCTGGGCTATAGCCTATAAGGCAACAGTTTCTAACTCCTTTCAATTAACTCCAAGTTCAAAATGCTTTCCATAGCCCCAGAGCTTCCTAAGTAAAATGATCATCTATAATATGTAGAAACCCATTTAAGAAGTGTTTGTTGAATGCACCTACATGACATGAATAAATCTTAATATCAAATTCTTATTCTCAAGTTTCTTCTAAAGGAAAACATAAGCAAAAACGTAAGATGAAGTTCAGCACAGAGTCATAGGTTGAGATGCTGTTGATCACAGTGACATGGTGAAAATAAGTTATGGAAATAGTCACAGAAGGGCTGGAGATACAACTCGGGGTAGATTGCTTGCCTAGCATGTACAAGGCCTGAGTTCAATTTCCAGCACTGCAAAAAGAGAAAAACATAACCAGCCACAGAAAAGGTGACAGTTCAATCTTGATAGAAATGTAGGGATTTCTAAATAGAACAAAAGGAGGGGATGGTCTTGCAAAACCACAGGAGTACAAAAGGTCTGGGATGGAAGAATTGCAGAGCAATGTTAAGGCTGGGCCAAGGTATGGCAGTGGGAGGGGAGTAAGCACCCTGGGCTCACACACCAGGAATCAGACCGATAGCTCCAAAGCCATTCCAGCCACCCTGGAGACTTCTCTGAAGGGAGTATCTGAAGGCTAAAGTCTGTGACTTCTCAGTCCCACAGTCATTTGGTTTCTGAACTGAAAGTTGTATAAATCTTTTCGTTTCAAATGAAAAGAAGTGCTCAGTGAGATGAAATGACTGCTCACGACAGTAACAACTAGGTGATTAAAGGTTTAGAACCAGGACTCAAAAACATCCTGAGAAAAATATGTGAACACATGTAAACGTGTCTGATATGATTTCCAAAGAAAGCAGATGCAGTAAGAGATTAATAAACAAGTTTCCACCAGGGAAGGAAAAGCATGGCTGAATTACCCAGCAGAGTCTGCACATCTGAGAGGGACATGGTATGCAGTCAATACCTAACCCTACCCTGACTCAGCCCACCAGGTCAGCCCAAGCTATGTCCATGAATTAAGTGGCTGGATTCCATCTCCGTGAGCATGCAAAAATGACTCCGGGAGTTTGTTCAAATGAAAGAGGATGAGGACTGATGTTCAGAATAAGAGATTTGCTTTTCATTGTGATGTTTTTATTACTGCTTGAATCTTTTTGTTCTTGTGAAAACCAAGGGCCTCACCAGGGAGCCCTTTCTAAGAGTATACTTATGTGGAAAGCTTAGTTCTGGAGCCAGACTCTGAAGACTTCAAGATGCTCTCTTTTTAAAAAAAAAAAAAAACAAGAGGACCCCACGAACAGGCCAACACAATAAGGAAGAATGGCAGAAATGCATAGTGCATGGAGAAGCACATGGGAAACTTCCTGGACTGGGACTTCCAGGAATAGAGAGGGCTTCCCAGAGATGAAGAAGACTGTGCTAGCAGTGGACAGATGAGAAGGAGTTCGCTTAGCAACGGGAAGAATAGTTCTGACAGGAGAGCAGGTGGATGCAAAGATCCTGAGAAACAGCAGAGCTAGTTAGACAGGTTAATAACAAAGTAGCGTGGCTGGAGAACAGAAAGTGAGGCGGGAACGGCAGGCCCAGAGGCGGGCTGGTGGACAGTGACTACTTCGAATGGCTTAGCGAGCCAGTCTAAGGGTTTGGAACAACCTGAGGGCACTGAAGTGCCTTTGAGGATCCTTTTGGCAGGCGTCAAGAGAGTGGATTAGAACAGGGCAAGATAAGAGGCTTGAGGACCAGTCAGAAAGCCATTGAAATAATCCAGCCAAGAGTTGACATGGCCTGACGTAAAGTCACAGAAGTGGAGCTGGAAAGAGGAATGGATTACAGCTGAGAGGCCACTTGTCATAAGAGCAAGGTCAGTGAACGGTCAAGGCAGAAGGTAGCCTGAGTGGATGGGTAAGTGACAGCAGCACAGAGCAGAGCAGCAAGCAGAGGTGACACTTTGAAGAACCTTAGCCATGAGAGAAAAGAGAGTTCAGAGTTAAGGTTTGGCAGGATAAGGAAGGGCTGGTGTTCAAGATAGAACTCATTCATTTGTGCACAAGGAAAGTTCTAGAGCTATAGCGAAAATCAGGACTAGCCTTTGAAGCCTGCCCAGTTCTACCTTCTTGCTCCGATTTTTCTTTCTTCCCTGCATGAAGCCCTACTGACACAGATGGTGCTTTTTACCTGTGAGCAAAAAGTGAGAACAGCAAGAAGGTACCAGGACACTTTAAAAAGCTACTTCAAAAATTCAGACTTACTCCTGTCCAAACATGACTCTGAAGTAATTTACGTTTTCCAGGCCAGAACTTGTGGGGAAAAAAGACCACAACAGCACAAGCTGTCCTGTTATGGCTGCAAAGGGCAGAAGGTTGGAAAGAAAGTTCAATTAAAACTCTGCCTTGCTCAACCTGATAATGGGTTTGACATTTACAGTTTCTGGGCAACAAATACCCGCACTGCCAAGCCGCAAACTGGGAAAGGCTTTTTGTAGGAGGCTGAGAAAGCACTGGACAAAAGTCTTTAGGCAGCAGTGCTTTTTTCTGTTTGAAGAGCCATGGAGTCAGCCCGGTTGGCCTCCTCGGGTGCCCCCCCCCCCGCACCTCTCAATAGGCAGCATGTTGGACAGCCCCTTCGGGTGAATTCAAGAGTGAAAACTAAATGCTGCTTCCAGACTCGGTGAAATTATTTCTCACTAGGATTTTGCAGACTCCAAAGAAGCTTCTGGTTATCTCGAGATGTTGTACAATCTTTAGCTAGCTCTCAAAAGGTGAGATGTTTGCATTTTCCAAGATAATCCAAGCCAATATATTTGCCTTGGAGTGCTGCAGTTTACAAAATATTTTAAATACATGCTCATACTGCATCCTTGAGATAATTCTGCATTTCTCCCATTCTACAGCTAAAAACACAAATATTCAGGATATGTATTTTAATACATATTTTATTGAATTTTTGTGCATTTCATAATACATCTTAATCATATTTAGACCCCCCTGTCCTATTTGCACCCTCCCATAGCCCACTCACCAGATTGCATGCATTCTGTCATATATGCTAAGTCCTATCCAGTTAAGTTTGTATACCCAGATGTCTCCCAGTGTAAGGCCATCCACTGGAACCTGTTCAGCCTATCACTCCCTTAAAGAAGACCAACACTCCCTCACTAGCAGTATCAGATGCCAATAGTTCCTTGGCTAAGGTGGGGGCCTGCAGCCCATTTCCCAAGTTCTATGTTGGGTTTTTGCCTTATTGAGTCAGTGTGGGTCTTGTGCATACTGTCACCATTATTGCAAGTTCATATGGGCAAGTTCCCAGAGGCATGAAAGACTGTTTCCTTACGTTCATGAACCAAACCTGGCTCTTACAATCTTTCTGCTCCCTCTTCCACAATGGTCCCCGAGTCATGGGTGGGTGATGTTTAATATAGGAATCCTATCAAGGGATACACACCATACAGTCTCTTCTTTTCTACACCTTGTCCAGTTGTTGCCTTCTGTGTGCATCACCCTCTGTTGCATAAGGAAACTTCACTGGTGAAGCTTTTCTCTACCCCCTGTTCTGCTGTGCTCCATGAGCCTTAGGTATAGAGGTTCTATTGTAAATGTATGACTTAGGGCATCTCACAGACACTTTCTGTCTTTAACCAGTTGTGGAACTCTGTAATAGTCTCTATCTGGTGCAAAAAGAAGTTTCTTTGATGAGTGGCAACAGATATACTTGTCTATAAATATAAGAATCCATATTTAGCATACAGTAAGAAATTACATTTGTCTAGGGATGTGACACATGTAGGGCTTTTTCTAGGATCTATGACCTCCAGTCATGCATATTTGGCTATGTTTACAGTACCACACCTGTGTTCCCTCCCATTGAGTGGCTATAAGTCCAATTAGATAGCTGTTGATTACACCAAGAGTCTTTGGACTCCTGACCCATTGCTCTTTCTACCCAGCTTACACTGGTTATGAAATGGAATACAATTAAGAAAATGAGATGTTACAATTTACAAAAATGGATGGTAATTTTTTTCTATAAAATTTGTTCAAAGTACCTGACAGGCAAGATGTACCCATTGGTGCAGTAGTAGCATGAAGGTTATGGGCAACCAATCACTTTCTGATTGGATTCGGGGCCTATTTCATGGGAGGGAATTCATGTGTGGTACTGTAAGCCTTGTCAAAAGGCAATGACGCAGGAGGTCATAAGCCCTAGGGGGCAATCCACCTCTGTCGTTCTGTCAAATGGACATATCCAACTGCCTTCTAAATATTTATGATTATACACATAGATCATACTACTGTCAACCTTGACCAGGGAGACTTCTTTCTGCAGTGGGCAGCAGACAATATACGAACTCAGAACTGGTCAAAGGCTGAGAATTAGTGACTGTTGAAAGCTCAGCCCAAATGGGAGAGCGGTATTAGTCTCTTCAAAGCTCAAGGAGCAGCAGGAAAGAAGGTGCAGAAAGAATGAAAGCATCAGAGAGTGGAGAAAAATGTGGTGAGGTACTCTATTCTGAGTATGACGTGGACGTCACACTCATGAACTTACTGCAGCTCTGGCTGCACAAGGCCTTACAAGATCAATCAACATACAGCAGGCAGTTTTAATTGGACTTAGTGGGTTACAAAAAATAAATGAATAAATAAATAAATAATAACTGGAGGACATAAAGGTAGAAGGGGGATGTGTTAGGAGTTATCTAAGGAAAGTGGGAAGGAGGAGTTTGGAGTAGATGGATCAAGGTATATTGTATACACATATGAAATTGTCAAAGACTAAATAAGAGATTTTTTAATTTTTTCAAGAGAAATCAAGATAAGAATTAACAAATATAAAGCATCACCTTGAAGATAATCTTTGGTAGATTATTTTTTGTTTCTCTCTCTTTTTATTTCTCTCTCTCTCTCTCTCTCCCTCCCTCCCTCTGTCCCTCCCTCCCTCCCTCCCTCCAACAGGGTTTCAGTCCAGGCTGGCCTCAAACTCACTCTGTAGCCAAAGATGACCTTGAACTTCTGATCCTTCTACCTCTACCTTTCAAGAGCTAAGATTACAGGCATGCATCACCACAACCAGCCCCTATACAATACTTTCCAATACTCAGTCCTGCCCTGTACTAGAGAAGATACCTCTTCTGTGTCATCTACAGGAATGGCACCCCACAGTCTAGCTTCTCTGACTCTCCTCTTCATAATCTTCCTGTCCTTACTTGTGTCCATTTCACTCATCCTCTCTCCAGGCAACAGAGATATTCTAATTTGATCATTTAACTTCCCAGGAAGTGCCCTTCATTCTCAGAGTCGTACTTTGCATGTGTGTTAGAGTTAAGCGAGTCACTCTGATGTTGTCCCTCCCAGGAGACACTGCTACTTTAATGAGGGTTCTGTTGACTCAACTCCAATCCCAGGCTAATAGAGTTTCAGGCACTGCTGCATCCAATATGTACAGCTATCACTGGCGAGGAGATGAAACTATTTCAAGCCTCCCACAAGCAGGCATCATTGCCTATCCATTATTCTGACTGTGATCATGGCTGATAGTCAAAAATATCTCCCAAAAGAAAAGCCCATGAAATGAAAAAAAGTCAGTCCAGTAGTACCCAAGCATTTGAGCTTGCAAAGGCTAAACATAGTCTTTGCTCTACCATTGCAGGGATATAAATGACACCTAAGTGAGCAGTGAAGCCTTTCCAAGTACTCACTGTAGTAGGTCATGACTGGTCCATCCAGACGCTGGCAAGATATCAATACCTGGACAGCACTAACAGCTACAGTTGGCTTTGGTGAAACAGTCGACTGAAATAGCTAGGAACAGATGGACGTTTGGGTGACTGTAAGCATTTGAGCATCTGTCACTTTCCAAACACTAAGAGAAAGCATGAGCAACTGAGCTGAAGGGGGAAGCTGCTGGTGTGGAGGGGTGCTCCAAGAATGAACAAGAGCGAATGAAAGAGGGCTGTCAGTAAGTCCAGAGTACAGCAGGATCAAGAGAACTTGTATTTGTTTTCCTGCCTGAAGTCCTGGTAGAATACGGGCCACGGTTAGAGGTAGAGGGTATAGGAACATCATCCAAAGTTATAGTCTTGAGAATGGGTTAAAACTCCTCTGAAACTATTGTCTTAGTGTAGGAAATAGCCTTTGATGAGCATCTTCACTCAGTCCTCCAGGACTTAACCAGCCAGCCCTTTGTCCTCCCAGGATACCATCTGTCAAAAGCCTTGCTGTGAGTCAATGCCAAGAACTAGTTAATGTTGGTAGAACTCAGTCACAGGGAAATACTAAACAAAGGCAGACAGCACACTTTGTAGCAGGACTCCACCTGAACAGGGCCAAGGCAACCCAGACTGTGTCTAATAGTCACATTTCTCATCATGACAAAATTCCTTACAAATGCAACTTAAGGAAGGAAAGGGTCCATTTGGCTCACAGTTTAAGAAGAGATATACTCCATCATGGTGGCAAAGGCACCGCAGCAGGATCATGAGGCATCTGTAGTCAGGAAGCTAAGAAACATGAATGATGCTGCTCGCTCACTTTCTGTTTTTCATTTAGTTCAGGACCCCATCCTGTGGGATGGTGCCTCCCACAGTGAAGGTAGATAATTCCCACTGTGTTAAACCTTACTGGAAATGCCCTCACATTGATGGTGATTCTAAATGATACTAATTCTGGGCTCAATGGTAGCACAGGACCCAATAATACAAAGCAAACTAGATGAGACCGCAGGTATTCATCTGCTCATAAAGGGCATGAGACATAACTATATTCTTTACAGCTGGATGGTACTGGGAACTCAGCCACTGGGAGATCATCATCCACCTTTGGAACCAAAAACATTCAGGAGGTCCTCCTCCAACCAAAGCTGACCACAGTCCTAGTGAAAAGAGCCTAGAAGCTGAACTTGTCTCCAACATTGAATTATTCTTATTAATAGAATTCACTATTAGAAGCAGACAGTAGAGACCAAGAAATACTGGAAAGGAAACTTAAGTTGTCTTAGAGTTCAAAGTTGTGCTGCAGTCCCAGCTCAGACACGGATCAGTGAAGGGCACTGGACAAGTTACAAAATTCCCAATGGATTCCTGATCTGCAAAATACAGATAACAACTCCTATGTAGCCCTCTCACTGTTCTGTCCTGAGCTCCAAATATGGCACTCGGGAAACTCAATGCAGTCTGAGCTTTTCCATTACTAAAGGGGAGAAACATGTGGCCCAAGGAAATTAAATGACCCACTTGCCCACTGTCTCAGTTAGGGCATCCCCAGAAACAATCCTTGAAATGAGCATTCAAATGCAAATAGCTTGTCTCAGACAGGCAACTAAAGCTGTCAAAGGAGCAGAAAAGTGAGCCAAGGAAGGAAAGAAGGAAGGAAGGCAGCTAAGAATGACCTACCACTGTGCACCCGGAGGTTAATTTCAAGAGGAAATTCAAAACATGAAGTGAAAGAAGGGCCTCAGGATTATCCCGCCCCTTGAATGAAAGAACTGAAATACTGACATGCCAACCCCTCAGAGTCATTGGGTGATGGCTGCTAGGGCGAGTGTGGGCACAGTTGCCTTCCCCAGCCCTTTAAAGAAATGCTATAGCCTATGGTAGCTGGAGCTCAGAGAGCACTGAAATGGTAAACCCCACAACCCATGCAGGGCATCAACTAGCAATCAGCAGCTAAGCGCTGAACTCTAGCTGCCTGCCATCATGTTCTGATGACTGAACACTCCTGAATGGACTTCTTACAAATTTTCTACCCATGCCAACTACTTCCTGCCAGGGTTTTGTTTCTCATACATGGTAACATCATTGGGCAAGAGCTGTAGGAGCGAAACCTCTTAACTACACTACCTCTACAGGCTAATTTTCCAACCTTGCAAGCCAAATATAGTGTCTCTGGCATGAGAATTCACCAGTCTGGAAGCCTGCTTCTAAGCATGCAGGGTCTATTCCCACAATGCCAATCCAAGAAGACATTTTGGCAGAACAGTGACCCCCAACAAGTAACAAGATAGCAAGTGTTTTGAGTCCAAGCAACAGAACCATAAGGGCATGAGATGGTACAGGGCATCCAGTACCAGGTTCAGATGCTGAATCTACAATGAGCACCCCTCTGGTTCACAGAAGCCTATGTTCCTGGACATGACTCAAAAAGGCCAGAGCAAGACAGACCCAAGCAGTGCACACATCTCAAGCACATTAGAGTGGCCCAGTGTCCCAGGGAATGGGGAGCATCCTTAACTGGGAAAAAGTAGACACTGGACTTTCTTCGACCAGATCCCACCAAAGCGATTAATAGATCACTGCAGGTCTGTTTGGCTTCAAAAATTCAGTCTTTAATTAGGGGAAAGCAGTCCTATGGGAAACAGAAATGTGTTCTCTGTGTTCTGTTGCTAGGGGGAGGCTGAATGGAGGGGAAAATAACCCTCAAAGTCTTTAGATATGGACACATGACACATACGTAAAATGCAGCCTGGCTTCAGTCCTGCTATTTGGCTATGTGTCATCAATTCTAAAACACATTTTCTGTTTTTTTTTAATTCTTTAAAAACATCATATGTGCATACATTGAAATATGAGCATATCCACCCCCTCCCCATTTCTCCTTCATATGCCACCCACACGTCCACCTCCCAGTTTCATATCTTCTTCTTTTCTCGCCCATTCAGTGCTTCCCAAAGGTGAGTGAGTGCCAGGTGATCCATTAGAGCATGGGAAACCTGATGGTGGCCACACCTCCAAAGATTGATTCTCCTTCCCAATAGCTATCAACTGCCAATAGCTCCTCAGTTATGGGTGGAGCCTTGTAAATTCTGCATTTCAGCATCCCTGCAGTCTGGGTGCATGCTGCAGTCACAATGGCCTCCAGGCTCTCTCAGTTGGATGGTGCCTATGGTAGAACTGTCATTGCCCACAAGTCCCAAGTTGGTCAGAACTGCTTCTGTTGTCTTCACTCAAGTTTAAGTTTAATTACTATTTAAAATGTCTTTAGAGTAGCTAGGGTGAGGGATGTAGCTCAGTGGTAAAGCATTTGCCTAGCATAACTGAGACCTGAGATTCAATCCCCAACACCAAAAATAAATTTAAAAAAAACAGCAGAGAAGCAAGATGCTAGTAATTATTGGGCCTAGTGGATTCATAGGAACTCATTATCTAGGCTTTCTATATTTTTCATATTTCAACATTTCCATAATATAAAGGAATAAAATCTTTATAAAACACAATGAAATGATTATTGCACTTTCAGAAAAGGAGAAAAATAGAACAGTAGGGAGTCAATGTGATATTAGAAAAGCAAATATTTGGCACTGAAGGAATAACTGCAACCTTAACATTATCTTAGAAAATAGCAAGCAAATTCTTTTCAGTGTCTAAGAGAGAAAAATCTATTGGTGGATGAAGCTATGTGACCATGTGAGGTCATGCAAGGTTAGCATTAAGATCATATGCCAAAGCTGAACATTGCCCTTCATGCCTGCAATCCCAACACTTAGGAGGCTGACACAGGAGGTTTGCCATGATTTCAGGGCCAGGGCTGAAGAGTTGGCTCAGTGAGTAAAGCACTTGCCACATAAACATGAGGACCTGAGTTTGGATCCCAAAAACACATGTAAAAGCTGGTTGTGTATTACTGTAACCTTGCTGCTCCTGCAGTAAGATAGTGGCAGAGGTAAAAGAGCCCCAGCTCACAGGTCTGTTAGCCTGGTGTGCACTGGAGGGAACAAGAGACCCCATCTTAAAAAGACGGAAGGAGAGAACCAATACCTGGACTTTTCCTCTGACCTCCACGTAGGTGCCTACACTCAGCGCACACGAAAACACATACATATGACAAAGAAAAAAGAGTGCAAAGCCACCTTGGGCTACATAGTGAGTCTCAACCCAACTTGGGACTATAATGTGAAATTCTGTCTTATAAAATAGTTTTCACTGTAACTTAAATGATGCGAAGATAAGAATAAGAATAGTAAAGATGTATCTCCCATCATCCAATGTCAGCAATTCCCAGTACTGACTGTCTAAGACAAAACTTACAAATGTGTATCTTTAAAGACATTAAAGAAGCTGACATTTGCCCAGAAGAAATACTTTAACAGGAGATAGACAGTATAGAGTTAGGATTGCAGTCATGAGCTCTAAGACTCAACTTCCCCGGTTTGAATCCCAACTCTTTTTGTGCTTACTTGTCATGTTACCTAACTGTTCTTTGTCTCAGTTTTCTCATCTACGAAATGAGGATAACAAAGGAGAATTCCCTTATGAGGTTGTGTAAAATTCAGGGAAATAATATATGAGTTAAGACTAATAATTCCTGGCACAAGGGAGATTTTCAGCAACCTGTTACACTTGAGATGAGAGGAGTCTGTTTACCCCTGGAGATGAGATGGAGAGAGTGCAAAGGAGAGAGAATGAATAGAAGCCTTCCCAGGGCTATGACATATATTGAGTAAGAAAAGCATTAACATTAAAAGTGAAAGTCGATGGAACAGAAAAACAGAAGCCTAAGCCAGAAGAGGCCCTGAGAGAGAAAATTTCTGGAAGTCACAGAAACAGATGAGAGTCTGTAGATTATCACAGGCCATTTTAGATCCTCCACCTGCCATCTCAAAGACAGAAAACTACTCCCATCTTAGGGATCAAGTCTGATGAGCTCGAATACTGTATGGGAAGGATTATGAAGAAGCAGCTAGGCTTTCCAGAGAGCATCACGTGAGGGCTTAGCAAAGTCTGTGCCAGAAGCTAGAGGATTAAGTCACAGCCAGACAGTATTCTACCCAGCTGGGCTGCAGGCCAGGCCAGGGTCCCCAAGCTATTCAAAATGCATTCAAAATGAAAAAGGCCACAGCACACAAAATCTGTGTCCCGCCCAGCTTCTCTGGACCACAGAATATACCCTGAGGTCATAAAACTAGATTGGATTCCGGTGACTGATTCACAGGCAAGCCATCCCTTCAAGAGGAACTGCCACATGGGAATTCTCGAGCCTAAATAAATCCCCCAGTCTATATCCAGCGAATTTTCAGGCAATGAAATGTATAGCTAGTCCATCTATAGGCAGGGAATCTGTAGGGAAAAAAAATGAAAGTTGTAAAATCCATATTACTGGCATGAAAAATTTTTGTGGAAAGAAAAATTTTATATAAGAAGAGTAGTTTGGTAGCTCGAATGTACCTTGAAATCATTTCATTTAAAGCTCTCACTGTACATGGGAAGAAATTGAGACCCAAAGTTAATGGACTGTCAGAGGCAGGCCTGGGCCTCTGAGATCCTGGTGCCTGTTGAGCCCAGAAAAGACAGAGAAAGGTGAAGAATACCTGCAACCAACCCTTTACAACATCTTGCTTCCGTCTCCTGCAAATCTGGGAGAAAATTAGAGCAACTGGGAATTATCTACCAATTATCTACTCTATACACTAAATTATTGTATTCTATACATTAACTAAACAAATAAATAAACCCAGCTACCCTCTACTATGTTAGAACCATGCATGTGTGTTTCTTCTGAATGCCAAGCCCAGAGGAATTTTCAGGTTGCATCAATTAGTACCTGTGGTGGTTTGAATGAGAATGTCCCCCATAGGTTCCAAGTATTTAGACATTTTGTCCCCAGCTGGTGGCGCTGTTTGGGGAGGTCTTAGAAGGGGTGGCCTTACTAGAGGAAAGACATCACTAGGGGCGGGTGTACAGATTTCTTAAGCCTTGCCAGATGTCCAGTTACTCTCTGCTTCCTGTACCTGAAAGATGTGAGAGCTCCTCTTTCTGTTCCAGCCACCTCTGCTGCCATGCTTCCCTGCCAGGATGGACTCTTGCCCCTTTGGAACTATAAGCTAAATAAAATCTTCCTCTTAAAAGTTCCCTTGGTCACAGTGTTTTATCCAGCAACAGAAAAGTAACTAAGACAGTATCGTAGTCATTTATCAACAGACTGCAGAAGAGGTTCTAGATCTCTTAGTGGTGGTTAACGTTTACTTATCAACTTGATAACAAATCTAAAATCACCTGGAAAGAGTCTCAGTGAGGGACTATATATCAAGTTGGCCTGACAGCATGTTTGTAGAGGACTGTCTTGATAGCCTCACCTGAGGTAAAAAGATCTACCTTGAATGTGGGTGGCACCAGTTCATAGCTGAACCCTGACCAGCACAAGAGTGAAGAGAGCTAGCTGAGCAGGGTGCATACAAGCATTTATCCTCTCTCTGCTCTTGGATGTAACAGGACCTGCTGCCCTGATTCCCTGCCTTGACTTCCCCGACAATGATGGATATAACCTGGAATTGCAAGCCAAATAAACCCTTCCTCCCCTAAGTTGCTTTTTTACCTCAGCAACAGAAATCAAACCAAGAGTCATGCAACTTCATTAAGATCTTTGGCCAAGGATGTGTTGTAGTGCCTGCCTGTAATCTCAGCACTTAGGAGGCTGACCCAGGAGGATTGCCAAGGCTGGGGAGATGGCTCAGTAAGTAAGGCACTTGCTGCCACAAGCATGAAGGCCTGAGTTCAGATCCCATAACCATGTAAAGCTGGACATATGTGACTGTAATACCAACACCCCTAAGGTAAATTGGAAGGCAGAGACAGGAGAGTCCCTGGATGCTCACAGGCCAGCTACCCCGGCATATGCAGTGGAGAACAACCCTGTCTCAAACAAGGTGCAACTTCACACACAAGCTCTAGACCTCATCATTTCCACATGAAATGCTGACTTCTCCCACAAGAATATCCCCAGTGACCTAGAGAAGCACTTTGTGCACCTTCTGTTAGAGACTCTTTTTAAATACAAATATACTATTTTTAAGAGAGTCTTCATACCTCATTAATGCTGGTGCTTATTTTGGTTTTTACAATTCACTTGTAAAAGCCAGGTCCGTGACCTTGGATGAAAGGTCCGGGGAAAATCTTGAGCTTCACTTATTTCTGGTTGGTGAGGATCGGGAGCTCCTTCCGGCCCCTCCCCAACACTTATGAAGTGGGTGGTGCTTGTGGTTCTGACACTGAAAGAAGGGGGCACCTGTGTTCTTATACATGTGACTCACCGGTATTTCATAAGCTCATTCATATTGCTGTGAGTCACTATCATTCATTCTCTTCTCACTTCTGTTGTATACAGGTCATGAAGTTTATCCATTCACTCCTCTATTAACAGACACTTAGGTCGTTTGTGTTTAGGCAATTAAGAAAAAAGGGTGATATGAGCACTACATGATTTATCCATGAAGGTATATATCCAGAAAAGGAGGTCTTGGCAGTGCTCTGTGGCATGTGCCATTTTATTGTTATGGAGCCCAGGACTACTCAGAAAAGACCACCAGACTCAATTCAGATCAGAATAAAAGATTTTACTCAAGCTCGCTTGGACTGCAGTCTCCGCATCAGGTTCAAGTGCTGCAGTGGGGAGGGGGGAAAGGGACCTTTTAAAGCTAAAAACCACACAAGGAATGTTGGCAAGGTAGTCCCCAAATAACAGGGGTCGTCACGGTCTACATGTGAAGGTGCCCCAACATAGCAAAACAAGCAAGTCACAGAAGCCACAATCAGCAGTTAGTCATTTCATAGCAATTTTGTTTTCTGTAAGTCTAGAAAGTAAACGGCCGTGGTAGCATTCTCCTGGGAGGTAAGGGGGAAAAGTGTCAGGGTTTCTTAAAAACAGTCCTTGAGCTACAGATACAGTACAGCTAAGCTTCTAAGATGGCTACTTCATGCAAATGGAGTCAGTCAGTATAGTATATGCCCACCATCATAGGCGAGAGCCATATGCTGGCTCTCCTAGCCAGCATTCATTGTTTCAGAGTGGTTAGCTCTAGAAATTCTGCTGAGCTCGGAACAGCATTCCTTGTAAACATATTTGCATTTTCTTAATGATTCTTTCCTCTGCCTCTTCTGATTATCAGTCATATTTTTTAAGAGTAGGTTCAAATCCTTTAATAATTTTTCTTTTGAACTGTTTTTTCTTGATTTGAAAGTGTTATTTATAAGGTCTCTGAGCACAGTCTTTTGTAATAATTGCTGAAAATACTTTTCCCATCCCGTGGTTTGTCTTTTCACTTTCATATGGCTGTCTTGCTAAACATAAGGTCTTTGTTTTAATATAGTTAATATAGTTTAATATAGTTGAATTTATCAGTTTTTCCTTTAGAGTTAGCACTTTGGAAACTTGTTTAAGAAATCCTTCCTGCCAGCATGGTGACGTACACCTTTAATCCCAGCACTTGGGACACAGAGGCAGGCAGATAGATCTCTGTGAGTTTGAGACTGGCCTAGTCTACATAGAAAGTTAGGGGCCCACCACAGCTACAGTAAGACCTTGTTTCAAAAAAAAAAAAAAAATCCTTCCTGTTCTAAGAATATGAAGATGCTGCTTATATTTAGAAATATTTGCATACCAACATGTTGCAGCACTATTCACAGTAGTTAACTTATGGAGCCAACCCAGGTGTCCAACAAAGAGGAGTGGTTAAAGAAAATGTGCTATATATGTGCATACAGTGGAATTTTTCATCAATAAGAAACAAAGAAGTTATATTGTTTATAGAAAAATGGCTACAACTGGAGACAACAATAAGCAAATTAAGCCAGTCTCAGAAACAGAAAGACAAATACTACATGTTTTTCATTTCTGGTGCCTATATTTTATACGTGTGTGTGTGTCTCTGTGTGTCTGTCTGTCTGTCTGTGTGTGTGTCTGTGTGTGTGTCTATGTGTGTGTGTGTTTGTGTCTGCGTGTGTGTCTGTGTGTGTGTGTGTCTATATGTGTGTGTGTGTCTGTGTCTGTGTGTGTGTGTCTGTGTGTGTGTCTGTGTCTGTGTGTGTGTCTGTGTGTGTGTGTGTGTGTGTGTGTGTGTGTAAAAGTAGAAGTCAAATTGCCTAAAGGAAACAAAGGAACTAATGGGAGGAGGAGGGACCAGAAAAGGGAAGATGAGGCTATGAGGGGAATATGCATACAATATACTTGTTTGAATTTTTTAACAATAAAAATTGAAAATGAATTCTTATCCCAGCTTACTCAGACCCAACAATCATCCTTATCTCCCCCTGACAGCAGCAAAGAAGCAAGACCTCATGAAGTTTATGATGTCGTGATCAATATACGGCCTGAAGGGCTTCCTTAGGCTGTGTGATTTCATGCACGTGTCCATATTTCCATACTTCACTCACCATCTGCAGGCATCTCAGCTTCCCACCAAGAGGATGGTCCTCCTTCTTCAACATTAAGATCAGAGAGATATGGAATTCAGATCTCCCTGGGTGTTTCTTATGCTCCCTGGTAAGTTAAATAGCTGTGAAAGTGGTGAAAAAGAGTAGCAAAAAGCCCCATAAATTTAACTGGTGAAGACTATAAAATCCCTAGTCTATCTGTTGGACAACCCACCTTTCCAAGTCTCACTGGTCAATCACCTGGTGATAGAACCACCCCTAGGAAGGCAGGTTCACCTTAAGTTATGCTAAATAGATGAGCAGAAAACCTGGTGTGTTAATGAGGTAGTGAATTTTTCCTGCCTTGCAGCACAGAACTCCTCCGAACTTCTGGACCAGCCACAGTCATGTAGGTTCTCTGTAAGTCTGTCTGCTTTCCTGAACTCTTCAAGGAAAGCATAATTCATCCTTTTCTTCTTCATGGCTTTCTTACTAAACATGCTTTCTTTAAGGCTTTCTTTAAGGCTGCCCCTAGCATCTTGTATTTCTTTACTTTTTCTCTAAACCTTCCTTCTCCCAGCCATGTGGCTGCCACTCAGCCACATGTCTGACCTCCCACGCAGGCTCTAAACCTGCATGGCTTTCATGGCTTTCTTCCCTTCTTCCCACCATTCACCTCCTCAAAGCAGCTGCCAAGATCACCAGCTCGCCTGCCCTCAGGATTTTTCTTTAAGATTCTAATTGTAAAAGCTTCCGTTTGGTCCATTCTTAAATTCTTTTATGAATGAGACTAAGAACCCTCTAGGGGACGCTCTTTCTCCCCCTTTCAAAAAGGAGACAATTTTCTCATCTTCTATCTAAGATGCACGTTTTGGGGGATGCTGCATGTTCTGTTTCTATCTTTCCTGTTACTGCATGGCACCCTGAAAACACCAAAGATAGATTCAAGTCAGAGAAAGAAAGATACAAAGACTTGTCAAAAGACTTCTAGGTTATAAGGCTTTATACATGTTATTTCATTTAATCATCTCAACAAGTGGGCAACACAGGCAACAGATGTGGAGACATTCTGGAAGTGTCACAACGTTCTGGCTTCCACATGAAAATGTTGTATGGCAGACTCTCCCACAGAAGAGCTACCTAATAGACTTTTGAAGAACAGCTCCTGAGGCCCTCCCTAGCGAGCATCTGCATATACTATACCTGTTTCTACTTCATCTGCATACCTGGTTATCTCTGCATGTGCAATCCTTGGAACATTCTTCCAGTGAATGTCAACATTAGGCTAGCTACCCACCACAAATCTCATACTACATTTTCTTTTTCCATTTTTCATGTGTGTGTGCAGTGTACATGTGTGTATCTGCATGTGTGTGGAAGCCTGAGGCTGATATCGGGAATCATCCTCCATCACTCTTCCACCTTATGCATTGAGGCAGGATCTCTCAATCAAACCCAGAGTTCATTGAGATGACTAGTCTTGCTAGCCAGCTTGCTCTGGGGATCCCTTCTCTGCCTTCTGAGGCTGGAATTATAGGTAGGCTGCCATAGTCACCCAGTATTTACATGGTTTCTGGGGACCTGAACTCTGGCCGTGGGCAGTGAGAGCTTTGCTGAGCTATCTCCTCAGCCCCTCATAGTAGATTTAATGACAAAGGACCTGGTTCTGAAATCTCATGCTAGTACCCATTCAGTCTGTGATCTTCCACCTAAAAATGCAGCACACAGGGTTCCACAAAGACCCTTCTCTTAAACGGACATGTTTACATATACAGGTCACTTGACATGTATTTGTGCATATGGACCCATAAGCAAGAACAGGCAAGTAATGGTGATGGCTTAATTAACACAAGTGATCATTATATAGTTATATAATTAAACGTGTATAAATAAAGTAGATATATAACATAAAATTACATGCAACCCAACAAACTGGTTGGTTTACCGTCTGGACTATGTTTGAAAAGTGAAGTCCACTTTTCAAATAATGCAAGTAGTAGGGACAATTTCTGTGATTTTTCAAGAACCCACTTAAATGAGTGATTTCTATGTTGTCTTTAAACAACCAATGAGCTCTAAGCTCTCTGGCATGCTGGTCCTCACTTAGTAGCTTCTGCGGGTCTCAGAACATATAATCTAAATCTGGCACCCATCATAAGATCTTTTTTAAGATTTATTTTTATTTTTATCTATGTATATATACATGTCTCTGTGTGTATGGCATGTGTATGAGTGTCCACCAAGACAGGGGTGGCAGATACCCTAGAGCTGGAGTTACAGATAGTTGTAAGCTGCCTGACGTGGGTGCTGGAAACTAAACCCTGGCCCCTCTAGAAGAGCAGCGAGGGCTCTTAACTGCCAAGCTAAGTCAGATCTTCATCAAATGCTTGCTGCATAGATGAATGAATTTGATCCATTGACAAGCAGCCCAGTCATCTCCCCACCGTTAGTTCCAGCCTTCTACCAATGATCACTAGAAATAAGAATTAGTGCCCTCTGGCTACAGAGGAACCAGACTATCAGGCTCAGTCTTACAAGCTAAGTTAAGACTTAATTGGGCAGAAATGTTGATTCAGATGTTTCAGAAAGTATTTAAACAGAAAGAGTTAAGACTGGAATCTTTCTTCATAGCCTATTATATAGGACTTCACAGGCAGCAAACATTCAATAAATACTGATTGCTCCTTAGAAATCCAGATAATTCGAGCAATCCAAGTCCTCCTTTTACTGTGTGAGTATTGATTGACCAAGGCCAACATCCAATACACGCACATGCACAGCCATTGTCACTACCTCTCCTCTGGAAATTCACTGTCTGCATTGATGGGCTGCCTGCTGAAGAACCAAATCTAATTCTGAAAGTTCATGTGAGTTTGCTTCTCTTACTGAAGAGTTTAGCAAAAGCTTTATCATCACCTTTATCATTTACTTAAAAGGAAACATGTTTTTATTTAGGTATCTCATACACCAGCAATATAATAAATAGTGTCATCCCCAGGTTGTGGAGACCTCTACAGATGGATGGACTCCTACCTCAGGCTGGTCCCTTTTGCTTTTTGAAGTATGATTCTGGAAAATACTTAAGCAACCCCAGAACACAGCCAGAAAGAGGTCAAATGGGCAGGTAATATATGAACCTGCATTCCCTTGCAGACCTAGGAGGAAGTTGCTCACTGACATTTAATTGTCAGTCAGTCCAAGCTTGATATTATCACTTCCTCAACTGCCAATAGGAAGTAGGTACAAATATTAGCTAATCCCTAAACTTCAAGCACTTGATGAACTGAATTATATCCCTTCAAATTTAGATGCTGAAATCTTTACACCGAGTACTGCAAAGTATATCTATATTCAGAGATAAGGCCTTTAAAGGGCTAATTAAGAATGAGGTATGATGGCACACATCTGTAATCTCAACACTTGGGAGGCTGAAGTAGGAAGATTTTGAGTTCAAGGCCAGCCTGGGCTACATAATGAGAACCTATATTCCAATACAGGTTCAAACCCTTTTAACAAAAGGCAATTATAGTGAAAGGAGATATGTGAATATGGGGCCTAATTCATTTTCATTGATGTCAGAGATTAGGTTACAGTCACATAGCACAGACAATGACTATGAATACACTGGAATATGGCCACATTTAAATCAAAAAGAGATCCTTAGAAAAAAAAGCAACCCTTCTACCTTGGTCTAGGGACTTCTAGACTCAAGGATTGTAAAAACAAATGGGGCGGGAAAGATGACTTCTTGGTTAAGGGAACTGCCTGTTCTTACAGAAGACCCAAGTTCAAATCCCAGCACCCACATGGTGGCTAACACCCTCTTCTGTCCTCTGTGGGTATTGCATGACACCTGTGTGCGCACACACACACACACACACACACACATACACACACACACACACATATATGCAGGCAATAAATGTATGCACATAAAATACAAATAGTAAGTTAAAAGATTTTTTAAAAGAATTGTAAGAAAATTAATTTCTGTGATTTAAAGCACTCAGCCCGTGGTCCTTTGTTATGGTAGTCCTAGCAATCCACCCTAGGTACAAAGAGTCTGTGACTAACTTACCATTTACAACAACAGTTAGTGTCATAAAAAGGCACCAGGAGCCTTTCACAACGAGTAAAAGACAGAAAGTATTAGGGAGACAGTGTTCTTTTGTTTACTGGTTCCCAGTATCTCTGTATCAATTCTTTGCTGCATATCAAACCACCTGAAGTTTAGCAGCTTAAAACAACCATCATGCATTTGGCCACAACTCCGCACAGCAGCAGTTTGGGCTGAGAGCATCTATGCATCTTCTGCTGGTCTCTGCAGAACTCATTTATGTAACTGCCGTCAAGGCAGCTTGTCCAGGAGCGATGCTAGGAAACAGCCCCACTCACATAGCCAGCAGTTGGTGTTGGCTGTTGGCTTCAGTGCTGTGATTCAGGCTCCAGCAGGCTGGTTTTCATGGTGGACTCTGGCCAACAGTCCAAAAGGGCAATAGCAGAAACTGCAAAATACTTGGAGACTAAATTCAAAAGTTTCACAATTGCAGTATATTCATTTGGTCAAACTAACTCATAAAGCCAGATTCAACAGCAGGAAAATTAAGCCTAGTTTCTTGATGAGGGGGAGCAGTGAGTATGTATCTTCACAAGGAGAGAAATTGCAGTCACCTTAACAAACGTGTACCTCACTCCCTTGAACTGTTAGAATCATCTCCCCAATTCCAAGGCAGGTGTATGCTCCATCCTAGATGTGTTAGGTGCTTTTCCTGTTGCTGTGATAAAATACCTTGACAAAAATAACTTAAGAAGGGAAGGTTTTATTTTGGCTCACAGTTCAAGGGTGAGGTCCATCAGGGTGTATAATCATGATCACAGGAGCATGAGGTAGATGATCATATTTTTCCCACAGTAAGGAAGTGGAGAAAGATGAACACTAGTGTTCAATTCAGTTTCTCCATTTTATGTAGTGCAGGACCCCAGCCCATGGAATAGTGCCACCCACAGTTAAGGTGGGTCATCCAACTTCAATTAACCTAATGGAGATAATCCCTCATAGGCATACCCAGAGTCTAACTTAATCTAGATAACCCTTCATAGGTATAATGAGTCTTGTCTCCTAGGTGACTCGAGATCCTGTCAGGTTGACAACTAATATTAACCATCTTGCTAGGTATTTAGAAGAACAGAGTCAGTATAATGGGTGATTCATCCACCCATTCTACAAACAAAAATACAAAATGAAAGAATCTACTCTGAAGAGGGATTACCTAGGACTGTTAAGGGTCAAGGCAAGTTGAAGGGAGGTAACAGTAATGAAGGTAGAAAACACGACAATTGCCCCATGAATGCATGTACAGGAATAACTGAGTGAGGTCCATTAATTAATAGAATTAATATGTGTTAATAATTGTACTGACAAGATGAATCTGGGTAAAAGCACTTACTGCCAAGCCTGATGACCTGAGTTTGATCCCCAAGACCCACATGGTAGAAAGAAAGAAACTTTAACTTCCATATATGCACCTGGCATACATAGATGTGCGCGTGTGCATGCGCACACACACACACACACACACACACACACAAATAAATGTAACAAAAATATTTTTTAAACTATAGATCTAGAAAGGGGTCAAAATACTCAGCTACATGAATTTCTCCATAAAAACAGAAGTACAGTGAATACTTTAAGGTACGGGCTTGAATGTTCACACTTGCAACTTGGGGAAATGTTTTCAGTGATCTAGAGGCAAGGCAATTGGCCTTTTCCAATTCAGGTATTGCGGTTGCAAACAACGGAATGCAGCTCTGACAAATGGAGCAAGAAAGCAATGTGTCAAAGATGACTACGATGACTGTGGTCTATAAAGGTTTATGAGAAACTCAAAATCCAGGCTTATAACTGTTCTCTGAGAGAGACAGAGAGAGAGAGAGAAAGAGAGAGAGAGAGAGAGGAGAGAGGAATTTTGCCTGTTTATTTTGGTGCTGGAAAATGAACCTAGGGAATTTCTCAGAAATGAAACAGCTATATCACGTGTGGAAACAACAGCCAATCAGCTGTCCTCCCCTCCACTGACTATTGCTGACAGACACATGGATTCTAACCATTCTTCCCATTTCCACTATTCTGTTTCAGAGTCAGGGCCTTGGGAGATCAAATCCAGTCAGCTGAACTTATACTATACCAAAGCTGAGAAACAATCCCCATGGATCACTTAAATAATCTTCAGTGAGAGGTCCAAGACCACTTTATTGCTTTGTAAGACAGAAAGGTGGCCTTAAAGAAGAAAATTAAGACATTGTCACTAAGCAGAATAGAAGCTAGGCAGTCAAAAATCATCAAAATATAACAGCAAATCATTATGAGTCTGTTCAATACTATGTCTGTTCTGCAGAAGGATGTGACCTGTCTAGCCACAGGATCTTGGCTCTGATAACACTATTGGGTATGGACTTTATCTTCTGAAGTGAGCCTTAAATCTAATTAGAAGGTGATTGGTTACTCCCATAGTATTCATGCCACTGTTGCAGCAGTGGGCCAAGTCTGCTGTTATTGTATCTCTCAATTCATACCAGAGATGGCTCTTCTTTCAGCAGATGGCAATTAACACAGAGACCCACAAGTGATCAACATACAGAAAATAAGAGACTGCAAAGTCCTCAGCTCTAAATTGGACACCTATATTGCACCCTCTCCTCCTAAGGCTCTGGAATCCTTATAGAAGAAGAGATAGAAGGATTGTAAGAGATAGAGATGGTAGATGAATACAAGGAAACTGTTGTTGGAATAGTACAGAGTAGTTGTGCATATGAACCCACAACATTTATGACAGCACACATAAGACTTTGTGCAAACCTAAGCCACAGAGGGACCCGGCATGGATGGAGGAGAGGGGCAGGAAGCCCCAGACCCAGCTGAGAACATATTGCCAAGTAATAGCTTCTGGGAGAGAAGAATCAGTTTTCCTTATTGGTGTGATGCCTGGGAGGTTGACCAGACTCCAAGGGATAGACCCACACCCAAGAGCATTTAGGAAACAAAGATTACACTAAGTAACTTTTTTTTAAGAAAGCCAAATAGTAAGAGAAGAGATGAAGTCAGGGTCTAGGGGTAGTAAGGTGGGGATGGAGAAGAGGGAGAAGGTCTATATATGATCAAAATACATTGTATGAAATTCTCAAATCAATAAAAATATGAAAAAAGTCCAGGTGTGGTGGTCCACACCTTTAATCCCAGTGCTCAGGAGGCAGAGGCGGGTGGATCTCTGTGAGACTGAGGCCAACCTGCTGTACATAGTCAGCTAAGTCAGCTGGGGCTACAGGGAGACCCTGTCTCAAAAAAAAAAAAAAAAAGAGAATGAGAAAAAAATTGACAAAATAAGGCAGGGAGTACAGCCCAGTGGTAGCATGCTTGCCTAGCATGCAGCCTTTGGTTCAATTCCCAGCACAAAAAAAAAGGCAAGATCTACTACTGGGACATTACTCTGGGGCGGGGGTGGGGGGAGTGGGTGTGTGAGTGAGCATGCACGTGTGCACACAGAAAATAGCCTTGGGTGTTGTTACTAAGATGCTATCCAACCTTTTTATTGACACAGGATCTCTCATTAGCCTAGAACTACTCACCACATAGGCCAGGTTGACTGGCCAGTAAGCCCCAGGGATCCTCCTGTCTCCACCTCCCCAAACTAATGTCATCTCCCCTAAGGAGTCTGACTTGGTTTGCTTTATGATTTCGGGGGGGTGGGGGGGAAGCTTTCCATGGATCACTTATCTGCCTTTTGGGTAAAGTCAAGTGTCCTAGTTACTTTCTATTACTATAATATAAACACTGACCAAAAACAACTTGGAGAGAAAAGGGTTTATTTTATGTTACATCTCCCATGTCAGGGTTCATTGCTGAGGGATGTCAGGGCAGGAACTCAGGGTAGGAACTTAAAGGCAGGAGCTGAAGCGCAGACCACAGAGGCATGCTGTTTACTGGCTTGATCCCTTGGCCTATGCTCAGTTGGCTTTCTTATACAACTGAGGACCACCTACTCAGGGGTGGCATCACCCTCAGTGGGCTGGGCCCTCTCACATCACCCAACAATCAAGAAAATGCATCCACAGACATGGCTACAGGTCAGTCCAATGGAGGTTCCCTCAACCCAGGTGCGTCAAGTAGACAACTGGAGCTGTCCAGCACATCGAGTCCCCAGCTTCCCAGCTCATTCTCTTCTGCAACCATGGTTGCAGCCCACTGTCCTGGAGTAGCGGGGAAGTATTTGGAGATTCCTTGGAGGAAAGACAGAGGTGATCCAAGCAGGCCAGACTCAGAACTCCATACGCCTGACTGAACCTGAGCCTTCTCACTTTTATTCATATGTTGAACTTCCATCTGAGATTTACACTGAAGAAAAGGCACTGCTGCCAAAGGATTAACACATTTACAAACCAATGTCTTAAAGTTCTTAGATGTCAAGAGTCCACAGGGTTCATATATCAAGGAAACCTTTTCTTACCACCATCTTTGCTGAAAAGAAACATTTGTTTGAATTATTAAGAAAATGCCATAACTCAAGGTAAGTGTCATGAAATGTCCTAAAACTAAAGGTTGTGCTATCCCTCACCTATTTAGCCACTGCATGTTTATTTATTGAGTCTCTACCATGTGTTTGATGTTGAGGGGACCACTTTGAAGTTAAGAGACAAGGTCTGACTTTCGGGAAGCTCATATTCTAATAGAAGGACAGAAGTATACAGATGAGATCATGTTCCATCATGCATGTTTTCCAGTCTCAGAGCCTGTCTGGGAGAGATGCTACGGACAAAGACTCTGCTTGGTTCTATACTGCTCAAGCCTCCCAGATACTAAGGACTTACTTTGCTCATAGTAGACACCAGGGAGTCCCTAGTGGCTCATTCATGAGGATAATCAGCATGTGAGGATAATCAGCATGTACTGGTTATCAAAAGCTTGCCTAACATCAAGGGATCTTTAGAGCCAGATGCATTTGCAAAATGCCCAGCTATTGAATATTCCATATCAATGGGAGGAAAGTTCACTAAGAAAACTCTACCTTAAGATGTCTTCATCATCCCAAGGCTACTTGACCTCTAAACAATTTAAAGTTCCCAGAAGCCCACTTCATGAAAGATGGTCATTTCAACAGTTCTTATTGCTTTGCTTCTGAAATTTTAGAAGCTGTTGAGTATGAAATGTCTCCTGTAGGGTGCTAGGAAGACAGCTCAGTTGGTAAAGTGCTTGCAACACAAGCATGAGGATCCATATAAAAATCCAGATCTAGTGATGCTGGAGAGGCAGAGATAGGTGGATCCCTGGTGCTCACTGGCCAGTCAGCCTAGCTGAATTGGTGAGCTCTAGGTTCAGTAGAGACTCTGTCTCAAAAAATAAAGTAGTAGAACTGGGGAGATGGCCCAGCAGTTAAGAGCCCTGGCTGCTCTTGCAGAGGACCTGGGATCAGTTCCCAGTACCCACATAGCTAACAACCATCTCAAGTTCCAGGGTGTCACCAGAATTCCCTCTGGGTATCCTGTGCTATCAAGCAAACCATATAATATATCTTTATGTGTATTTATTAACTTACAAATGAATGAGTACCCAGTGCCTAGCCCTAGCGGCTCAGAGCCCGCCATATCAGACTGCGCCATGCCCATAGTCACCACTAGCATTCACTCACACCTCCGGGGCCAGTAATCTCGCCCCAGGTCCACAAGAGTCAGTCCATTCTGTCCTTGAGCTGCTGAGGCTGCGTGTTTTCCACGCCACTCGCGCTACCCGTGGTTCCCAGCTTCTGTCCCAAGATGACTCCCCGAAGTCCCTCAGTAATCCATGCTTTACGTCAGGCCCCGCCCCTTGGAGGAGCTAGCCAACTGGGAGACAAAGGGTATCCAACACCCTCTTCTAACCTCCATGGGCATTGTATAGCACAGGCAAAACACTCATACACATAAAATAAAAATAAAGTGGAGAATGATTGAAAAGACACTTGACATAGACCTCTGGCATTCACACACATGTACAAATGCATATACACCAGTATACACACGCATGCATACACACGCACACACACACACACACACACACAAAATGAAATGTCACTCGTGTTCCTACATGTGGGGTTCTGGAACCTGGTGAGGTGGGGCCTGGTGGGAGGAAGGAGGCACACCTTTGAAGGTTGTACTGGTTCCCAGTCCTAGCCCCACTCTGACTCCTCTCTCCCATCGTGTGAGTGACATCTGTCACATGCTCCCACTGCCACAATCTTCTGTCTCAACACAGGCTCGGAATCAACACAGGGAAGGACTATGAATGGAAACCTCTAAAGTTTGAAGGCTAAGATAAATAACTCCTTCCCCTTAAGCTATTTCTGTCAAGTATTTGGTCTCTGTGACAACAAAACTAATCCAGAGGCCACAGTGACTTGGACATCCAAGAATCAGAGCAGAGAGAATTCCTGAAGCTATCATTTCTATGTTTTTCTGAATAAACATTCACTATCAATTAGAGCTTAACTGCTATGTTGCTATATCCCACACTCTGATTTCAAAACTAGAAACAGGCACTGATATAGAGGTCTACCATCTATGATGCACGCAGGAATAAATAAGAAAAGCAGATAATAAGCATATTAGTGCTAGGACGTAAATCAGAATGTCAAAGGAAGCTCAGACTCCATGGAAACAATCTATTCTCCTAAACATCCTCCTGTCCTTAATATCCTTGTATGGCCTCTGCAAAATGGCCTCCTATCTCCTATGGATATGATCACAAATTTCAAATGAATAAAGTGAAAATTAATGAGTTTTTCTTTTTCTTTAAGTGTCTATACAAAAGCTTCAAACAGCTCTTGCCTAGTCAAACCATCTCCATCAGAAATTTCAGTCTCATAATTTTCATTCCACTAGGTTCACCTTCCAGAATAAAAAGACTTGTTTATAGAACAGCATTTATCATTTCCCCTTACTGAAAAATGTGTGCACACTTCAAAGTTTAAGAAAATTACCAAAGGCACAAAGAAAGCCATTAACATCACTTAGAAATTCCTAGCTGGGAAAACAAAGATTAAGAACTAAAACTCTTTTCTTTCAGACGTGCAGATTCTATATTTTCAGATGAATAATGACTTTTGCTAAGAACCTGAACCACCACGCATCAGGTTTAAGTTTCATAATTAGCAGCTGGAGCAAAGACAGAAGACTCTCTACCAAATTGGCAAGATCAAAAATGAACAGTGCCATAAAGAGCCTATGTCTTTCATTAGTGCTTAAAGCTGAGACTTTATTTATAAGGAGATTCTAAATTCCAAGCCAGTCTCGCTGGACTGCCCTTGATAGAGGAAGCCTGTTTGTCATGTTAATGAAGAGAAAATTTCCAAGCTCCACAGACTTTTTTTTAATCTCACACTTGAAGGGAAAAGAGGAAATGTCGCTGTTCAGGGGGTGAAGCTCGGATGAATCCTGAAACCCCTTCCTTACCTTTAGGACCAGCTGGCCAAAAGGTAAGCAGTTAATGGGGCTGTTCCAGCTGCATCAGAGCAATGATGCACCTTGGAAACAGCTGCTCTGCAGACCCAAAGTACAGTGCAGAGTTACAGCAGGTTGGCTTCTCAAAACCTGAGCTGCATCAGAGTCCCTGGGCTGTTGTAAAAACATGGATTGGGGCTGGTGAAATGGCTCAGTGGGTACAGGTGCTTGCTGCCAAGTTTGATCACACGAGATCAATCCCTGAGATCTACATGGTGAAGAATTGACTCGGGCATAGGCACACACTGAATGAATGAATGAATGAATGAATGAATGAATGAATAGAAATGTGGGATTCTTAACTAAAAACTACAGTTTCTGAGCTCAGTCCCAGAGGTTTAGGCAAGGCCTAGTAATCTGCATTATAACAAGTCACTGGGTGATGCCAATACTGAGGGTCCCCAGACTGCCCCTTGCAGTGTTTAACAAAGAGGTTCAGAACTCAGACTGGAAATCAGACAGATCTGACTTTTATTACTAATTCCATCCAAAACTCGCTGTATGAACTTGGGTCAGTAACTTAATTCATCTGAGCCTCTATTTCCTTACAAATGAAATAGAAATAATTAACAATTACAAAGGTGTTCCAAAAAATGAATATGATATGAGTTAAATACATTGCCTAGCTCATAATAAACATTCAGTACATGATTGTTAGTCTTTCTATTCAAGTCTCATTTTAATATCTTCCTGGAATCTTACTACATCTGTTTGTGTTGATCTCCAAGATTTCTAAAACGTTGGCTTGTCCAGCTCCTTTTCAACCTGCCCCATGGGAAATGCCACCAAGGGCTTCCTACTTCCACTAGCATGTGGCCCCTAGCCAAACTAGTCCTCTGCTGCCACCTTGCGGTCTTACTAACACCTTGCAGACTAACCTTGTTAGGTAACAACCTGTAACAGCATAAACAAATCAGCCAGGAGTGGTACCATGCAGACTGCTCAGTGGATTTGAGCACCACGGGAAAGGTTCTCAGTCATGGCAATCCGTGGGACAGTTCACATCCTGAAGGGTGCAGATGGTGAGACAGTAACTTGGGTCATGACCAGGAAACCAGGAAAGCTGTATAACTACTGCCCGCAGGCCAGGCATGAATGATTTCAAGGATCTAACACAGGACCTGGGCAGCACCCTTCTGAGCAGGATCCTGGGACACTAGCCTGTAGACATTTCTGAAGGTTTCTGGAGACTCAGGTTTATTCCTTCTGATTTCTCCTTTTGCCAAAGTCAAAAATCTTGGCACCTTAGGAGCCCAACAATCCCATGTTGGAAACATAGACCATGTTTTTAATGAACTGCTCATCATAGTAAGCCTTTGGGACAGAAACTCAGTGCTTTAGCCTAGAAAGAATCATAACACATGCAGACAACAAAGTAAATACCCAGGGCTGGGGAGGTGGCTCCATCACTTGCTGCACAAGCGAACTCATTTTGAATCCCACCATCCACATAGCAGTCAGACACTGTGATGTATCAATAACCCCAGTGCTAAGGGAACAGAGACAAGTGGATCCCTGGAGATTATTCGCTGGTAAGCCTAGCCAATGAGCTCCAGGTTCAGTGAGAGACTGTGTCTCAAAAAATGAAATGGAGAACAATGGAAGGACACACTGGCCTGCACACATGCACACAGGCAGACATGCACACATGCACACCCCCACATACAAAATTAAAATTAATAAATAATTAAATAAATCTGTTTTAAATACCCAGGGTGCTCTGATCTTTTGTTCCCATAGCCCCCTTTCCCTGGCGACCATGATGAATTTAATGAGGAGTCACATCTCAGTGGAGAATGCAGATGCGCAGCATTTCATTTTTTTCAATTACTTTATCTCCCCCCACTGGAGAGCAGATTAGGGCAGTTTGATCAGAACCTATAACTTTGGGGACTTTTTTTATTATTAAAATTTATTCTCTTCA
Organism: Nannospalax galili; assembly: GCF_000622305.1. Classification (NCBI taxonomy): domain Eukaryota; kingdom Metazoa; phylum Chordata; class Mammalia; order Rodentia; family Spalacidae; genus Nannospalax; species Nannospalax galili. Next base: position 1,697,771 of record NW_008343971.1, read on the forward strand.
GTTTTAACTTTTTCTCACATTCCATCTTTCTGTTCAGGGTGGGGACTCTGATTCCTGGGGCAGAGCAAGAACTACGGTCCTGCTCTGAGGTGCTTCTCTCCCCTCACTATGAAGCTTGCAGAAGCCAGTGAGTTTCGAGATGAATGCCTTGGTTATCAACTGCCATTCTCCGAGCCCTTTGCTATTGGTCATGGTTGTTTTTTGGCCAAGACAGGCTAACCTCCATGAGGCAATCAACCAACTGTTGATGCTCCTGGGAAGCCCCTGGGCACAATTCTCTATGGGAGAAGGAACTCAGCTTCCATATCACCATCCCTGGAGACCACTCTCAGGACCCAGGAATATCTAATGTCAGTCTTCTCTGACTGAGCTGTGACCCTTCTTGGTGACATAATGACTGTCTGATGTGTGGAGTCAGGAAGCCCTCACTTTGTTGCCCAGCGAACTGTAGGAATGAAGGCAAGCTCCTGGATAGCTACTCTTAGCCCTCACATGCACACAGGACATTACAGCAACGTTTACCGAATTCATTTCAGAAATGAAATACTGTCCATCCCTTCTTGCAGACAGCCAAAATCTTCATAGAGCATGCACTTGGATCCTTCCCATATCCTACTGGGCCTGAGAGAAGGAAAGATACTTTCTCCTCCCTCCTCCCAGAAGAGGGAAGACTGGAAGTGTCTCCCCCAGGAGCATCTCAGCCTTTCTCTTCTCTCAGAACCATGAACTGGGAGACAAAGTGGCGAGTAGGGAGCCACTCCTAGAAGAGCACCACCTTTCAAGATGCCAAGGCTAGGAAAGGGGGACAGTTCTCTTTTGTCTACAACATGGATTACTTGGTATTTCTTTGTCCTGCTCCCCTACCCCTTTGGCACTAATTCTGGACAGCAGAAAGTCATTCAGTATCTATGACCTAGGCAGTACAGGCCAGCATTCATGAGGGTCTCTAAATGGAGTAAAAAAGTAAAGAACTCTGATCCTCTTCCATGGCTGCCACTAGTTTGGCTTTTGTGAAGCCTCATTTAAGATTAGGGTCACTGGGGTACCTCCCCATCTGTTAAGACTTATACAGAGGCTAGGTAGCCATGAGACCATCATCTCAGCCTAGGAGAAGCAGCAAAACAAAGGAGGGATTAGCAGAGAAATAGGGTAATATAGGCATAAGCAAAGAAATACAAGGGTCTCTGTGGGTGAATCCAGAGATTGGGAGGTTATATGCTTTGCTCCTTCACCAGACATGTGTACTGAAAATTTACTTCTTTAAGCTAAGTCATCTAACAGTGTTATATCATACTTAATAGAGCATAATCAATTTGACAAAGATTCATTAATTCACATGGGATGGGTTTATAGTCTTGCAAGTACTGTTGGGTTGGTAGGGTAAACTGTGCCTCTCCAATGATAAGAAAATGAAAAATTCTAAGCCATTTAAATGACTTGACCAAATCATACATTAGTTGCTGCCCTAGGGAAATGCATTTCTATACAAAATTCAAATAGCATCTAGCTACTTAACCTGCTTCAAGCACTCATGAGCAAGGCCTTGGGGGTTGGGAATGGATACACACTGTGCACATTAGTTTGGGTGAAAGGAGGAATGTTCCAGAATGAAAACAATACTCAGGAGAGAAGGCTCAGTTTAGCAGCAGTGAGCAAGCAGTCAGGGAGGAACGCAAGTCCGGGGCACCTGGGCAAAAGGCAAGTGGGTACTGAGTATATTAACTGTCAACCAGCAGAAGGCTAAGTAATTCTTCTTCATAGAAATTCCAAATATATTGAGATGCACTGTGAGACAATACTTTCTTAAGACCAAAAGTTTCTGCGGAAAACAAAGCAAAACAAATTTTTAAGAAAAGGAAAAACTCCTGAACTAGTTTTAACCATTTTTTTGTGTTGTTCTAACTTGTCTCGGCAGCATAGAGTCTTTCCTGTGTGAACTTGGGGCTTCAAAGCTGGCTTTGTTTTCATACACAGTATTGATTTGGATTCTCAGGAGGTTCTTCTGACATCTCTCCACACCTTAGCTGATTATCCCAGCAAGTCCGACAGGCACCTCACTCACTGACAGGGAAAGGGAGTTACAGAGAAATTCAGAGCACCCTCTGAGATAACAAAACTCCTCCAGAGTGGAATGAGGCTCTGAATGCCAAATCTGGACCCAGGTTATACTGGCTACTTCCAATATAATTGCATTTCTAAGCTTGCATAAAGGCTGATGAAAGAGGTCAAGGATCTGAACATCCTCTGCCTCCTACCTAACATACTGTACTACCTGAGGTAACCCATTACCTAAGATAACCCCTACCTGAAGTAACATCCCCTACCTGAGGTAACTCCCTCCCTGAGATAACTCTCCCTGAAGTAACCCCTTTCCTGAGGTGATGCCCTTCCTGAGGTAACTTCCTACCTGTGGAAACTCCTCCTCTGAGGTAACTTCCTACCTGAGATGACTCCCTGCCAAAGGCAATCCTTGCTTAACCAGCTACAGCTATTAGGATCCCAAGTACAGCCTGGCCCTGCTTAGGACAAAGATTTCCCTGCCACTCAACCCGGCTCCACCCACGCACACAGCCATCCTTTCCACGTTTCCCCTAAAGGAGTTGGATGAAAATTCCTAAATTTCTAAACTCTCTCAGTTGTCATATTCTCCCTGGTTTTATAACTGGTTGAATCCATCCTTTTTCTGATCCCCAGGATTCCCAAAGAATAGAAAGGCTTGCCAGAGGGTTTTCATAAAAATACCTCACATGCTTGATAAGTATTTATTAGACAAGATGATCAAAATGTGTTTTCACAGTTCCATACCTAAACCTGACCTTCTGGGCTGGATTCAGACATCTAGGTACCCTAGCACATAGAACGTAAGTCATTTCTGGGTGCCCAGTCTCTTATTGCAGGATGAGGATTAGTGCATTATACATTAAGTTTTCAATATTTTTATCTGGGGGAGGGGGCAGAGCTCTAGCTCAGTGTAGTGCTCTAGCATGCTCAAGGCCTGGGTTAAATCCCCAGCACCACGCACACAAAACAATTTTTTAATCTTTTATCAGAAACTGTTTGTAGCCCAGTCTTAGAAGCAGAAAGTCACAAATGAAAGAATGCAATTAAATAGAATTCTGTTGTCAACTATTCTCCTTGCTTTACCTAAAATAGCAGCTGTCTTTACCTTCCATGAGGGACACAGTTGGCAGAAACTGCTAAGTATGTTTGCTCAAGACTGACACCATACCCTGATCCCTTAAAACCTTCACTGGGAGCCTTGAGCCTGTTTCTGACTGCCTCTTCCCACACCTTACTCCTCCAAACACACACTGGGAGAGAAAGGTAGTGCTTATAGTCTATGGGGGAAGCTTACCTGAGATCCAAAATATATTTAACACCTTGAAGTCGCAACAGAGTAGTACTCTCCCAAGAGCAGGCAAATTGGACCGGGAATGCACTATGGCTTTGTAGAGGACACGACTGTAGTCACTGACCAAGAGTTTTCCAGGCACTTACTCTGTTTGCTTTGATTAATGAATAATAATTGTGTATATGTATGAGATATAATTTGATGATCTGATATATACATATTAATATATTGTGGAAGAAATCAATCAAAATAATCAACAAACACATCACCTTATACATTGTATTAGTTACTTTGCTCATTTCTGTAGCCAAATACCTAATAAGAAACAACTTCCAGAAGGGAAGGTTTATTTTTCTTTATAATTTAAGAAGTTAAGGAGTGGCAGGCCAGGCATGGCAGCCCGAGCATGAGGCAACTGATCTCACTGTGTCTGTACTCAGGAAGAAAACAGAAAAGTAGGACCAGCGAGCAAACCTTAAGACCTGGCCCCAGTGACATACTGCTTTGAGCAAGGCTCTACTTCCTAAAGGTTCCATAACCTTTCAAACCAGTGCCACCAGCTGGAAACCAAGAGTCTGAGACACCTGGGGACCTGGCTCAGAGAATAAAAGCACTGTCTACACAAACAGGACAACCTGAGTTTGATCATCAGAACCCACATAAAAAGCCAGATGTTGTGAGCCAGCTAGCACGGAGTAAGGGCAGAAACAGGAAAAGAGCTGATGCCTCAAAATGGTGGGAGGTAAGTAACTCTTGAAAGTTGTAATCTGATTTCCACAATCTCTCTCGATCTCTCGATCTCTCGATCTCTCGATCTCTCGATCTCTCTCTCTCTGTCTCTCTCTCTCTGTCTCTCTCTCTCTCTCTCTCTCTCTCTCCTTCTCTCATAAATTAATTAGCTAATTAAAAATGCCTGAGCCTTTAGGGAACATTTCACATGCAAAATAGAACACACACTTTGTGGTACACGGAGGCCCTTGAACCCCAGTGTGGTCTCCCGTAGAACAGGGACAAAAACACCAACCCATAAGACTACAGTATTGCCTTTGGATTTCTCCCATCTCAAGCAGTGCTTGACATAGGAAAATAATTTGATAATTATTAGTAAGCCCCACACTTTGTCAAGAGCCAGTTCTATGTCTACATGTATGGCTGCCCTCGCCTAGGCTTGAGGATCTTTTCATCAGGCTGAGAGATGAATTCAGAGGTCACCACTTGAGGTGTTATGCAGATGTTTAGCTCCTGTCTCACCTCTCCTCTTTTGTAGGTCTTTACCTCTCAGCAGCACCTTGTGTTTTTCTAAACAGCAAAATGAATAGATCCACAGACTAAAGAAGGACAGACACTGCTCAGCAGAGAATGCTGCTCGTCCCATCGGGGAATCCAGAGTCCTTGGCCTGGATTTTAGTGGAAAATTCTCAGGGCATGAAAATGTGCCACATGTCAAAACTATCAATCACACAATAAACCTGCCTCACAAGTGCCAGCTTTTATCTCTGTGGCATAAAATGAGAGAGAAGCCGCAGCCTCCCCACTCCCCAACGCCTCAGGAATCAGCAACTTTCGCCTCTTCCCATTTGATTATAATTGATTTTAAGTCACCGTTTAGCAGAGAAAACAGGACATCACAAACAAACCTTGAACTATCCTTAACCCTTCATCTAGAGTTGGAAATGAATTTTATTTGTCTCATGTGCAGCCTGCAGGTGCAAGCAAGTTCTCCACCTCAAGGAAACTGTGAAAGTCAGAAATCCCTGCAGCAGAATGAGCAGGTGGGGCTGGATTCATCTACATGACTGCAGTGGGAGATAGACTCTGCATCTCTGGTTGGACACATTATGGAGCTTTCCGTCTTCTTTAGCAGAAGCATGATTGCTAGTAATGAAAGAGCAACTATTCCTTTGATTCCTATTGATGTTAATTCACTCACTCTCTTAGTCACTAAATCCATGGAGATTATTTTCCTTTACCCGGGAAACTCCTGCAGGCCTCACTCCCTTGAAACCTTCCTTCTCTCTGTGGTTCTACTATGATCCCAAACCTGCATGGGGGTGTAAAAATGTAATGCCAATCACACATATAACTTTGAATTTTCTAGAAGCTATCTTTTAAAAGTACAAAGAATCAAGTAAATCTAGTTTTAACAATACAGTTTAATTCAATGTTTCCAAATTAGCATTGTATTGAGGCAACATGTAATTTTAAAGACATTAATATTGTATTTTTTCATTCTAAGGTTTTGAAGTACAATGTGTGTTTTATGCTTACAACAAACACATCACAATGCAGACTGATCACATTACAAGCATAGTCACTTATGTGACCTTAATATAACACTTAGCACATTTGGTGTAATTGCGTATTTATATGTTCATCGGCCTTTCAGACTGGAGCTGAGAATACAGCCATTAAAGTGGCCAACTCTTATCAACTGCATAACAACTCCAAGAAGAATGGTTGATTCATGAGCCAGTGCTGCTGTTGACTATTGATAGAAACAGGAAGAGAAAGAAAGAACAGAAGGGGGTGGTATTTGACACTGGGTTAGAGGTGTTATGACACCCTTGGCTTAACATGCTCAGAAATATGTCAGAGATAGAGATGGAGGATCCAGGAAAGGGTAGGATAAAAAATAAAGTTAGGAAGGAAATACCTGAGGTCTTCTTTCCACAGAAGGCAGCATGAACCTACTTCATGTAAAATTGCTGTGGAGTGTTCTAAGGAAAATCACGAAAATCCTCTTATCCCACTCCCAGGAGTGATCAATACCCATAATCAGGAAAAGAAAGAGCTCTCTAGGAAGCTCCCCCACATCAGGACAACAGTTTTCAATTTTCAATGTACATATACACCACCTAGGGATGTTCTTAAAAATGCAGATTCCAACACAGTCTGGGGTGGAGCTTGAGATTCTAGTGTTCTAACAAACAATGTGGAAACTGTGGGACCACCAGCCTCACTCTGATGAGCATAGCCCGAAAGGTTAGATATTAACCTGGCTTTATCTACACACTGCAACTAATGCTTTACTCAACTTTGGATTCTAACTCCCAGAAGAGAATGCCAGAAAGAGCCCTTTAGTCCATAGAAACATGAGACATAACCGAATCTCGGCAATCGCTGGAACTCATGAGATGTCACATATCCTCCAACTCTCCCACAGAGATTCTTTTCCACAGAGGTGCTTCTGATTAGTTAAGTGACACGTGACAGAACATTCTGGAACTGAGGTTGAAGTGGATTCTCATTCATTGTACTCTTCAGCTCTGTGCTTTTACAATTTATCACTTTCTGTAAACCTGAGTCTCTTTATTAAGTATGCAAAATAGCCAGCTTCTTTGAGTATCCAAGAAAGCAGTAAGGCAGATTTACTGGTATAGCGCCTGAGACTCAACAAATAGTAAAGCTCAATCGAAGTGTTTCTCCATTGCCTCCCTGGGGATAACAGTGGACTCAATTTGACCAGGTGAGAAAAGAATTTTTGTTGATGAGATATGTCTGATTTTAGGTTGATTAAGCTTCAGAAGTTAGGGTTTTTTCTTTAACTAAATTCATCTCCTCACATAAAAGCGATGCAAAAATATTCCAAGTGAATGCCTTAAGGGAGTGGACATAATTCCATCTTTACCTATTTTTATATTTCTTTACAGTTGCCATGAGAGCATTTTAATAACCTCCATGGAGTTGAAAGCAAGGCAAGTAATTGCCATAAGTAATTTAAGGGCTGTTAAAGCTAACAAACCTCTCCTGTGGAATGCCTTGTTAAGCGGTGATCAGCAGGAAACACGTAAAGATCATGCATACTGTAAATTCAAGCTCTTTTTTCATTTAAGTTGAAGTGAAAATGTAATTACATTACACATGAGAAAAGTGCAGGAATTAAAGCCCCGCTTGTTCCTATCTGGGGCAGATGCCCTGATGTTCTAAAGAGATTGACCTCCTCTAGGAAAAGCCTCATCTCCGATTCCTGACTGCTAATTTTTATTCATGCTTCTTAAAATATGTTACAGAATTTTAAATGTGTGTGTGTGTGTGTGTGTGTGTGTGTGTGTGTGTGTGTTCCTGTGTGGATGAGTATACGTGTGTGCAGATGTGCATGCACATATGAGCTCATGAGTGTAGAGGCCAGAGGTCAACCTCAAGTGTCGTACCTGGGCATCACCCATCTTGTTTTTTGAGGCAGATGGTGGAACTCACCAATTCAGATAGGTTGGCTAGTCAATGAGTCCCAGGGATCCTTCTATCTCCCCTCTCTGGTGCTGGGATTCACAAGTTTGTAGCTGGTCATTTACATGGATGCCAGGGATCAATTTCAAGTCCTCATCCTTACACAGTAAGCCCTTTACTGATGAGCTGTCTCCCCATCCCAACAGTAGCATTTTTTTAAAGTACAAACCCAGAGAGTGACAGTCCAGCCTGGGATAGGCCAATCACTGTGCAACTTTGACCAGCAGTATTTACCCTCCCTACATAGGAACTCCTGCTCCTAGAAAATGAAGAAATTTTATTGTTTGCCCTTTAAGTTCTCACCAAACTCTGAAGTTCTTTGATCCTAAACAACTTCTATACTCAGACTATTTTAACTATCAAAAATATACCCATGAATCAAAAGTAGGACACTAAAAAAGGAAGAAAGGGTCCTTGGAAAGCACGAATTAATATTACAACATCATTGCATTTTAAATTTCCCAGGACCTTGTACATTCATACTCAGAATCTAGTTACTCTTCCTTTATACACTGGCCTAATAAACTTGATTTCCCTGCTTGCTAGGCAAACAACCAACCAGAAAGGAAAAACTGGAGAAAGGAGACAAGGTTATAAGATTTTGCAACTGACTGACAAAAGATTTTACTTGAACAATGAAGGGTAAAAATCATGACTGTAGGAAATATTCTCCAAATCTGATTTTGCAGAGACCAAACAAAGTCTGTACAATGCAAGGGGATGAAGTACAGTTGCTAAAATCTTGCTGGTCAGTGCAAAGATACAGTCTCTCTGGCCTGTACTTTCTCTGCAGGACTTTTGTTTCTGTTTTTGTGTTTTGAGACAGGGTCTCCCTGTAGCCACAGCTGACCTGGAACTCACAGAGATCCTCCTACCTCTGCATCTTGAGTGCTGGGATTAAAGGCATACACCACCACATCCAGCCTCTATGCAGGATTGTGAGGGTATTTGAATCAACTCGAAAATTGTAAATTTTTTTTAAGAACTTAACCATTAGCTAGAATAATTGTCTTATGGAGTGTCATTTTTCATTTTTCTTAGCAACACACAACACAATATGAACTAAAGAGAAAATATTATTTAGAAAGTAAAAGTAGGGGCTAGAGAGATGGTTAAGTGGTTAAGACTATTGGCTGCTCTTACAGAGGAACTAACTGGGTTTGGTTCCCAGTACCCACATGGCAGCTAACAACCATCAGTAACTCTGGTTCCAGGGGACCTGACACCCTCTTCTGACCTCTGTGGGCATTGCAAGACTATGGGTGCACTTACATACATGTAAGTAATACACTTATACACATAAAAAATAAATACTTTTAAAAGAAATTAAAAGTGAAGGAAATGGAATTCAGAAGATCTGCCACTACCGTTAAACTTGTAAATGAATTTATAAAAGAGGTTAATGTTAGGGTCTGTGACTCGATGGGTCCCCTCCAGATAACAAATACACGGGATTGGAGATGTAAAAATCAAGCAGAGTCTTTACTTTTCCAGCTAGCTGGGGTCGACCGGCTTCCCAAGTCATGCAAGTCTGGTCAGAACGATCAACCCCCATTCAGTTTTAGGTACAGATTATATAGGCTCACATAGTCATTACACAAAAAGCATTCCTCAGCATACACTTTGATCAAACATCTTCTAAAAGCTATAGTTTCGGTTAAACATCTTTTCCAGGAAGGCTAGATCTGGTGTAAGCCTGGTGCAACTTCCCTCTCTTTGTTCCTTATCGGTTATCTGGTATGTGCAAACAGGCCTACAGGACACATTGTAAATCAACTGAGTCTGGGGTCCAGGGTCCAGGAAGGAGGTTTACAGCACTTCAATTCTTAGCATTTCAACTAGGTTAATCATCCATGTGTGGTAGATACAATCAGGCAGAACAGGCAAGCTTAGCAAGTAAATCTAAATCAACATTTTAAACAGAGTTTTCTATCAAAATGCAGAGTTCTTACAGCATTCATCAAGGTATTTCATTTTTTTTCCAACAGTTAACATTGTGCATTTTTTTGCATTTGAACACTAATTTTATCCATATGAAAATGTTGACGAGTATATATATTTGTTAGTCATTTCTAAGGTAGGAAGAAACAGATGGTCTAAAATTTCTTTTCATTTTATTGAGTTTTCTTTTAATGAGATACACTGAGTTTATTAGTACTTATAAACTACAGCATACAGAAATATTCAGTCTTTTAATTATGTGTGTTAAATATATTGAGTTTGTACTTATATGTTGTGATCATTAATGTAGTCAACTCCACAGAATCTAGAATCACCTAGGAGACAAACTGGGCATGCCTATGATGGAACTTCTAGAATGGATTAATTGAGACAGGAAGATCTACCCTAAATATGGATTTTATCGTAATGAGTTCTAATTTGTTTCCTTGAACAATATGATACCCTGGAATCCAGGACTGAACAAAAAGGAAGAAGTGAGCTGAGCACAACATTCACTTGATCTGTTTTCTGACTATGGATACAGCATAACCAGCTGCCTTAAATTCCTGCTCCCATGCCTTCCCACCATCAAGAATGTATCCTTGAACTGTGGGCCAAAAGAAACCCTTCCATCCTTGCATGCCTTTTGTCAGATATTTCAGCATGGCACAGTAATGACAAATGTTGATCTGAAAATAAAAAAGAAAGAAACAGACAGGAAACTGACAAAAGTAAGTGAAAGCCCAAAAGAGAAGAGGACAGGAAACTAAGGAGTAGGAACTTCATCTGCCTCACTGTGACATACACAATGTCTGGCACATAAAATTAGCATGACGGAGGTTAGGAGAATGAGTTAATGGATGAACGAATGCAATTTATTTAAGTACCTTTACCGAGGGACACTCAATACAGACACAAATGACACTTGAAGCTCCTCCCACAGATTGTTTCATGTGCTGTGACTAATATTCTTGTTAGTTGCCAAAACTCAGTAACACGTCCAAGAAGCACTCATCATTTAATGGCATTAAAATAAAAATGGTTATTACAGATTGAGCATGGTGGATTAAACATATGTTTGTCTCAAAATGCCCTACTAAAAATAAGAATAAAGTGGTGTGTGTGTGTGTGTGTGTGTGTGTGTGTGTGTGCGCGTGTGTGTTTATACTCCACAAAGAAAAAGAGAGAGGGAAAGATACACAGTGGAAAAGGGATGTCAGCCAACTTTTGCAGACTGCAAAACAGTAAGTAAATTATCAGAGCTGGTAAAGCTGAGTAGAAAAGGCTTTCAGAAGAGAGCCAGTGGAGACCATCCAGCTTTGGCCTCAGATTCCTGAAAGACTCAGAAACCAAAGGCAATATCTGAAAAGCAAGGGGGAACTGGGCTGCAAACGGAGTTTATTCAAAGTCCTTCAAAGTCCATAAAGAGAGTACTTAAATCCTTAAGCCCTTCAACTATGGCAGGAAACTGAAGATTTCCTCAAACGCAAAGCTACAGGGATTAGCCCCAGGATTGCAGCAGGTGGTAGTGGGAAGCACACACCTAAAAACAAAAGTACGAAAGAAAGTAACTTATGGATTTATCCTTCCCACCCCCACCTTCCCAGACAGAAGAAATCTGGAAGATTTTTAATCTTGCCTTTGACTAGACCCCAAAACATCCCTAAATACTGACATTCAAGTGGTTCCCACAAAAAAAAAAAAACTCCAACCCTGTCTAGCCACGTTGTAACTGACAAGCTCTGCCTTTCCCACAAAACAGCAATCACCTCCAACATGATAGTCAAGTATAAACAGACAAAAGCACTAAAAACAAGAAAAATCAATGCAAAAAAATGATTCAAAAGAAATTTAGAGGAAATGGTAACAGTAAAAGTAAAGGAAAACTTTAAAAATAGAACTAAACCAGCTGTACACTCTGGGGTTTGTACCCAAAGGCCTCTGTATCCTACACAGAGACACTTGCTCATTCTTATTCATTGCTGCTGTATTCACAATAGTAGGAAAATGGAATCAGCCTAGATGTCCAGCAATATATGAATGGATGATGATAATGTGGTCTATATATTCAATAAAATTTTATTCACCTATAAAGAAAAACGAAACTTGAAGGAAAACGGATGTATCTAGGAAATATTATATTGTAAGGTAACCGAGACTCAGAAATATGAATACCAAGTTTTTGCTCATATGACAATCCTAGCTTTTAATTTATGTATGTCATGCAGGAGTCAGTGTGGGTATAAGTCATGAAATTAGAAAGGGCTATGAAAGAGGAAAAAGAGGCTTTATGGGAGGAGATAGCAATAGAACACGTATAAAATGACAAGTGGAAAGAAGATGACTAAAAGTGGAAGGGTACGGGGTGGTGGTGGATGCGGGAGAAGGATCAACAAATGGAAATGCCATAGTGAAAACCATTACTTTGTAGGCTACTTTAAAACAAACACAGAAAAAGGATGTAAATGTGTGTAACAGATACCTTAATACAGATAACAGAAATATCTTTCCATGGCCCAAGAACAGGGTATCAGGGCTGGAGAGATGGTTCAGTGATTAAGAGCACTGGCTGCTTATGCAGAGAACCAGGGTTCAATTCCCAGCACCCACATAGTGGCTAACAACCAAGCATCTGTAACTTCAGTTGCAGGGGATCCAACGATGCCTTCTTCTGACCTCCTCAGGCATTGCATGACATGAGTGCACTTACACACATGCAGGCTATTTCATATATATGAAATAAAAAATACTAAATAAAATATTTTTAAAAGAACAGGATATCATATAGTTTAAGGAAACAAATTAGAACTCATTATTTTAAACTTTTTATTTATTGATTTAATTTATGTGCATGAGTGTTTACTTGCATTTATATAAGTGTATAAGTGTATGTTGTACAATGCTCACAGAGATCAGAAGAGGGCATCATATCCCCTAGAACTGGAGTTACAGATGGTTGGTTGTTAGCCACCACATGGGTGCTGGAAATCCAACCTGGTTTCTCTTCAAGAGCAGCCAGTGCTTTTAACCACTGAGCCATCTCTCTGGATCCAGAACTCAAAAATTTTAAATATGATATTTAAAAGTTTGAAACAAGATTGACCAGAAAAAAATCATTAAAAGCTGTAGAATGCAATGTCAAAAGAATGTCTCAGAAAGAACAAAAAGACAAAGTGATGAAACAATGGAAGGTATATAAACTTCACTCCAAGAAGTTTAACCATTCCAAGTCAACACATCCTAGAGATACTTGCTCATCAATGTTTTCTGCAGCATTCTTCAAAATAGCTAAGTTATGGAAACAATGTAGGTGTCCATCAACAGAAGAATGGACAAAGGAAATGTGAGATATATATTTGTAATATGTCATATTGTATAATTTAAGTGTATGTCAAATATTGTATGTATTCTCTCATTTTTGGTTCCTAGATTTTATATAGGTACATGTATATATGACATGAAGTAGAAGTGAAACCATCTAGCAGAAAGATGACAAATGGGAGGAGGAGGGAAGCAAAGGAAGGTGGGAAAATGCTGGGGATATATTCAGCGTACATTATGTACTTATATCAAAACATCCTTATGTAATACAGTACCATGGACAACTAATATATAATGAAAAAAATTAATGCTGGTATTGGCATTATTATTCATTATTTGATAATAATATATCTTCCTCACAACAAAGAAATCTAACAACCATGTAGTAGAACTCCGGAAAAAGAACAGAAAAAAATTTTTTATAAAGAAAACTATCAAACTATTGATGTCCCTAAATTTTCCCACAACTGCAAAGCATTTGTCCTCAGACAAAAGTCTGAGACTATATGGCACAAGGAATAGTGTGACAGTTTATCTGGGCCTCCAGCCTGTTGTCTTGACTGGATTAAGGATCCTATTAGTGAAGTGCACCTCTGAGTGTGTGTGTGAGAGTGTTTCCAGAAAGGATTAACTGAAGGGTGAAGATGTACCCTGAATATAACGGCCAGAGGCCCAGACAGAAGGGAAAGGAGGAGGATTGTTTCCTCCTTCCCAATCTCTCCTCTCTCCCCTTTCCTGGCTGTCATGATGGGACCTGCTCTGCTTTTCCAGGACCATTTTTATCTAGTTAAAAATGATAAACTGAAACTTATGAAACCATGAACCAAAATAAATATTTCCTCCCTTCAGATGGTTTTGTCAGGATGATGAAAGTCTAACCCAAAGAGATGGCTCATACAACATTACAGCATTGTGAAGTTCCACAGCTGGATGAAGATAGTGAAATCACGTCACAAATAGTTATTAGTTCAGATTTCCAACAACCTATCAGCTGTTTCAAATTGGAAATTAAAACTAGAATCCCACTTGTAAGTCTACAGTGGTTGTGACGGCGTGCACAAAACCAGTGCAAGCCAACCCAGACAAAATCCCAGCATGAAAGGGGCGGGTGGGCACCTCCTAGCTGAGGAGCTATGGGCAATTGATAGCTGCTGGGAGAAGGAGAGTCAGTTTTCTTTGAGAGAGGGGCCCCTGGTAGGTTGATCATGCTCCAGGGGATGGACCCACACCCAAGATTACTTGGGGAACACAAATTGGACTCAACGGTTTTAACAGAGGACATGAAATTGGGGGTAGGGTAAGGAGTGGATCTCAGAAGAAGTATAGGGATGAATATGATCAAAATACATTTTATGAAATTCTCAAAGAAGTAATAATAAAAATACTATTTTTTAAATGTATGCACACCAAAAACACTGAAGAAAATTGCCTTTGGACTGTGCGTATAGGCATATATGAAAAAAATGTTTAACGTATATAACAGTATGACTGAATCTGAAGGATTTTATGCCAAGAGAAGTAAGCTAGTAGCAAAGGGACTCCATTTAATAGAATGTAAGGAATAGTCAAATGCATGGATCAAAGAACAAAATTGTGATTCCTATGAGTTAGGGGGAGTAGAGAAAGGGGAGCTGCTACTTGATAGATATAAAATTTCAGTTATGCAAGATATATAAGTTCTCTGGGAGGCAGAGACAGGCAGATCTCTGTGAGTTCAAGGCCAGCCTGGTCTACATAGTGAGTTCTGGGCCAGCTGAGGCTATAGGGAGACCCTGTCTCAAAAAGACCAAAAAATAAAAAAGATATATACGTTCTAGACATCAGTATTACAATATTGTGCCTACAGGTATCAATACTCATTGTGCACTTAAAAATCTGATGAAGATAAAACGTGTCAAACAGTTTCTAGCTTCAAAGATAAAAAGAGAAAATAGCAAAAAATATTTGACTCCTAGAGTTCTTTACCTAAACAAGTTATTATTTAAAAGTGAAGGCAGGATTCTATATATTAAAATTTTCTTGATTTCTAAAACTATTCATTCATGATTTCTTAGTAAATTACTAAAAATGTCATCTACTGAAGTTGAGATATAAACTAAGAAAGAGAAAGAGATGTTTCAAGGAATCAAGATGGACGTCCTGCATCAGAGACAAAGGAAGGGTCAGGAGAAGAGCTGTACAGCATGTCCAGAGTACAGGCTGGCTAGAGGGAAGGAGAGGACAGGGGACTTCCAGAGGAACATTTCTAAGAATTAAAAACTGATGATTTTGCCTGGTTGGTAACAATAGTTACTGGCATTGGACAGTTTGAAAATGATTAGTGATAGGAACATAGGCAACTAAGCAAATGTGGGAAAAGGCGGGGGGGGGGATGATTCCTGGAAGCAACACTTTTTTTTTTCTCTTTCTTATTTTTTATATTTTAATATTTTATTGATTATTGTTTTTTAACAGAGCATAGGGTAGGGGTTTACTTACAGAAGAGTGGGAACCCCACATTTACAGCTGCATCATAAAGTTCACACTCAAATACAGATCCTATGACCTCCTGACAGTCTCACAAAATGGTGAGAGAGGTGCCTCTTGGTGTTCTCAGCTTATATATCCTTTGCCCCTCCACCCACATGCAGCTAAGGTTGACTGATTGGGTGGGAGGGGTAACTGACTCCCCCCTCGACTCCTTGATGAGCGTGGGAAGGAGGTGTAACTGTAGCTTGCCAGCATAGTGATTGGAGGACACTTCCAGTTAACACTCCACCCCTTCCTCCAGCTCTTACATTCTTTCCACCAACCTCTTCCGCAAAAGTCCCTGAGCCTTGGAGGGGTGGTAGGTGTGGGATGATCTTCTTCCCATTGTGGCAAAGCACTGAACTTTCAAGTCTCTGCATCACCTGTTTTCCATGGGCTTTTGGCCAGTTTCAGTGGGATTCCATCTACTATAAAAAACACACACAGCAAAAAGCAAGAACATCTAAACAGTGACTGCTATAACAACTTAACCCATGGGTGTAAACACAAATACTGGTTCAGTACTTTAGCAGGTACATCATTTCCATCTAGCAAAACAATTGCAGTGGCTTCCCACTGGGGCCTATATTCTCCCCTGCCGCAGGGGATTGGCCAGGTCTACAGTACCAGATCTGTGTTCCACCCCTGGAGCAGGTATTATATCCAATAAAAAATTTGCTGGTTGTACATACCCTAGATGCTCCACTATTGCACTAGCAGGAACAACTTATTTGGTATGTTGATAGTGCAACGATGCAGAGTCTGTCGTTGAGGATAATTATAGGGGACGATTCTCCCCCAGTCATCTGTGGGAAGTAACACATTTTGAATAAGAAAGAAAATGTAATCACAAAATGCTAGACAGACAACTGGGCAAACATTTAATTAGTATGACTTAAATTCTTATGTAATTTCATATGAAAAATAGGAACTGAAGTAAGGATATTGAATTATATAAGGTGTCAAGTCTCCTTTACATAAAAAGAAGCCAATAAAAATTTAGAAAATGATGAATTTGTAAAATCACAAACTGACATTCAATTCAAATGAATTTAGGGCCACAATAGGGGACTGATGTTTCTGGTTTGGAGTTTGGCTGTTTTCTTTTTCTCTTTAATAGCTTTTTAGTTGTTTCAATGACGATAGAAATATCGCTTTTATTATTCAGGATTGTTTTGGCTATCCTGGGTTTTTTGTGATTCTATATGAAATAGAGTTATCATATAACACTAATAATGGGGACAATATATAACACTAATAATGGGGACAATGTCCCTACCAGATACCACAGGCTAGCTAATGAAAATCCCAATGTCAGGAATGGACTCCTTCTTTTGAAGTAATCATTAACCTTACCTGCATGAGAGCTACAATAACAACTGGCCTGAGAAGATATGCCCATTGGTATAATAGTGGCAAAACTGTTATAGAAGTAACAAGCCACTTTCTTACTGGATTTTAAGGTTCTCTTCACAAGGTGAAGCCAGTACCTGGAACTCTTAACAGGGCCAAGAAACTGGTCAGACAGGTCATGGGCTGTTGAGGAGAACTTATTACTATTATTCTACTAAATGGACATGGTATTAAACCAACTCTTAATGACTTACAAACAAAGTTTAGTGCATTTCTCAACTCTCACTACAGGAGACTCTTCACACAACAATGGCAATTAACACAGAGACCCACAATGGTCAATGTGCAGAAAATAAGAAACTCTAGAGAATTCATCGCTAAATGGGATGCATATATCACTCCCCCTCATCCCAAGGCTCACAGATCATTGTGGGAAAAGACAGAAAGATTGTAAGAGCCCAAGGTGTGTATAAATACAAAGAAATATTTTCCAGACACAACAGGACAGTTACATACATGAACTCACAGCACTTGTGACAGCATGCATGAGAACTGCACAAACCCAAACCAGACAAAAACCCAGCATGGGGGGGGGGGGTCAGGTAATAAGAACTTCAGATCTAGCTGAAGAACTATTGGTAATAGCTGCCAGAAGAGAAAGAGTCAGTGTTCTTTGAGAGTGTGATGCCAAGGTGGTTTACTAGGCTCCAGGAAACAGAGCCACACCCAAGAGCATTTAGGGAACACAGATTAGACTCAATGGGCCTTAAAAATATAGAGGACATGAAGCGAGTAAGGTTAGGAAGATGGGGGTGGGTCTGAGAGGTGGGGAGGGGGACAGTGATGATACTACATTGTATGAAATTCTCAAAGAATCTATAAAATATTATTTATAAAATGAGAAATTAAGCATATATGGGGGGATTTTGGTCAAAATTTTATGTAACTTTAAAAATAAACTCAAAGGCTAGAGAGATGGCACATTGGTTAAGAGCATTTGCTGCTCTTGCAGAGGACCTAGGTTTGGTTCCCAGCACCCACATTCAATGGCTTATAACCACCTCTAACACCAATTGTTGTATACATATGCTGCATATACAGACAAACAAGCACATACATGTAAATAAAAATAATTTTAAGGGAGCATGATACAATCAATTCAGAATGACAGTATCATGAAAATTAAGGAAAATACTGGATCAACAAACCCAAGAGTATTCTTAGCCACCGTCAAAGTCCAAGGGGCCATGTACAAAAGGATGGGACAAGATGCAATGTTACTTCTCCAAGATCTGCACTTCCTGACATCAAGTATACGGCCTGGATACCAAGGCTGAATTCTCTTTATATCATCAGATAACCTGAGGACTAAAAAGAGATGAATGTGAAATTATGGGCAGTTGGTCTATTAATTGCTGACTGATAATTTGGCAGTGAGGGGTGGTCGTTCTTGTCTTTTGAGAGAGTGTTTATTTTTATTTATTCATTTATTTATTTTAGAAAAATGTCAAAAATGTTGAAGCAGGATCTTATCTTAAGAAAGGGCCACGGAGAGCCATGGTTAGGCTCTTAGCTCTGTTAAACAAGTTATTCTTGCCCAGCATTCTCTGCAGTCTCTGTTGGGCTAACTCAGCAGCAGGCTAATAATGTCTTCTGTCCAGGCACATGGTGATGTGAGGAAGAAGTCACAGTTCAGCAACCAGAAAGACATCCTGGGGCTAAAATCCATCTACATATTTCAATAAGCATTAGAACCCCACACTCCGATTCCAGTTTCCACAATTGGAAGGACTCTCCATGTGTTCTCAGTCCATATTCCACTGGCCCTGAGCCTGGGTAGCTTTGGTTCTGCAGATGGCAGGCAACATTAAAAAATGAGAAAATGGAGCTGGCATGGAAGTTACCTACAGAAGAAAAATATCTAAGCCAGAAAGGTTCCCTTCAAAATGGTTAAGTTTTATGTTCAGCTTTAGTGCTTAAAGCTCTAATTCCCTGAAATATTCACTTATGTAGAACAGCTCATTCCCCAGTAATATGAGATTAATGAGGCATCTCTGTACATAAAACCTACCGAACTGGCTCAAATCAATGGTGTGTCCTGTCCAGAATTCTGCCTTTTAAAGGGCATAAAAGAATATGAAATTCAAAGACAGAAGTATCTGGATTTGGAGCCTGGTTCCATCACTTGGAACTGTATGACATTGGGCAAGGTGTCTATTCCCAGCCTCAACTGACTAATCTGTAACAGTTCTAGGAACTGAAGAGATGGCTCAACAGTCAAGAGTACTTTCTACTCTTCCAGAGGACCTGAATTCACTTCCTAGTACCCAGGTCAAGGAACATGACTGCCTGAAACGCCAGCTTCATGGAATCCAGCAATGCTTCTGACTTTTGTGAGCACCTGCATTCATGCGTACATATCCCCACATACACATAACTTTTAAAAAGGTTTGATCTTTAAAAAAAGTTATAATAACACCATCTTCTCTATATTGTGAAAATTTAATTGGACACTATCCTTAAAACTACCTTTTAAACCGTCAGGCAATCTAGACATATGAATTATTCTAGCAGAATGCCGTGCAGAAACTTGATTTTCCCATACACTGCAGATCATTGCCTTTTGTTAAGAAATCCATTTACTAACTTTTCTAGGAATATCTAGTTTTAAAACTTACTGACTGTCAAGAATTTGGGGTCTCATCAATATGGCTAAAGAAATGTTTTGGCCAGGTGTAGTAAGTGGCACATGCCTTTAATCCCAGTACTCAGGAGGCAGAGGCAGGCAGATCTCTGTGAGTTCAAGGCCAGCCCCTGGTCTACATAGTGAGTTCCAGGACAACTGGAACGAAAAAAGAAGGAAGGAAGGAAGGAAGGAAGGAAGGAAGGAAGGAAGGAAG
>NW_008343971.1:1717507-1760975 GCF_000622305.1 Nannospalax galili
AAAGAAAGGAGAGATAACAGAAATGTTTTGATTTCATCTAGTTATGATGGGAAGCTGCATGGAGGTTTTAAAATCAGGTCTATTGACGACTCATTTGCACACATACAAAAAGTCACCTATTTTAGAGCTACAGTTCAGTGAATTTGGTCAAATATGTGTATTTTCATGCTGCCCTGATATCACAATTACAATTTAGAATGTTTCCCAAAAGTTGCCTCATGCTTTTTGGTGTCAGTACTTCACACAAAAACACACAGAAGCAAATGCAGACACCCCTCTGGGAATCACTGTAATTTATCCAACAGAATCATAGCTATTAAATATATTGAGTGATAGAGTAGGAAAAATAGAATTTTGAGTGATGAAAGATCAGTACACACAGCTTCAGAAAAGATCAATATCTGCGGCTGAAGAAATGGCTCAGAGTTGAAGACTACCTGCTGCTCCCACAGAGGACCAGACTTTGGTTCCCAGCACCATGTGAGGCAGCTCACTACCATCTGTAAGCCAAGCTCCAGGGAATCCAGTGTCCTCTTCTGACCTCTGTGGGCACCCATAAACATGTGTGCTACACACATGGGAACACACACATACATAGATAAATCAAAATAAAATAAATCTTTAATAATAAAAAAAAAAAACTGAGAAGATGGCTGGGTGGTTAAGGGTGCTTGCCTCTCTTTCAGAGAACGGTTCAGTTCCCAGTCCCCATATAAGGCAGCTCATAACCACATGAAACCCCACCACCAAGGGAATCTGACACCCTTTTCAGGCCTCTGTGAGTACTTGCACACATGTACATACATACACACACATGCACGCGTGCAGGAGCACATAATTTTTTCTAACTTTTTACTCTTTTAAAAAAATCAATAGGAAATTCACAGAATCTTCAGTAAACCATAACCTAATGCACACTGAAATGTCCTCACCCTCTACTTGAATCCAAGACCCTACCCTCATACCCTCTGCTCAGTTGTGATCTTAGCAAGGACCTTTTGGGATATGGGTAACGTCAGTGGATCAGAAGTTTAACAGTGGCTTGAAGGAATTGCTTGTCTAAGCTGCATGGTTACTCTTCGTGCACATTCAATAAACACTTCCTGTGAGGCTGAATGAAGCCCAAGTTTTCTCATGTGTCTTCAGGAGATGGTCTGCACCAGAAGATGACTGAGGATTTGCCAGCAGGCTGAGGAGGTTCTGATATTTGGGGCTGAACACAGGAGGCAGCCCCTGAAGGCATGAGATAAAAAGAAAAGAACTCTGTGAAATTTTAGCAAATAGTTCAACTGAATTTTTACTTTTTAAAAATCTGTTAGGTCACCACAGTACAGTGGAAAGGTGCTGTGGTGATAGAAGCAAAGTTGATAAACAGTATCCTGACCTGGCTCTGCTGTCACCCATGGAACCTTAAATGAGCTGCTTTTCCCCTTGGGGTACAAATGAGAAATTATTACATTACTGGTTTTCAGATATGCTTGGTGCAGTCTGGATCCTTCAATTACACTCTTAGGATGTTGGGTCACATCCTAAGAGGTAGAGGAGAAGATGGTAAGAGTATGTAGGCACAAGGGTGTCTGAGTCCACTCTAGATTCCACATCATAAGGACAGATTTATTCCTATCTCTTTTGTGTGTGTGTGTGGGGGGGGGTGTATGAGTGTATTGCCTGCACGTATGTGAGTTCATCCATGTCGTGCAATGCCATGGAGGTCAGAAGAGGGCTTCGGATTCCCCTGGAACTGGAGTTAAGGACGGTTCGTAGCCGCCATGTGGGTGCTGGGAATCGAACCTGGGTCCTCTGCGAGAGCAGTCAGTGCTCTTAACTGCTGAGCCATCTCTCCAGACCCTCTCTTTTTTAAAAAAATATTTTATTTATTTTTTTTATTTTATGTGTATGCGTGTACTGCCTACATATAGGTAAGTGCACCTGTGTCCAGCAATGCCCAAGGAGGACAGAAGAGGCTGGCGGATCTCCTGGGACTGGAGTTACGGAGAGTTGTTAGCTGCCATGTGGGTGCTGGGATTCGAACCCAGGTTTTTTGTAAGAACAACTAGTGTTCTTAACTGCTGAGCCATATCTCCAGCCCCTATTCCTATCTCTTAACTCTTTTCAAATTAAGATTTTGGAAGGCAATTCTCTCTAAATACGAAAACATTTAACAAACCACTGTACGGTCTGTCCCCACTGCCCTTTCCAATCCTGCAATTCTCTGTTAAACTAACACTCTATGACGCTGGAGATGTGGACTCAAGCACACTGAAAGACAAATTTACATCTTGGAGATATAAGTTCCAGATGCACCCAGGTTGGCAATCTTAACTGGTCATTCTATATATCTACATGAAAACAGATCTGTATGTAATAAGCATTTGTTGTTGCATAAACCACAATATGCTCATACAAAGAGTTTTACAAGGTTACACTTTTGAGGAGGTGAGATTGAAACACGCAGAACAATTCCAGCTCAAACTGACACTCTATAAAAAGAAACCTACAGTTGAGACTATAATACACAAATTCTGAATATGTAACAATAAGAGAATGGATAAGTGGAGGGTCCCAGCAATGAGAAAATGTTTTGAAAGAAAGAAAGAATTGAACCAGACCTTGAAGAAAATAAAGTCTGAACACTAGACACTAAGACACTTCAAAGGTGTTAAGTTGCATAAGCTTAAGTGTAGAAATAAGATCAATATTAACTAATCTTGCTGACATGAGAAGCACTCATCTTGTGGAAGAATAGTTTCCTTCTCCCTGAACTCCCTAAGGGATCGATGGTAAAGAGACAAACACTTTGGTAGCTCAGTTATTTGGTGACTCGTGACAGTCATGCTACAAAGATATATAAATATGAACAAAAGGAAGATAATTCTTGCATATTTTTCCTTTTTATCTTTTTAAATATTTTTATTGATTTGAGAATTTTGTACAAGGTATTTTGATCATATTCAAATCCTCTCCCCTTCTCCTAGCCAACCCCCCCACCCACTTCATGTCTTCTATTATTATTTTGCTTTTTTAAGGTGTGTCAAATTTAATATGTATTCCCAAAATGCTCTTGGGTGTGGGCCTATCCCTTGGAGTCTGGTCAACTTACCAAGCGAAACACTAGTAAAGAAAATTGACTCTCCCTCTCCTAACAGCTATCAATTGCCAATAGATTCTAAGCAGGACTGGGGCTGTTCTAGTTTGTATCTTTATTACTGTGACAAAATACTCTGACCAATACCAACTTGGGAAGGAAAGGGTTTATTTGGCTTACATCTCCCGGGTCACAGTTCATCAGGGAGTCCAATGTAGGAACTCAGGGCAGGAACGTGGAGGCAGGAGCTGGAGCACAGGCCATGGAGGAGCACTGCTTACTGACTTGCTCCCCTGGCCCCTGCTCAGCCTTTCTATAAACACATAGAAACCATCTTATCAGCCCTAAAAAGGCTTGGTCTTGGCAGCAGGGAAAATAAGAAGCTAATTCCCTTGTTTTTATTTTTGTTTTTGTTTTCAGAGGTAGAGGTGGAGGGATCAAACCTAGGACCTGTACTCATTAGATAAGCACTCTACCAACTGAGCTATATCCCCAGCCTAAGGCTAATTTCTTTATATTCCAGAACTCCAAAAGGTTCAGGAAACGGTCACACCTCACAATTCTGAAAGAAAAGGTAAAGATTGGTCCTGAAGTTGGGAAACTAGTGGAAGCAGCTTAATGTGTAGTCAGTCAATGGTCTCAGCCAAATGGATACAGGCAAGTGATGCTGTGAGGAGGCTCACACAACCATCAGGATCAGGTGCTCCTCAGTTTCCCCAGATTTTCCAGAGTAGAGAGAAATCAGCAAAGAGGAGATTTGACTTCTATGGTGTAGTCATTATTCCTTTTAGGTATTTTAGTACCGTGTAAAATATTGATCAAAGAACTGCCATTACTGGGGAAAAATTGGTCCCTGAGCTGTGCTTTAAAGTCATCTCAGACTAACAACATCGGGCTGATCTATCACATACCACTTAAAAGACTTTACTGAGTGATTAGGCAAACGTGAAGATTCTGGTCATAACTAAAAGCATCAGAAAGCAATTAAAGTAAGAACATGGTGGCACATGCCTGTAATCACAGCACTTAGAGGCTAAAGCAGGAGGATAAAAGTTTGAGGCCAGTGTGAACTACATAACAAGACGCTGTCTCAAAAAAAAAAAAAGCAGGAGCCTGGTAATGCCAGCCAAAACACCCCCAAAAGAGAATTTTCCAATTTATTTTATAGTCAAAAACAAAAAATAAAATCTCATCTCTAAATTGGACATCTATATCAACCTCCCCAATGCTCAGAGAATATCATAAAAGAGAGGGTAGAAAGGATGTAAGTGCCTGGAGGCTGGAGGCTGGGGAAGAATGTTGCAAAATGCTGTCTTCAACATATAAGATGGCTGTTGCACTCATGAGCTCACAGCAGCTGTGGTTACCTGCACACACCTGTACAAGGTCAAGCTGGTCGACATGCACACTTGAATAGGGGAGGGACTGGCAAAACCCTACCCCTAGCTAAGGAGATATTGACTGTTGATGGCAGCTAGGAAAGAGATAGTCATTTTTCTTTGAGGTTGTGGCCACTAGTAGGTTGTCCATGGTCTGTGGATGTCCCCACATGCATGAGCCTATGAGCAGCACTAATTAGATGCAGTGGGATTTTTTTTAAAGGACATGAAGTTTGGAAGGGACATGTTGTGAGGGTCTGAGAGAGTTGGGGGATCATAGTACATTGTATATGTGTAAGAAATTCTAAACTAAAAGTATCTAAACTAAATTTTAAAATATTTTTTAGGGATTAATTTGGTAGATGGATCTACCTATAATCACTCTGCACCCTCTGTCTCATTCTGTTGCCTAATGATCCTGCTCTGGATGATTTAGACACAGAAAGAGACTTTTGAAAAGGTGGAGAAGGATGGAGATGATTTCAAATTGAATCATAAATCTAATCTGAGTTGGCTACCATTCACACAGTTTGTACAGAATCAAACAGCCAATCAAACACTTGCTAGCTGGGTAAAACCTCAACAAAAGCCAAAGCCTTGGTGTTTGGGGGTTTCTGTTCACTTGATTGCTTTTAGTTATAAAAATAAAATCAGTAATACATTTCCTGTAATGTTGAAGTTAGAGACTAATAAGATAATGAGTAATAAAAGGGTTTACTGTGGTTTTTGAGTAGTAATAAATAAACACTAGCTATCTTTATTAATGTTCTAAGAGCCACGAACTTTAGAAGAAAGCAAGCTATCGGAGTTAAAAAGCATCAGTATTTAGGGCTCCTAAAGGAATCACAAAGAAGGAATCTAAGATATGTTGTAGTTGATTTTTATCTGCATTTTAAATAAAACTTGGCCCCAGAGACCCATTTTATCTTAAGAAATTCTACAATCATCTATCTTATGTATAGCTAAAACAAAACAGCTCATTCTGGATATTTGGTTTTCACCTGGAGCCAGTTCTGCAAAGGTGGCTCTTTTTATGCAGGCAGACAGCTTGGAGGCAGGGGTTGCTCCTATGGAGAGTGCTCACAAGGGGTTCATTAGGGGAAGGCAATCTTCCTTAACAGGGAGGTGCCCATAATCATCCTAGATTCTTTCCCTGGAACAAGTCTCTTCGCCATGAAGTCAGTATCCAATATGGGGCACTTTACCCTTCATTTCAGAATGACATCTCTGAAAATGAGGATTATGTGGGAACAGGAAGTACCAGAGACAGTTATGAGTGCTGGGGAGAGAAACAAAGGCATATTCTGGGAAGAGAAATAGCTATTGGCTCTGCTGTAACATTAGTCTAGGCCACCACTGGAGACCATGAGTGACGTCAAAGAAAGATTCCGGGCTGGAGAGATGGCTCAGAGGTTAAGAGCACTGGCTTCTCTTGCAGAGGATCTGGGTTCAGGTCCCAGCACCCACATGGCAGCTAACAACCATCCTTAATTCCAGTTCCAGGGCAATCCAATGCTTTCTTCTGACCTCCACAGGCATTGCACGACATGGATGCACTTACATACATGCAGGCAATACACTCATACACAATAAAAATAAATAAATAAAATATTTTAAAAATAGTCTTTCAAAAAGTGAAAATCCATTGATTACATAACTGTGCATAATCAACAATATCAAAATACAGACTTATGAAAAGAAATTTTACTTCCTTAGTACAGGGAGGGAGAAGCAAAAAGATATCTTTTTTCAGAACAGTTTTATTTTTTGACAATTTCATACCTGTTTGCAGTGTATGAAAGTGTCTACACTGGCTGCTACCCACTGCAGAAGAAGCTGCTCTGACCAAAGTTGAGAACAGAACTCACCTATGGGTAGAAGCATAAATATTTAGAAGTGTATCTTGATCATATCCACCCCCAACTCCTCCCTCCCACTCACCCTGGGAATCCCATCTCCAACACAGCCTCCTCTCACCTTCATGTCTTCTTTTATTATTAACCAATTGAGTA
The DNA here is from genome assembly GCF_000622305.1 of Nannospalax galili. Lineage (NCBI taxonomy): Eukaryota > Metazoa > Chordata > Mammalia > Rodentia > Spalacidae > Nannospalax > Nannospalax galili. The sequence continues at coordinate 1,723,984 of NW_008343971.1, forward strand.
TAATTAGTATTTCCCATATATGAGTGGGTGTGGAGCTAGCCACCAGAGCACAGGCAACTGACCAGCAGCCACATGTCTAAAGAAAAGCAATTCCCCTCTCCTAGCAGCCATCAAATATCAATAGCTCCTCAACTAATAGTAGGCCTCATGAACCCTTCCGCCATCCATGCTGGAATGTTGACTGGCCTGATCTTAGGCAAGTGAGCAATGGCCACGTCAGGTCCAGAAGACAGCATTTCACAGCACTCCTCCCTATCCTCCGATTCTTACATTCCTTCCACCTCCTCTCCCACAATGTTCCCTGAGCTTAGGGAGACTGATACAGCTTTCCCATTTATGGCTGAGCACTCAACAGTCACTTATTCGCAGCACTTCGATCAGTTCAGAGTCTCTGCATTGACTGCTACCCACTGCAGAAGAAGCTTCTCTGGCCAAAGTTGAAAGACAGAACTAATCTATGGGTAGAAGCATAAATACTTAGAAGGCAGTTTGAAAACAAGTCTATTTGGCAAAACAATAGTACTAGGCTCCCCTCTAGTGCCTGTACTAGTGCCTGTGGCCTCATGAGTCATGGGTTTTGACTAGGTTTACAGCACCAGGTATGAATTCCTTCCCGAAGAACAGGCCTAGTATCACAAAAGGACACCTTCATTTCATCTTAGATTACCACTCCCCGTCAGGCTCTTGAGCCACACTCTGTCCTTGATTTAGACCTTTCACTGAGATGATAAAATACCTAATATAAGCAACTTGAGGGAAGAAAGACATATTAAAGCTCTACGTTTCAGAGTTGCATTGATTCTGGGCCTTCTGTGAAACAGCCTCATCATAGCAGGAGCATGTAAAAGAAGGGGCTCACCTCATGGAGGATAGGAAGCAGAGAGAGAGGAAGGGACCAGATATGACCTTCAAAGGCATGCCCCCAATGATGAGTAGATGTAACTCTAGATCTGCTCCAACTAAGCCCAATTTTCTAAAGTTTCCAGAATCTCTCAAGATAGCACTACTGGCTGGAGAACAAGCGGAGCGCACCTACGGAGGACATTTCATAGTCCAGCCGTAACTATCCCGATTCAATTCCTGCTGCAATACAGAATACCTAAAAGTGGGCAATTATAAAGATTCAAGTTTCATTTCACTTGCAGTTCTAGAAGCTGGAAGGTTAAAGGAATGGTGCTACAATAATTAGGGGCTCATGTTTCTTCATAACATGGGGAAAAAAACCATAGAGGAAGTGAGCAGCAAACACCAAGCGCTGGGCTCACTCCTGAGAAAACTAAAAGAAAGACATTAATCCCTTCTATGGGCTCAGTCACCTCTTACGGGGCCCCCTACTTCCCTTAATACTTACATTGGGAGCTAAACCTTAACATGAATTTGGAGAGAAAAACAAATATTCAAATCAGAGTACCCACCAATATAAAAAATTGACACCATAATTTTCAAGTAAGGTGTCTTGGTTCCTGTGCAATTTAGTCAAGTGCATAGTAAAAAGAATCATGAGATTTTAGTTCTTTTGGACCAAAAACGATGAGGCTGGTTTTGGTACAGAACTGAAAAATGGACTGCCAAAGACATACAGATGTTTTATTAGAGTGTCGGTTTCAGTTGGTTGTGATAAGGGCTTTGTTTCCAAAGAGTATTATTGAACTACTCTCCAACATACCTTACCAGATGCTATTGTCACAGACTACTCAGAGAAGGCTTGACTTAACCATAATTATTCACCTGAGGTTTTCGCAGCTCTTGTGCGCTAGCAAAGCCAGTGAGATGAAGGCATCTTATTTGTAGGCTTCTAGGCAGGGAAAGGTCACTAATGTTTTAGATGAGAACAGTTTCCAGGAAACCTAATGTAATTTAAATCACTTTTAAGATTTGCCGTATAGTCTTGAGAAATTGTGGTCTAGGCCTTGATGGGAAGAAAGCAAATAGAAATTGCCTGTCGAGTTCTATTATTATGAAAAGAAAAGTAGGGCCAGGATGCACCACCAAAATTGTTTGTCAGTAAAGTTTAGAAGAACAGGGAAAGGAGGAAAACCTGAGCACCTGCCATTTGAAGATCATATAGGAAAGTGTGTCTCTCTGATGTATGATAGATTCCCAACTGGCAGGATAAGGTAGAGAAAAAGTGGTGGACTCCAGTTGTGAGCAGCTTGAGGTAATTTGGGAAGAGGCCTATAGGATTTCCATTGATTCTCCCCAGTGGGCAAGATGAAGGACTGTGATCTCCTTTATGTTTTGAGACTGATGAGTGAACAGGAGATACTGATACAAATTCTACTTAATGAGCAAGGGTTATTAGGAAGGAGGGTGGGACAGGGAAATTAAGTTGTGCCTGCAGGTATAAAGAATTCCTGACAGAAGAGGCGGGCATTTTATCTCACAGACAACCAGACAGATCTTATGATAAAATGAACTTCAGAGGAAAACACATGGGTCAGAAATGGCAGGAAGAATATAAAAGCCAGAAAATAAGAAGGGCTATAAAATCTCATCTCCTGGGCAAGACACAGCTATTGCAATCATGAACACACAGCAGCTGCAGATGCCTCCAGGGGGTGTGCACAAGACTTGGTCCATCAACAGCCAGGCATGGGTGGAGGAGGGGCTCAGGGACCCTACCTACCTCCCATGCTTTCAGTTGTATGCCTGCTAGTGACACCACCAGACTCCAATAGATCGTTCCAATTCAATTGTCACACAGATGGCCCTGGTTAAACTAAATGGTCCACAAAACCAAACCAAGAGTCATGAATGTGGGAAAGGGCCTGGTAGAGATGGAGAGGAGTGGCCAATTAACAGGGATGACAGGGAGAAAAGAGAGGGGATACATTATCTGCATGCATTAAGTTGTCAAATAAAATTAGTCAAGAGAAATGTTTACAGGAAGAGATGAAGTGAAGCAAAATTTTCTGTTGCATGGACTTCTTTTGAGGCTAATGAGAAATGAAGAACATCTTGAGCTCTTGGATCGAAGCAGAGCTAAGTCAACAAGGCACTTCATTTCCATGTCCTTGAGGAATAGAACTAGAGATGATGTTACAGAGGACAAAGGTCTGGGTAGTCAGTCAACCACCAACCTTGATGTTTCTGATGTCACAATGCAAATACAAGTGGGCAGTATTGCAGCATATTTGCCTTTAACTGTTCCTGAAATTTCCAAGATTCTTTCTCAATATGGATGAATACATTTCTGAGTAAATACCCTAGGGTCCAGGTGTTCTACAAAGATCTCATCATTTCTCTAGACATGGAATTCTCTTAATGGGACCAGTATATACAATACAGGGTGCACATAATTTGGCATAATTGTTGATCCTGAAAAATGTAGTTTTTAATGAGTCTATAAAAAGGAGTGAGGAAGAATATATAATGCCTTTTTTGGTTATGGTTTTTGGTCTTGTGGAAAGGATTACTCACTAGTGCTCGAAGCAGAAAATAACATAGCGCCCTCAGATCTGGCATCTTTTAGCCATGCTGGGAATCCAAATGGGAGGGCATCCCTGACTATATCCAGAACAGAACTTGAATTTATATATTTTGTTTGTTTGTTTTCATACTAGCCAGAGTAAGCATTATACTATGTCTCAAGGACTAGTAAGGTTGCCTTCTGTATCATCCATAGGTCTTTCTGGGGATCCCATTTATTAACTCATCCCTGAAGAACAACTTTGCTTATTTTTTTTTAATGCTGGTGATCAAAACAAAGGATGTGGGCATACACACTAAGCAGACATTTCAGCATTGAGTATATCCACAGCCCATGTTCCTTTTTTAAAGTACCTGAAGTACTACTGTTAGTATCCCTTTTGGTGAATCAACTTTTAACCCTTCTTCACACATACCTCAATAGATATAAAGAATTCAGTTTCCACAGAAATGGATAGCAAATTCCTTGTGCCCAAGGTTTCCCTACAATCTGCAATCTTTGATCAGGTTCAAAGGTTGTAAGACCCTGGATGCTTGGTAAGTCTAATTTGAAGATCTCTTGACTGCCTAAAGAGTACATGATATAATGAACTTTAAAGAACAAGAGGTCACTCTGAACAGAAGAATTAAGTAAGGCGTACTTCCTGAATCCATAATGAACCCCACAAAATGTTAAGTTTCTGCCCTTACATGGAGACAGAAAAAAATGTCTCATATGGAAGCACAGTTAAATTTCTGGTTCAATCAGACCACAATGTCTGCCTAAGGATAACAGAGCAGTTTCTTGTGTTTAGGCTTGACTGATGCAGAAGACATTAGATGGGTTTGGCAAAGAGGGGAAGAATACATTCAAACTATGTAGCTGTCGGGGCCCTTAACAGTCATAGACATAATTTTCTCTAAATATATAAACTGTGGCAGGTGTTTTCAGTATACAATGCAATCAACTGAATTTTTTCAGAACTGAAAATACCTCTCTCCATTTTAAAAAAAAATCAGACCACTGATGCTAAAAGAGAAAAAGAAAGAAAAACAAAACACACACACACACACACACACACACACACATACACTACCACTAATTAAATGAGAATCTCTGGAAGTGAGACCACAGAATTGTATGCCAAGTTATTTTAACATGTAATTTAAGACTGATATTTCAACATAGGCATCACATTAGAAACTACTGAGGGAGCTACAGAGATGGCTCAGTGGTTAAGAGCACTGGCTGTTCTTGCAGAGGGCCCAGGTTCAATTCTCAGTACCCACATGGTAGCTAACAACTGTCAATAACTCTAGTTCCAGGGTATCTGACACCCTCTTCTGTCCTCCGAGGCCATTGTACAATATGTGTGCACTTATATACATGCAGGCAATACACTCACACACATAAAATAAGACTAATAAAAAAATTCTTAAAAAAGAAACTACTGACAAAACTATGGATCTGCAGACCTATCCCAGACTGACTGAATCTAAATCTTTGAAGCTGAAGCCGAGCTTATTTCAATCCTCAGATGATTATAATATACAGCCAGGAGGAGAATCAGATGCTACAGAAAATCTCATTTAAGGTAAATCTCACCAAGGTTGATGATAGATGTTTCCCAAGGAGACTTGTGACACTAAGTCTACAAATAGTTTTGTTCTCTAAAACCTCAATTCAAAAAGAACACAGACAAATCAAGTTCATCCCAGGTAAAGCCAAGCTGATCCTAGGTCAAGATCTCAAGGTGCACAAACCAACCTACAATTGAGTTTTATCTTTCAGCACCAGGTCCCACTTAGGAAGAGAGTCAAAGGGCTGGATGGGCTAAAGCAAACAGTTACTCTTCCTTAAGCTGGATGTAGTCAATTGAGTCTTGGCCTGAAGACTTCTTTAGTCTTAAAATAATAGTAAAACCTATGCAATTCTACATTTAACTATTCTTCTTTCCTGGAGCATGAATCTACCTGCTCTGGTTCAAACAGTCTCTCCACCAAGAGATATATGTTTATGTTATGGTGCCAAAACCTCTGGCAAAGGACCACTCAGACTCCAGGTGTTCTGAATTAACCAAATTTTATTTAAGTGGTCAGCGACTGCACTCTCTGGGCCCAGATTTTGAGAATGCAGAACTTGCTCAGAGGAAAATAAAGCCTTTAAAGGTAAGGTAAAATCCATATCCTGACTGGTTGGTACAAGATTTACTCGAAAAAAAAAAAAAAAAAAAAGCAGTCATGTTTGCTTCTGTAGGTGGGCAAGCAAGCAGTTACAGAAGCCAGATAAACAAATAGTCAAAGGCCAGATTAATTGCAGCCTTCCTGGGATTATATGGGTGTGTTCCTCTGGGGTCAGCTCTTCCTGGAATTGCTGGCCCCAGGCTAGGGTAGGGTCACCAAGATGGTGGTCTTACACAAAATGAAGTTCAGGCTATCACAGACCACAGACAAAAGTCAGACTGATTCAGACAGATCCTCATAAAAAGTCCCATACTGAAATATTAGATTGTCACCTCATTATTTGGTGCCAGGCATGAATCTGCCTGCCCCAAGGATGTACAGCCATGCTGGTTCCCAGTAGTCAGCTGCTACCTGAGGCAAAGAGCTTTAGGGTCAAAAGCATATGCTAATACACCTTCAAAGTGTCCATAACTTTATTTTCATAAGATGAGCAAGCCCAGAAGCATCTCTGTTCAGCACTTGAACCTTTCAAACACATGTTCCATAACCTTGAGTTAAAGATGTGTGTATGTGTGTATTGCAACCTTTCCTCCTTAAATTGTGATGTTAAACTGAGTATGCTCAGGAATTGGCCCACTAAAAGAATTTTCCTATAAGAATATGTGTAAGATCTCCCAAATAAAACCCCCAAACTTCCTCTGTTCCCAGAACACACTGCTTTAGAAATAACTCACATATGCTCCCTATCAACATATGTAATAATTTTTCATCCCCTCATATCCTGGACACGCTTGTTTCAGTTTTGTGCTCACCAAGATTCTAACCCATTGCAAGAACTAAAGAGCCACAACCATCAAAGAATGGAACTTGCCATTGCCTTTGGTTTAGCTCTGCCAGGGACATCCTATGCTGTTAAGCTTAAGCATCTGTAAGGAGAGATTCTTGCTGATTTGAATTTGAAAACCTTGTTGAATTCAGAGAATGCCAATCCTGGCTATACGGTGCAGGTCACAAAAGCAGAAAATTCCATCCCAATAAGTTTAAGGAAAACTGCAGATATTCTTGACCAAATCTGGAAGTCATTCTATACTCAAAAGTTAATAGAGGCTGGAGAAGTTTGAGTTTCTCATACTGAAATGGTAACAGAAATGGAACTCAAACATTCTCATTCCCAAGTTGGGATCTCATTCCACATATAGACATAAATATAGATACACTTTAGGGTTAGTTGACTATTGTTACTATAAAGGAGATTTTTAATTAATATTTTATTTTAATAACCTCAATTTGTGTCTATATGTGTAGATATGGATCTATATACACCATTCCTCCTTGGATGTATAGGCATAGGAATATAGGCCCGTATTTTTCTTTTCCATTGAGATGAATTTCTCAATGGAGATGTACTGCTTCCATGGCTCTGAAGTTTGAGGGCATCTTGTTTGACTAGAACATATAGCCAGTTCTTTAGAACCCAGAGAATGAACCATTAATCTTTGAGTGTGAAAACTGTCAAAAAATGGCCCATTTATTGATTTTCAACTTTGTTTCTTTGGTGTTTAATTTTTTAAATTCTTTATATACTCTAGATATTAGCCCCTTATCTGAGCTGACAAAGATTTTTCACCCATTCTATAAGCAGTCTGTTTTATTGTTGGATAGTTTGTTTTGCTGTACAGATTTTAATCTCATGTAGTCCCAATTTTCAATTCTTGGGGCTGTTTCCAGTGCTGCTAGGATTCTGTTCAGGAATTTGTTGCCTATGCCTATGCCCTGAAGTATTTTCTCTATATTTTCCTTTTTTAGTTCCAGTGTTTCTGGTTTTAAATTAAGGTCTCTGATCCAGTTTGAATTCAATTATGTGCAGGGTGGGAAATATGTATCTAATTTCATTCTTCTGCAGGTAAATATCCAGTTTTGAGAGTATCACTTGTCGAATACACTGTCTTTTCTCCAGTACATGTTTTTGACACCTTTGTCAAAAATTAGGTGTCCATATTTGCATGTGCTTCTCTCTGGGTCTTCTATTATGTAGGAAGACAAAAGAGCAAAGTAGAAGGGGGAGTACTGGGGGTAAAAGAGAGTAGCAGGGACCTCGAGGGTAAGGGGGAGTGGGAAGCAAGGTCAGGGCCATCAATATTATAAAAATGCCATAGAGAAATTAGTTTGCAAGCTAATTTTAAAAGTTAAAATTAAAAGCTAAATACAAAATAAAAGATATATTTTGAGAACAACAAAAATAAAGATACATATCAATATATTGACCAGGTAATCTTCACAAAGCCTTGTGAAACAATCATGAAATCTTCAAAAAGTCATGACTTTGTTGATTGCGCTAAACACTGAGTATGCACAGTGATGCACAGAGCAGGTGCATCAGTAAATGTTTACCAGTTACATAAATTAATTTTAAATGATGATCTTAGTTTTTGAAACTATACATAAGTTGTTTTCTTTTTCCCAAGTTTTGCATAATAAAGTCAAAATCATTTTTATATGCATTCATGAATATGAGCTGAATTGAGATCCAGGTAAGATGATACAATTTACTGCAGTTAAAACTTTGAAGTGACCCAGAATGTTAGCTTTCAGTTACAGAAAGACAGCCTGCCATATTATCTGTAGGCTGTAATTATAGTATTTACACCTTCCAAAATTATAACCTAATACTTCTAAAGTATGTGATTTTGTTTTTATCATTTTCTTCAATAACTAAACTTCTCAAATGTCTTTTCTCTGGTGAGAATTATATCAATCAGAAACAATTTTGCTTTGTTCCTAAAAGAGAACGTTTTGCACAGCCAAACAAACTTAAAACAATATCATTAATATTGATCAAGACTTTGTATTATTTTCATTAGAATCAGTAATGAAAATGTACTTTTGTTAAATATTTTATAGTAAATCAAATTGATTTGTTATTTTTGCATTCATGGTATTCATGGTATGTAATGAAGACTATATTTTTTTTACTTTTGGCAAGTAACATAAAGTAATTTTCCATTTTTGATTAAGGAATTAGTACTGGAAAATTTTGATGCATGTGAGGAATATAATAAGAAGCTTAACCAGCATAGGCCACACTCACATTCCCTGGTTTCCAGGACTTTTTATACATCAGTAAATTCACACTAATGAGAAGCTTTGAAATATCATGAATGCATGGGGAGATAATGCTCCCTCCAAAAACTTAGGCCATCTTTTAAAAAGCCCATTCCCAGGTACTGGGTACCTCTCTTCAACTTACTTGTTAGGGAGGTCCAAGAGACCCCCAAAACAATACAGGTTATTGCCGTTGCTCTTGGTTCTCCACCAGAACTTGAGGTAAGACCCTGTTGTTGAAGATACCATATACTTTGGCCACAAGACTTGGAGAAATAAAGCTGGTACTTAACTAAAAGCCTCCTCCCTGATGGCCAGATTCTGTAGTGCTGTAAGATGTGTGGGGTAGGGAGAGAAAAGCTGCCACTAATCTTACCCAGTTGTGAACCCTGCAAACTACAACAATGACTCACACAGCAAGATATGTCCATTGGTGCAATAGTAACACAAATATATTAGGGGCAACCAACAATTGTCTGATAGGATTTAAGGCCTGCTCAACAAGCAGGATCTTATGCCTGGTATTGTAAACCTGACCAAGAATCCATGGCTAGAGAGGTCATAGACCCTAGGGGAGTACCTATGACTGTCAGTTTTCTAAACTGTCATCGCATCCTGTGCCTTCTAAGCACTTATCTTTATACCCATAGATTAGTCTAGCTCACACCCCTCATCAGAGAAGATCCTTTTGGCAATGGACAGAAGTTAACATGAAGAACTACAAATAAAATGCAGATAAGTGACTGTGGAGTGCTCAGCCCCAAATGGAGCATATATATCACATCCCCTCCTCCCAAGGCTCAGAGAACATTGAAGAAAGAAGGCAGAAAGACTGTAAGAGCCAGAGGTCTGGAAAGACAGCTAAAAACTAGTGTCTTCTGAACATGACCGGCAGTTCCACCCATGAACTCTCAATAGATGGCCTACACGAGACCTGTACAAGAGCAATCTAGTCAATATTCCTGCATGGTTGGGAGGGGACTCACAAGACCCCACTTTCTAGTAGAGGAGCTGCAGGCAGTTGTTAGCTATCACTTTTCTTCAGGGGTGACACCCTGGTAGGTTGCCCATGTTACCTACCTATAATCCTATACACATGCATGAGGAAAGCACTAATTGGACTGACACATGTGTGTGTGTTATGTGTGTGTGTGTTTACATGTGTACATGTATAGAGAACATGAAAGTTGGGGGAATGTGGAAGCAGGGACCTGGGAGGAGCTGGAAGAGGGAATGAGAATGAATTTTATTAAATTAAAATGCATTCATGTGTGAAAGAAAAAAAATTTAAAAAATATCCCATGCCCAATCTTAGCCAGAGAACTATTGGCAGCTGATTACTGCTGGATGAGGAAAAGCTGATCTTAAAGGGAGGGACTCTAAATAGGCTGACTATAGTGGATGAACTTGCACTGAGGGACATCTGAGGACACTAACTTGACTCAATAGGCTTTAACACAAATAACAGAACGCATGAAATCTGCGGGGGGAGCTCTCTGGGAGGGGGCCAGTGGGGAAGGGGGTATAAAGATGATTAAGATGTTCTGTATGAAATACACAAAAATTCAATTAAAAATTTACAAAGAAATTCTCATGAATGTTGGAAATCTACCCAGAAAAGTCAGTTTCTTCTATATCTATTTATTTATATAAAAAAAAAAAAAAAACAGCATCATATCTACAACCAAGTCATTATTTACTCTAAAACCTGTTTCTTCTCTGTTGGTAATGGCACCGTAAGTTGCCAAGTGGTTTATATGCCAGAGCTGAGGGTGACCTTGAGAATACCTCTTCTTCCTTTGGTGCTTCAAGCCAACTGCAAATCTCATTTGCTCTGTGCTCTAAAGCCATTATAAAATCAAGAACGTCTTATCTTCTACAACCAGTGCCCAGTCTCCACTCCTCTTAGCCACCCACCCTGCTGCATCAACCGTCCTACTCCAATCCACACTGATGTCAAAGACCCAGATTCTTACCCTAAAACTCAAAGTTTCCTTCTCCTCCAGCTTTGGCCTCATTCAGCCTCAGTAGGAACAGAACTTTCACCATTGCTGCCTCATGCACTGCTACCTTGCTTGACTGTTTTCCCCTTCCCTTTCTGTGCTCTCTGACACCCCAAGAAGCATTACTAGCGACAAAGAGAACACACAAAGAAACCTCACATGCTCCTCAAAAGACAAAAGATTTGGTTCAAAATATTTCTTTAGGTCAGCAGCTAGCAATGTGGAAACAACTGTCTTGCTTTCTATTCTCTCCCACCAACGTGACTCATACAGACAACAACCACTGATGTCAACAGGCTAAAGGTGGAAGACACTTTTTAACGATGTATATTTTGTTGAATTTTTGTAGATTTCATACAGTACATCTTAATTATATTTAGAACCCCTCCCCTATCTGTACCCCCCCCATAGCCTGCCCACAGATTTCATACATTCTGTCATATATGTTAAAGCCTATCAAGTCAAGTTTGTGTCCCCAGATGTCCCTCCATATGAGTTCATCCACTGGAGCCTGGTCAGCCTATCTAGAGTCATCCTCCTAAAAAAGATCAACACTCCCTCACCCAGCAGTGATCAGCTGCCAGTGATTCTTCAGCTAATGTTGGGGCCTCCTGCCCATCTCCCCAGTTCTGTGCTAGATTTTTGTCTGACTGAGTTTGAAAGGGTCTTGTGCACGCTGTCACCATTGCTGTAAGTTCATATGGGCGAGTTCCTAGAAGCCTGGGAGACTCTGTTTTCTTACGGCTGTGCACCACCCCTGGCTCTTACCATCTTTCTGTCCCCTCTTCTACAACGGTCCCTGAATTCTGGGTGGGTAAGGGTTAACACAAGAATCCTGTCCATGGATGGACACACACTCTGCAGTTCCTTATTCTCTATAACAATCAGAAAAGAAAAATAAGCACAAAATGACTTCAGCTGGTAATAATGTCTTAAAACAAACACAGAGCAAGGTGATACAGTGATCTAATAAAGAGAAAGACAATTGGATCCAACCCCCAAAACGTGTTAGAAACTGAAAAAGATCCCAGGATTGCATGACCCATGTGGTTTTCACCAGGTTTTGTTGGTACTTCAGGGAGGCGAGTGGCTAAGGGCAGGAGATGACCATAGAAAATGCTGCTAATCTTCCTGAGAAGAAACTTTGAGAAGATTGCCAAGGAGATTTTCTGTGATACTGTGGGCAAGGAAGATTAGCAGTAAATTTCAGGGGTTATAGATAAATGACTATTGAATTCTACAATAGAGTATGCTTTTGTTTTGCTTTTTGTGTTTTTGTTTTTGAGGCAAGGTCTCACTAGCCCCAGCTGGTCTGGAACTCACTATGTAGAACATCTCAGGTTGGCCTTGATCTCACAGCAATCTGCTTGCCTCTGCCTCCTGAGTGCTGGGATCAAAGGCGTGTACTACCTGGCCTGGCACAGATTGTGTTTTTATGATTGACAAGAAAATAAATGAGCCCAAATGGGAGGTAGTTAAAAGAGATGGTAGAGCCAGGTGGTGCTCCTGCTTCTAACAAACTCATAATGATTTCTGAATGGATAAGAATCTATCCCTACATCCCTAGACACCTAAGGATAAGGTAGAGCAACAGGGAATTTGAAACAGAAAAGATTTTAATGAAGTACACAGATAAGGATTCCCAAGGAAAAGAGGACTGTTGCGAATGACAAAGAGAAGCTACTTTGTCGTGGGGGAAACAGGACAGCTGCAAAGACAGAAAACAACAAATGCTAAGAACAGTCGCTCAGCACAAAGTGACTGAGAGAACTGAGCACCACCTACAACCATGATGTTTGGGTTAGACACCCCGCTCTTCGTGTGTACAGCTGTGTGATTCTGCACCTCAAATGCATGTTGATGTAGGACTGAAGTTTCACCTTTCCATCTGCTTTGCTCTTACCCTCCCAGGCATGGAGATAAGATGCAACGAAAGTCTCTCATGTTAGTACAGGGATCAATAACTGGCTTGTTTCTCAGTTCACCACCAATTCACCACCACCTGACCCTGCACTAGGTTATAGGTCTTTTTGATGGTAGGGGTGATGTTTTGTTTGGTTTTACATTATCCATATTAAAAATAACAAATAAAATAGTTTAAAAGATACTTAATTACCAAATAATTTCCCCTATCCACTACCAAAAATTAGATGATTAAAATATAGTATTTACAAATGTGAAGATTTATAAAATTTAGCTACATCTCCAAAGACGTATTATTTATTTTAAAAAGACACTTGAAGCTGGAGAGATGGCTCAATGGTTAAGAGCACTGGCTGCTCTTGCAGAGGACCCAGGTTCAGTTCTGAGCACACACATGATGGCTAACAACCATCTGTAACTCCAATTCCAGGGGTTCCAACTCTCTCCTCTCTTCTATGGGCAATGCATGACATGGGTGCACTTACATGCATGCAGACAATACAGTCATATACATAAAATAAAAATAACAAATAAAACAGTTTAAAAGATACTTAATTACCAAATAATTTCAAAGAATCCATTCTACTTTGATCATATCCATAACTCCAAGACCTGTTCCTTTTTCCCCTATCCACTACCTTCTTCACTCATAACAATACAGATATAGAAAACATGCTCTGCCTTTGTTCCAAGATGGTGGATTCTGTCAGCAGCCATTATTTATTCAAGTGTGTACTACCTGTTTTACCTGTACTCTAAATGTTTCTCTAAGTTTCTATTGTTTTCTGAGGAAAATTAACTGAAGAGCATGTGTTGACCTTTCCACAAGATTATTGAGCTTAAGATAGAACAACCCCCAAATGGATGTAACTCTGGTGACCACAGGAAGCTGTGGGAAGTGAACAAGTGGGGCCTATCAGAAGATCATAGATGGCAGCTGCCAGGGCAGATAGTTCACCAAAGCAAGAGGCATGACTGTAGATATCATGCTAAGCCATCTTAGAAAAAAAGAAGAAAAAAGCAAGTGAGGGAGGGAGGGAGAGAGGAGGAAGGAAGGAAGGAAGGAAGGAAGGAAGGAAGGAAGGAAGGAAGGAAGGAGTTGGACCTCTGGAGTTTGGAAAGGATGTGGGTGAGCTGGAGAGATGGGTCAGCTGGTCAAGCTAGGGAAAATGGGGACCTGAGTTCAGATCCCCAGAACTCACATAAAAAGTCAAGCACTGTGGCACCCATCTACACTCCAAGCACTGGGGGAGGCAAAGACAAGAGAATTCTGGAGAGCTGCTGGCCAGCCAGTTCAGTCAATCAGTGAGTTCAAGGTCCAGTGAGATAGAAGCTCTGTCTCAAAAAAATAAGGTGAACAATTGATGAAGACACCAGACATCAACTTCTGACCTCCACCTGTATATACATACAAACACACACACACACACACACACACACACACACGCACGCACGTACGCACGCACGCGCACTCACGCACACACACACATACGCACATGATGAAGGCATCTATATATTTCGGATTTCAGTTGTGAAAAGTCAAAGTGAAGTGTGAATTCCCAGGTGTTAAATTTTTACATTTCCCTCTCTGAAACAACCCTAAGAGCCAGATAGCAAAGAACAGAAATAAAAATTCTTTCTTTGACAGCTTAAGTAAAAACTCATTAGAACACACAGAGCAATGCTATGTGAACTCAGAAGTGTACAGAAAAATAAATGTCAGACAATTTCAAGAGGATGAGGGAGAGGAGGAAACTGATGAAACAGAACCAGTTTTAGGTAGTTCTAGAGAAAAGTAGAAAACTAATCTAAAGCAGAAGATACAAAGAAATCAGATTCTAAGAACACAGGCAGAGCCTGTGTTAACAACAAATCTCCATATTTGACCCAGTAAAAGAATAAATAAACAAATAAAAACAGGAAGATTGATTGAAAGTTTTGTTAGGTTGAGTTACATGCAGATTGTTCATTATAATGGATTGGACTGTGTCCTACAAAAATGCAAATGCTGAAATCCAAACCTGCAATACCTCCAGATGTGATCTTCTTTGGAGACATGTTATAGCAGCCAAGACATTCAATGAACATGAACACAGAGCAGGATGATGCCTGGGAATACAGCAACATCACATTGACTTAATTTGTTGTTGTTGTTGTTATTTAAATATTTTATTTATTATTTTTATTTTATGTGTATGCATGTATTGCCTGCATGTAGGTAAGTGCACCCATGTTGTGCAATGCCCGCAGAGGACAGAAGAGGCTGTCAGATCCCCTGGAACTAGAGTTATGGACAGTTGTTAGCTTCCATGTAGGTGCTGGGATTCAAACCTGGGTCATCTGCAGGAACAGCCAGTGTTCTTAACTGCTGAGCCATCTCTCCAGCCCCTCACTGACATAATTTTAACACCATTTCTTACAATCTTAACCATCCCTAGACTGTGCTGGAGTAGCTTGAACAGCAAGCTAAGAATCTGATTCTATGAAGAGATAGCCTTAGACTGTAAAAATATTTTCTAATCACATATCTAACAAACCCCAAGAATATATAAAGAACTATTGAAACACAGTAAGAAAATAAGCAACTCAATTTTTCAACACAATTTTTCTTGTGATGAGAACACTTAACATACAAAAGTTTGAAAGGTCGTATCCTGCACTGATGACTAATGCTGCTCTCAGAAGCCATAGTATTTTAAATGAAAATCCTAGGGCCAAGTGCCGTGAGTTGCTAGCCAGGGATCCCCCAGAGACTCTCCTAAAAATACAGGCATTGCTACTGCTATTGCTCCATCAAAACAAGATGGTAATATTCTACTTCTGAAGACACAATGCACTGTGAATACAAGATACAGATAAATCAAGCTTGAACTGAGCTAGAAGCTTCCTTCCCACTTTCTAGCTTTCATAGTGCCTTCAAGCTTTCGTAGTGCCTGAAGGCGCTATGCAGGTTGCTGGGGGGAAAATATCATAAAAAATCTTGCCTGGGTATGAATCTATGAGCTATAATACCAACCTGCCAGGCAAGATGTACCCACTGGGACAGTAGTGGCACAGTTGTTTGGGGGGGGGTAACCAATCACTTCATAATTGGATTTGAGGCCCTCTTTAGGGGAAGGAATATATATACATGGTACTGTAAACCTAGTCAAAACTCTTGGGGGGAACTTACTGCTAATTCCAAATAGGCATGTAACTAAACTGCCTTCTAAATGTTTGTTTATGCTCACTGACCAATGTTGCCCTCCACCTTGGCCAGGGAAGCTTCTTTTTGTAGTGAGAAATGAAAGGGAAAAAAAGAAACACTTAATAATTAACATGAAATCTATCCTCTGAGTAAATTTATAAAGGATACAATGCAATATTGTTGACTCTAGGCACCATGTTACACAGTAGCTCTTTAGAACTTAATAGTGCTATGTAACAACCGAATTTTTTAAAAGATCATTGAAAGATTTTAACAGTCTTTTTACCAAAGACACATGAATTACAAATAAATGCATAAAAAGATATCCAGTAGCATTAGTCATTAGATAAATGCAGACCATAACTATCTAAGATGTTAATGTTAGTCCTATTAATATTAGCCATAATAAACCGGTAAGAATGTGAAGTAACTAGAATGATCCTATACTGTGAAGTAACTAGAATTCTCATACACTGTTGGTGGGAAGGCAAATGTTATGACCACTTTGAATGTTATTTTACCAAATGTCTCAAAAGCTGAAGGTACACTTGTCAGGCCACTAAGCCATTCCATTCTTAGGTATTTACTGAAAGTGAAAGAAGGCCTTGGGGCTAGAGAGACTGCTCAGTGGTTAAGAACACTGGCTATTCTTGCAGAAGACCCAGGTTCTAATCCCAGAACCCACGTGGCAGCTAACAACTGTCCGTAACTCCAGTTCTAGGAGATCCGACAGCCTCTTCTGTCCTCCTTGGGCACTGCACGACATGGGTGCACTTACCTACATGCAGGCAATACACACATAAGAATAATAAAATATTTTTCAAAAGAAGGCCTTTATTCACACAAAGTCTTGTTAATAAACGTTTACTGCAGTTTTATTTGTAACAAGTGTCCATCAACAGCTGTACAATGGAATATGACTCCATGACAAAAAAATAAGCAAAGCATGGAACAAGATAAATCTGAGAATAATTATACTGAGTGAAAGGAGTGACCAAAAATATAGCTACTGTATGGCCCCATTTGTACAAGGTTCTAGAAAATGCAAGCTAATCTAGAGTGACAGAAAATGTATCAGCAGTTGCCTTTGGATAGGGAAGGTTTGGAGAAGGGTGAGAGGAAGGGATTACAAAAGAGAACAGGAAAGTTTTCAGTTGGGGTGAGTAATATGTTCATTATCTAAACCACAGTGACAGCAGCTGCATGGTTTCAGGAGTCTATGCCTAGGTCAGAATATATGAATATACTCCTTTAAGAGTTTATGCTTTAATACAGGCAATTTATTATGCATATTACAACAAAGCTGTAATGTTTTAGAAAGAACCTGATTCTGTCAAGCTATTTTTACGATTATCCTGTATTATCCTGTGCTTCTTTTTTCTTTCTTTCTTTCTTTTCTATTTTTTGGTCTTTTTAAGAATGGGTTTCCCTGTAGCCCCAGCTGATCTGGAACTCATATGCAGACCAGTCTAGCCTTGAACTCACAGAGCCTGCCTCTGCCATCCAAGGGCTGGGATTAAAGGCATGCACCACCATGCCCAGCTATCCTGTGCTTCTTTAAAGGAGTATTTTGGGGGCCAGAGAGATGGCTCAGCGGTTTAAAGCACTGGCTGTTCTTGTAGTGAACCTGAGTTCAGTTCTCAACACCCACATGGTGGTTAACAACCATCTGTAACTCCAGTTCCAGGGGAATCTGATGCCCACTTCTGACATCCACGGGCATTGCACAACACAGGTGCACTTACCTACATGTAGGCAATACACTTATATACATAAAACAAAAATAATAGTTATAACATCACAGGTAAGCATTCTGTTTGATTTGGGGACTCCTGACTGCTCATGGGGGTTGGGAAATGAAATAACAATAGATTTTGCAGTTCTTATTATCTTGTAAATGTAAGCCTACCAGTGAGTCATGATATGTTCACTCTTGAGTTCTGAAAGGAATGCATCACATGGGGCTTTGTGAGGGCCACTGAGTGATACAATGAGCATTCTTTCATGGGCAATTCCATAGCAACAAGCAAAAACCTTCCTCAAGGCAGGCAAAGGGCACGGTATTAACATCCAAGCATTCCTCAGGGGATCTATGCCAATATGCACAGAATTGGGGGCTCCCTGATTTTCTAATTTTATACCACAGAGTAATAGCCTTGCACCTTGAGTTAAGCAGATAAAGGTGGTTCCACAGATACACACCTGGAATCTAAGCAAATTCTTCTTGTTACCCCTAATGGAGATGACAGCATGCTAACAGCCATCTTCCAGCAGTACAATCCCTGTTCCTGCAGACCCCATGTCCAGACCTCCCAGTACCACTCAGCCTTCACTGGACACAATTAAACAGGGCTCAGTCAACTGCTGTGCAGGTCACTGTGGCTCATCAGGCCACGTGCACTGCAGCACTCTCCAGGGTATAGAGGGCTTGATTTGCTCGGCAGTGGAGCAAAGCAGAGGACCCTGCCCCACTCCATTGTGCCACAGTCTGTTACTAGCTTTGCTGGCATCCAACACCTTACAGAGCTCCCACAGGCATTTTATGTTCCTTCTGGTGTTTGTCAAGCTATCACCATGACAGAATACCTGACATAAACAACTTAAAGGAGGAAGAATTGATTTTGGCTCATGGTTTCAGAGGGTTCATTCAGTCTATGATAGGCTGGCTTTGTGTTATCGATAAGACAGAGCATCATGAAAATATAAGCAAGTAGCAGATGCTGCTCACCTCCTGGAGAACATAAAGACAGAAGGGGGCAGAGATGAACCTAGGGCAAGATATGCCCCCTCACCGAGCATGCCCCCAGTGGCCTACTTTTGCCAGCTAGGCCTAACTCCTAAAATTTCTAGACACTTTCAAAATAGTGCCACCAGCAAGTGGCAAACTCTTTTCAATACATGAATCTTTTGGAGGGGACATTATATCTAAACCATAATACTTCTCATGGTTCTCTCATACGTCTGAGATTTGTCACTGTGACATAAGGTAGAAGACAGTATCATGTGACTGTGCTCAGAAGTAGAATTCTCAGCCCTTCCTGTGTCTGTGCCTAAGTGTGCCTGGTTCCGTTCTCCTTTGGATGGATTCTCTTCTAAGAGTAGGCTCAGACTTCTCTCCAAGAACACTTAAGTTGGGTCATATGATTTATTCCCCACAGATATCTATCCATCGTCAAGTCCATGTAATTGAAATAATATATACCAACGATTCTCAAACTTTGTCACATGTTAAGATCACCTGGGCATCTTGAAAAAGTACCGATGTCCAGGGCACATCCAGACTAGAAGCCCTTAGATACCAGGTATCGTTGTATTCAGACGTCTCCAGGTGATTACAGTCAGGTCTGAGACTCTCTGGCCTAGACCGGCAATGAAGTCCCTAACACAAGCATAACTGGCAGTTCTCTTTTGCCTCCCAAGACAAGTGAAACTGTGTTAACTCACTTTGGGGGTATGTCCTTACATCTTCAGTTTTGTGTCTTTCGTAGGAAATTTACTATCTAGAATTGGGGAAGCTGAGAAACGTTTGATAGAAACAGAGATGCAAATTTCAAAGTTAAAACCAGAGACCATAAAAAGCCTGAGTATCATCAAAACAACGAATGTAATACGCAAGTAGAACACGTTCCAGGAATCACCTCTTACCACTTTTGCTGTCGGCTGCTTGTTTGTTTTGTGCTGAAATGATAAGTTTTGTAAAGAAGGCATATTTCAGACTCGGCCTTCACAGGAAACCTTCTACATTTCCTGTTTAAATGACAGTACTTAGGATGATGTATGAATTTCAAAGAGGCAACGTCCAAACTCATCTCAGGTTTGCTTGGGCATTATTATTCATGAAGCCCTTTCTGAGCTCTATTTGAGGATGTCTGTAAGCAACTTTCCAAAGACTAGGGACCCCTACTGTAATAAACAAGTCATTTACATGAGGGAAATGAAAAACCTGCCATGTCTGCCAAATGAAGGCAGACATGCCTGGGCATAGAGGGATTGATGAAGTGAGATTAGACAAAGCTAAAGGCTGGGTTAAAATACATCACATCTGCTGAGCAGCAGGGAATCTACCAACAACTAATGGGAATGGATATTAGTGCCTAGATCATGTGACAGGTTTTTGTTTTTAAAGAAAGCAGTATATTTGGATGCTTTAAATGCTCTCACTCCTAAGCTTTAGCCAAATCGTAGCCCAAGGATTCTGAACACCTACTGCATGCTGGTGAGGAATAACTATTCTTATTGTGTCCTCTTCCAGTGTCATCTGATTAAATAAATGCAGATTACTTCCCCTCTGTATCTGGTCCCCCAATGGTTGGAAGAACAGTTCCAGCCTGATACATTAGTCACCAGGGGCCTGTAGCAAAAGCCACTAGCCAAGTGCTATGACTTGCTCACCTGTATGTTCTGTGTTATCATAGAAACCTGTCCTGGACTGTAACCCTTGAAATCATTGGCTTCAGATTCACTTATTTTCTTCCCTTAGCCCACATCCTGTGTCAGATACTGTTCTAAATACTAGGAATAGAACTCATTCATTTCTTACAACAATCATCCTATGCAGATGGCACTTCTGTGATCTCAGTGTTCCAGATAAGAAATGAAAAAACTCAGGGCCACAAAGATGTTTGAATACAGCATTTAGTCCAGGTCATGCATGAGTGCATGGAGATACAATGTGAATGCAAGTTCTCTTTGGGCCTCAAAGTTTATTTCCTAATACTGTCTACACAGCTTTCTGCCATGTGACCTACTCATGTTTTGCTCTAGCATTGCTTTATAACAGTTTTAAAACAGGGCTGGGGACTGGAGAGATGGCCCAGTGGTTAAGAGCACTGGCTGCTTTTGCAGAGGACCGGGGTTCAAGTCCTAGCACCCACAAGGCAGCTAACAACCATCTGTAACTCCAGTTCCAAGGGAATGTGATACCCTCCTCTCACCTCCACAGGCATTGCACAGCACAGGTACACTTAAATACATTCAGGTAATACACTCATATACATAATAAATAAATAAAAATAATAAGATATTAACAACAAAAACCCAGGTCTGTCCCTGTTGACCATTCTCTCCCATTTACCATGTATCTCCAATCTCTGCAGCTTCTGATGTTACACATTTCTTTCTTTTTCTTTTTTGGTCTTTTTGAGACAGGGTGTCCATTTAGCCACAGCTAGTCTGAATTCACCCAGGCTGGCTTCGAACTCACAAAAATCTGCCCGCCTCTGCCTCTAGAATGCTGGGATTAAAGGCATGCACCATCATGCCCAGCTAGATGTTACATATTTTAAAATAACTGGAAGAAATGATACATGCTTCAGCTGATGGATGTTCTAATCACCCCAGCTTATCATTATGCAAAGTATACATGTAATGATGTGTCGTGCTGTACCCCATAAATATCCACAGTTTTGTAAAAAACGAAGCTACATTAAAACACATTTGAAAAACACAAATAGGGTCTAGGCCAATAGCTCAATTGGTAGAGTGCTTGCATGAAGCCCTGGGTCCAATCCCCAGCACAGCGTAAACCATGCTTGGCATAAATCTGGCACATCAGCCCATGCCTATAATCCTAGTACTCCAGAGTACTGGGGAGGCAGGAGGAACAGGAGTTCAGGGTCACTTTCAGTGAGTTGGAGGCCAGCTTGAGATACATGAGATTGAAAAATATAATAAAGGCCTGGTGAGATGACTGAGTATAAGAGTGCTTGCTATACATGCATGAGGGCTTGATTTCAAATCCCCAGACCCAACATAAAAAGCAGCCACAGTCTCATCCCTACCTCTAGTTTCAGTGAGAGACCCTGTCTCAAGGGAGTAAGGCAGAGTGATAAAGTGGTGCACCCCATACAGGTTCATGTGTTTGAGCACTTGCTCCCTGAAACCACTGGTGCTATTTTGGCAGATCTTGGAAACAAGGATACGGGGTGTCACTGGAGGAAGTGGATCACTGAGGGGTGAGCCATATGGATTACAGATCAGCCAGAGCCTTCTACTTCATCACTTCTCAGGCAATGCAACCAGCTGGTTCACACTCCCAAGGCTGCAGTTGTTTCGACTGTCATTGCTACCCCTTCCCTGCCATGAAACTAAGCCAGGATAAGTCTGTCTACCCCTAAGTGGTTTCTGTCATAGCGACAAGGAAAACAATGAATACACAGCTGCACTGTGAATTTTTTGTGGTCAGAGACCATGCTTTATACTGGATTGGTGCCACCTTGATTCTTAGCAGAATGTTGGGTATACAACAAAATCCCAGACAATGGCACTAGAGAGATGCTCAGCAGTTGAGAGCTCTTCTGGAGGACCTGAGTTTGGTTCCTAGTACCCTTGTCAGGTGGCTCACAACCACCTGTAACCACAGCTCTAGAGGATCTGGTGCCCTTTTCTGACCTCTGAGAGCACCTGAACAAACCTGCACACATGTGTACACACATAAATAAAGATAAAATAAATCTTTAAAATCCAGACAATATTGTTTGATCAATGAGAGACCAAATGTAGCATATCTTTGATCACCTGTATTTTACTGATACAATATGATTTTTAATTAAGGGTATGGCAAATGAGTCATAACAATGTGTTACTTGAAGAAGGTGATACACAGGGTATAATATATATAATATTAGTAAATTGTCATGTGCTATTTACCAGACAATATTGTTTGATCAATGAGAGACCAAATGTAGCATATCTTTGATCATTTGTATTTTACTGATACAATATGATTTTTTAATTAAGCGTGTAGCAAATGAGTCATAACAATTGTTACTTGAAGAAAGTGATACACAGGGTCTAATATATATATGTAAAATATTAGTAAATTGTCATGTGCTATTTAAGCTCACCAAACTGGCTCTGGAGGTGGGGTTGCCCCCACTTCAGTCCCAAACATGACTGTCTTAGAGTGTCTTCTAAGACCCCTGACAAAATGTAATTTTTTAAAGTATAACATAAATCAAAAACTAATATTAGCAAACTGGATACAAACATATCAATAATTTGGATAAATGTAACTAGAAGAAATTTTGAATTAAAAGAGTAATTTTCATTAAAATCTATCTGCAACATGGAAAATAAACAAAAAGAAAACAAAAAACAAAAATCATGTCTTCAGCCTCAAAACCTATAAAGCAATATTTAAATGCAAGAGAAACTCAACAAAACTACCATGAAAGTGTAGTTTCAATAACTCTCCACTTACTAAAAAAATTAGTATGTAAACAATTTTGAAGTAACAAGAAAATCTAAACTAATGACATTAATAGAATATTACTCCCAAAAGTTTTTGAAAGAGTTAACTAAATAGAAAGAATATATATATACAAATTATTTACAACAAACAAGCACAACTATCTAGTAAACTTTTTTAAATGTTCAACTTAAAGCTGGAGAGATAGCACAGCTGTTAAATGTTCAACTTGAGCTGAGTACAGTGCCTCAACCCTGCAGTCTCAGCACTTGGGTGGCTGAAACAGGAGGATTACCATGAGTTAGAGGCCAGCCTAGGCTAAAGAGTGAGACTGCCTCAAACTGTTCCAGCTCACTGAAAGTCAAATGGAAGTTAAAGGCATGACACAATACTGCACCCGTCCATCCTCGGTGTTGATGAGGGCACAAAGCAAGAAGAGGTGGAAAGGATGTTACTTCAAATGTCTGGAGAGTGACGAAAGCCGAAGTTTGCAAATGTCCCTCTCCCAGCAAGTGTATTAGTTTGTTGGAGATGATAGCAAAATACCACAAGCCAGATGGTTTAAAACACAGTCTGGAAGGTAGAAGTGCGAGACCAAGGAGCCCCAGGTTTGGTTTCCTGGATCCTCTCTTTATCTCGCCAATGGCTACCGCCATACCACTGTTTCCATAGGGTCCTACTGCAGTGTGTCATATGGACAGCACTACCATCTCTCACTGTGTCCTAATCTCCTCTTATAAAGACACCAATCATCAACTCAGTTGCCCCTCCCAACCACCTCATTTTAGCCTAACAGCCTCTTTAAAGGCCCTGTTTTTAAACAGTCACATTCTGATGCTGAGGGTTGATGTTTCAATATATGGATTTTGGAAGGACATAACTCATTCCCTAATCAGAGTTTCCTTAGGGAAACTCAGCTACATGCTCATAAAAAGATGCATGTAGCATTTTAATTACACTTTCTGTAATGTAATTAATTTTCTGTAATGGGCAAAAAGCCAAAAATATTGAAAAATAACTGAATACTCATTACCAGGAGGATGATAATGAATTGACATATCTTAGGATAATATACTTTTGTTAAAATGAACTATGGTTATATATGTTAACACAAGTGGCAATCATATATTTTAAATATTTTTATTTATTCTTTGAAAATGTCACACACAGTGTATTTTAATCGTGTCTGTCCACCACTACCTCCCTCTAGCTTTCCCTAGCACCCCCACCCTATCACCCTCCCAGCATCATGTCCTCTTTTTTTTAATTGTTTTTAGTAATCCCTGAGTCCTGTTAGTGCTACCCATATGCACATGAGTGTGGGGCCATCCACTGGAGCATGAGCAACCTACCAACGGCCATGTGACCAAAGGAGAGTGACTCTGCCTCCTTCAGTAACCATCAACTGCCAATAGATCTTCAGCTAAGGGGCTCCTCCCTCACTCAAGCTGAAGTGCATCATATATTTGATTGTCATATGCATTTGAAATAAATAAGCAAGTCTTAGGACAACTCGTACCAAATGATACTGTCCATAGCTAATTTTTAAATATGCAGAACAAAACGTACTCTTTAAAACAAACTAATGCAAATGAGGCAGAAGGAGATCTGGGAGAGTAAAAGACTGACTCGGCAGCTGCTGATTAGGTAAGCACAGCAAATGCACCTGGGAGGGCTAGACCAGGGTTCCCACTGGGTGATGTTCTAGGCTCCGTGTGGTACTTATAGTATTATGCATATTGTCTACTATACAGAATTCTTATCATAAACTAAAATTCAAAGATTCGTTTGAATTATAGTTTTGTGTTCTTAATTTTCCTTTGCAATGTTGTATAAGCCTTCCTGAGCTTTTCCTTCACCTAATAAGATTGACATTTCTAAGAAATGTAAAGGGGCTCAACAATGTATAAGAATCCCAAGAGCCCAGAGTTGAAACAATTCAGAAGAAATAAGGAAGATCATTCATTTAAAATGAAATGCTTAGGACCAGCAAGATGGTGCACTAGTAAACACACTTGCTGCCAAGCTTGACAACCTGAGTTCAATCCCCCAGATCCCATATGATAGAAGGAGAGAACTGACTCCCACAAGTTGTCCTCTGAACTCTGTATGCATACTTTGGCACTTGTGGGCACAAAACACGCACACACACACACACACACACACACACACACACACAAAGTAAATGAATAAAATGTAACTTAAAAAATAAAATGCTGAACTTTTTTCTAAAATTTGTTTTTATTAAATTTTGTTCTATTTCATACAGAATATCTCAAACAATCTGAATCATCTTTATAGCCCCATCCCCATCAGCACCTTCCCATAGTCCCCCCCGCACTGGAACCCATATATTCTGTCCTGGATGTTAGAGACCACTGTATCAAGTCAGTGTCCCCAGATATTCCTCAGTGCAAGTCCATCCACTTGCAGCCTAGTCAGATCCCTCTCATCTATTTATCCAAATGCCTATCATTTTCTTTCCTTTTTTTTTAACAGAGCATAAGGTGGGGGTTTATTTGCAGAGGAGTGGGCACCCCCATTTACGGCTACACTGGAAAGTCCACACTCAAATATAGATCCCGTGACTTCCCGATAGCCACAGAAAATGGTGAGAGAGGGGCCTCCTGGCATTCTCGGTTTATATGTCCTTAGTCCCTCCCTTACATGCAGCTAAGGTTGACTGATTGGGTGGAAGGGATAACTGACTCCCCCCTCGACTCCTTGATGAGCATGGGAAGGAGGTATGACTATAGCTTGCTGGCATAGTGGTCAGAGGACACTTCCAGTTAACACTCCACCCCATCCTCCAGCTCTTACATTCTTTCCACCAACCTCTTCCGCAAAAGTCCCTGAGCCTTAGAGTGGGTGATAGGTGTGGGATGACCTTCCTCCTATTGTGGCAAGGCACTGAACTTTCCAGTCTCTGCATCATCAGTTTTCCATGGGCTGTTGGCCCATTTCAGTGGGATTCCATCTACTATAAATACACAAACAGCAAGAAGCAAGAACATCTAAACAGTGGCTGCTATAGTAACATGGGTGTAAACACAAATGCTTGGACAGCACTTTAGCAGGTGCATCACACTCATCTAACAAAACAATTGCAGTGGCATTTTTTCACAACGGGTTTGCTGTCAGAATGCAGGTATTGTGAAAACCACTGCTAACTCGAAGCCAAAATGGGAAAGGAAAAGACTCACATCAACATCGTGGTCATTGGGTACGTAGATTGGGGCAAGTCTACCACTACTGGCCACCTGATCTACAAATGTGGTGGGATCAACAAATGAACCATTGAAACATTTGAGAAGGAGGCTGCTGAGATGGGAAAATGCTCATTCAAGTATGCCTGGGTTTTGGACAAACTTAAAGCTGAGAGTGAGTGTGTATCACTATTGACATCTCCCTGTGGAAATGTGAGACCAGCAAATATTATGTGACTATCATTGATGCCCCAGGACATGGAAACTTTATCAAAAATATGATTACAGGCACATCTCAGGCTGACTGTGCTGTCCTGATTGTTGCTGCTGGTGTTGGTGAATTTGAAGCTGGTATCTCCAAGAACAGGCAAACCTGTGAGCACGCCGTTCTGGCTTACACATTGGGTTTGAAACAGCTAATTGTTGGTGTCAACCAAATGGATTTCACTGAGCCACCCTGTAGCCAGAAAAGATATGAGGAAATTGTTAAGGAAGTCAGCACCTACATTAAGAAAATTGTTACAACCCTGACACAGTAGCATTTGTGCCATTTGTGGCTGGAGTGGTGACAACATGCTGGAGCCAAGTGCCAATGCGCCTTGGTTCAAGGGATGGAAGGTCACCCATAAGGATGGCAGTGCCAGTGGAATCACACTGCTGGAAGCTTTGGACTGTATCCTACCACCAACTCCTCCAACTGGCAAGCCTCTGCAACTGCCCCTCCAGGATGTCTACAAAATTGGTGGTATTGGTACTGTCCCTGTGGGCAGAGTGGAGACCAGTGTCCTCAAACCTGGCATGGTGGTTAGCTTTGCTCCAGTGTCACAACTGAAGTCAAGTCTGTTGAAATGCACCATGAGGCTTTGAGTGAAGCTCTTCCTGGTGACAACGTAGGCTTCAAAGTAAAGAATGTATCTGTCAAAGATGTTTGACATGGTAATGTTGCTGCTGGCAGCAAAAATGACTCACCAATGGAAGCAGCTGGCTTCACTGATCAGGTGATTATTCTGACCATCCAGGCCAAATTAGTGCTGGCTGTGCCCCTGTGCTGGATTGTCACAGCTCACATAGCTTGCAAGTTCACTGAGCTTAAAAGATTGATCACCACTCTGCCAAGAAGCTGGAAGATGGTCCTAAATTCCTGAAATCTGGTGATGCAGCCATTGTTGACATGGTTCCAGGAAAGCCCGTGTGTGTTGAGAGCTTCTCTGATAATCCTCCTCTGGGTGGCTTTGCTGTTCATGACATGAGGCAGACAGTTACTGTGGGTGTCATCAAAGCCATGGACATGAAGGCTGCTGGAGCTGGCTGGCAAGGTCACCAAGTCTGTCCAGAAAGCTCAGAAGGCTAAATGAATATTGTCCCTAATACCTGCCACCCCAGTCTTAATCACTGGTGGAAGAACGGTCTCAGAACTGTTTGTCTCAATTGGCCATTTAAGTTTAATAGTAAAAGACTGATTAATGACAACAATGCATCATAAAACCTTCAGAAGAAAAAGAGAATGTTTTGTAGACCATTTTGTGTGTGTGTGTGGCAGTTTTAAGTTATTAGTTTTTAAAATAAGTACTTTTTAATGGAAAAAACTTGACCAAAAATCTGTCACAGAATTTTAAGACCCATTAACACAAGTTTAATGAGAAAAAACAATTGCGGTGGCTTCCCACTGGGGCCTGTATTCTCCCCTGCCACAGGGGGTTGGTCTGGTCTACAGTACCAGATGTGTGTTCCACCCCTGGGAGTGGGCATTTCAGCCAATTGAAAATTTGCTGGTTGTACATACACTAGACACTCCACTACTGGAGTGTCTTGTTTGGTATGTTGATAGTGGAACATGCGAGGTCCGTTGTTGAGCAGAATTATAGGAGACAATTCTCCCCCATTCATTTACGTATCACCTTTTGGCACCATGAAAGTCACCCATCCAGTGGCAGGGAGTTTCCAGCTTACTCCAAGCTTGATGTCTCCATCTCCAGCACTCACATAAAGCAGTGTCTTCAGCAATAGGGTCCCTCCATCCACTTCTGGTGTACAACCAACATTATTGGCAATGGCCTTTGTTGTTTTGGGGATCTCCAGGGCCCCTCAGGCCAACAGCTCATAGGGGAGCAATGCACCTCTGGCACTGGGATTTTCATTTAACAACCATATTGCTTCTGGAAGGACTTTCTTCTGGCCCCGCAGGGTTCCTTCTGTGCTTAAGACTTTTTTTGACTCTGTGTCTGGAGAATTTTTCCCCTTTATTCCCATAGTTCTTTGTATAGCTCTCCTTCCCCACCTCCTCTTTACCCCCTTCTTACATAATTCTCCTTAATAACACCTTTATCCTACTAGTCTCTCTTGAGTTTCTCCTTTCCCTTTACCTTCCTGGTTCCCTTCCATATTCCTGGTCCCTGCAGTTGCATCAGGATATGCACTCAGTTATAAGGATTTGGTGCTAGGATCCACAAATGAGGGAGAACATAATGTCTTTTGTTTGTCTGAGTCTGTGTTACTTCACTTAGTATAACAGTTTCTAAATCCACTCATTTAGCTGCAAATTTCATTATTTCATCTTTCTTTACTGCTAAATAGAACTCCATTGTGTAAATGTACCACATTTTTGTTAATCATCAGTCAGTTGGGGGGCACTTAGGTTACTTCCATATCTTAGCTATTGTGAAAAGCTCAGCAACAAACATAGTCGTGCAAGTGTCTCTACAATAGGATGAGTCCTTTGAGTATATGCCAAGGAGTGGTATAAGCAGGTCATATGGTAGGTTCATTTTTAGTTTTTTTTTTTTTAAGAGTTCTCCACACTGTTTTCCATAGGGGTTGCACAAGTAAAATGCTGAAGTTTTAAGGCATAATGATAAATGATGAACGATGAGAAGAACTACCAGAAGTAAGAAGAGTAAAAACATTTCAAGACTAGTGAAAATGTGAGAATTCAATAATTAAGATGCAAATTTTGATCTAGAAAAATAAATTAGAAAATATGTTAAAACAATGGACATTGCAACAAATTTGGACATTGTTCTATTTATATTGTCCTATTTAAATCACTTATGATTTAAAAATGTGCCTTTCATAAATAAAAGGGGTTCCTTCTCATTTAGCTTTCCCCATGACCATCAATCACTCACCCTTGGTGACTTTGAAAAAAAAAGTCTATTTACATTTTCCTAAAATTGACTTTCAGCATAGACACCTATGGATAGCTCTCTTCAGAGTGTGACTATTGAAGGTTTCCTGGTTGAGATCCAGAATCCATCTGAAGTGGGGTCGACCAAGCATGAGGTTCTGGCTGGTATGAAATGACTTCTGTGCCAACCACTGTGGTTTGAGCAGGTAGTTCTGTGCAGTGAAGCACAGTGAGTGACTATGACCCCACCACAGAGAAGTCTTACTGCAAATATGTGGTACAAGAAGGTGAAACCTGTGTCCTGGATTCCTGGACACAGGTGGTCAAAAGCAGTACAATGCCATAAGAGGTGAACACAGGGGACAGATGAAGACTTCCTCTATGTATTTGCCATCAAAAGTAGTAAATCATTCACAGATATTAACCTCTACAGAAGCAGTTTATGTAAGTAAAAGACTCAAATGAACAAAGAGATGATTTATTCTGGAACTAAACATGCGTGACCATGGCCCAGAACACAAATTCAAGTTTGCCCAAATACCACGTTCCAATACGTGTACCAATCACACAGTTATATAGTAACAGAACAAAGGAGATCTTAAATCAAGATGCTTTCCAAATACATTGGGGGAAACATGAAGTAGGCAAGTTACAGAGAAGTGGGAAAATCTCAGCTATCCCCTCAGATACTATCTGATGCCATTCTTAGCCTTTTGGTTGGTAGAAACCAAAATATTTACCTAATGGTCACAAAAGTGTTCAGTCACATACAGAGGACAGCAATAAATGGCTATCAAGGGCTAGAGATGCCCCAAGATGGTTCTCCTTGTAACATTTTAGCTTCTCTACCTCATTAAAGTTCTTAGCTTTCATTGTCTTTTATTATGTTTGTTTACTGTGTGTGTGTGTGTGTGTGTGTGTGTGTGTGTGTGTGCGTGCGCACCTCCCATGGTGTGCATTTGGAGGTCAGAGGACAACTTGTGGGAGTTGGTTCTCTCCTTCTACTATGTGGGACTTAGGGATCAAACTCGGGTCACCAAGCTTAGTAGCAAGTGCCTTTACCCACTGAGCTATTTTACCAGCCCAACACATTGAAAATCTCATCAATCAGTCTTTATAGTCACAGCTTCTTCCCAGGAATTCTCATTCACCATTCTAATATTATGTTAATGATGATGAAGACCCAGGACAATATACAAATGAAAAATATGCCATTGTGTTTCTTCACAAGTCTCTTCACTGTTGGTCAAAGCAGGATTCCTTAGCATTGGAAAATAATATGTAACTGCTTCTTGTCTCTCAGATTTCTATACAAACCTCAAAGTCCTGTTCTAGGGCCATGATCCCCAACTGTGTTGGGCAATTCATAGAAAGTACTTCCCTAGGTAATTGGCACAGCCCTCTCTCATATGATGTAGCATCATTTATCACTTCTCTGTTTTCACTCTCAATCTGGCTCCTTGAAGTCCAAGATAAAACCAATGTCCCGTGGTGTGTCCCCATCTTCAGTTGATACCTCCAGTGTTGTACTAAGTGATCCAAACAACCCACTGTGTAAAGAAGGCTCCATGGGAGGGAAAGGCCAGCAGGAGTGCTGTCCTGGAGTGCTGAGCTGGACCACATGCAGTCTCCTAAGACAAACCTATCCAGTCACAGAGCTACTCCCATGTTTTCCAAACTACAGCCAGAAGATCAATGAGCTAGAGGGGAAGATACTGAGAACTTGTATCGCTCATTAATTTAGATGTTGACAAATGGCAGGCACTCTCACTGAACGAAAGACAGGATGAACAAATTGGCAGTATTAATGGCACATGCTACCAGCCCCACCCCTCTCCCCTTGGGAGGACCTTGTCCTATGGCACTCCCATTTACTCATTCCATAGGTAAGACCCACACTATAAATCATCCAAGTGTTCTCACACACAGTCAGATCTAGGTAAGCATGAGTTAGCTCTAACAGTCAGCTTAACACAACCTAGAATTATCTGGGGAAGAGACTCTCAGTTGAAGAATTGCCTCAATTACATAGGCCTGCGGACTTGTCTTTGGGGGATTATCTTGATTGCTAATTGATGTAGGAGGGTCCAGCCATTCCCTAGGCAACTGGTCCTGAATTGTGTAAGGGTGTAAGCCAGCCTGCCAGTCAGCAATCAGCATCTACAGTTCCTGCCACACATCTTTGTCTTTGAAGTAAGTTCCTTGGTCAGGGTAACACTGTGTAGAATAGCAAGCAGGCTGCCTTCAAGTTCCTGCCTTGAGTCCCCTCAGGGATGGCTGTAACTTACAATTGTAAGCAAATAGACCATTTCTTCCCCAAAGTTACTTTTTGGTCAGGGTATTTGTCACAGCCACAGAAATGAAAGTAGAATGACATGGTTTTTAAGTTTAAATTGTGCCCCAATTAACTGATGTTACACTAGAAAATGAAGCAGAAGGCAATAGTCACAATATTTAGGCAGAAGCCAGAAAACAATCTACAAAGAGGGGCATGACGCTTCTTCCCTCTCAGGGAGGTCGGGCTAGATGGCTTCTCAGGACATTTCCAACTCCAATATTTCATTTTTCCAGTGAAGCAGAGCAATCAGTGTCATATGCTGAGATCTTTCAGGCCTCAAGCCTGCTGAGAATCAGGGCTTCTTGATATAGTACCAATTCCAGGTACACCTGCTCTAGGGAGCCAGTCACATTGAACACATTTTTTGGCATGTATTAATATTTCTGAAATGATGATGTGTATTACAGTCAGTGACTTGTCATTGTTTAATTTCCATCACTTTGGCACATAAATGATAATATGTCTTACAATTGATGAGGCCTTAGATTCACTTGACTATATTAGGTCTTTTGCAGGTTGCTCTGATGCAAATACAGTCAATCTGTTCTTCCATCTTAAGATTTTCAAATACATATAATCTGCCCCTTTAGCTGTATTTCCACAGCCTTTGAACACAAGCCTCTTTCTATATGAGTAGGGCAAGATTTAAAATTTTGGTTATTCAGCTACCCAAAAGAAAGCTCAGTAGTAAGACTTTTCCCAGTATTTAGGAGAAATGTTGCAGTGCTGCTTTAAGTAACTCGTCGGACCAGTTGAGGCTCATTGGTTACTAAATAAAACCACTCTGAAGCCCAGCACCACATACCTTCTGTGAAATCACCAACAGACAACTTTCCACACTGTGTACCCTGAATTCTCAGCTTGGAATTTTATTCATCTTGTTAGCAAAGCCTCTTCTTAATTAGCCAGAGACCCAGAGCCAGTCTAAATCTGTCTGGAAATTTCCTCTTCATTAGAGAGAAATTGGAATCCAGAAAGAGACTGAAAATGATATGAAACATTAACCAAATCACAGAGTCCCGACCCTGAGAATATCTGAAGAGCATCCACCTGGGATCTTCCTAGGCTGAGTCTCTAAGCCGTGGGATTCTACTGTCAAGTGGAGGGTAGATTCTATAAGAACTGGAAAATGCCTGCAAAACATAATGCCAAGTCTGTCTCTCCTTTAATAACTCTGTTTCTTTCTGGACTTTTGTAGCAGATACACAGCAAGGTGACCCCCAGTAAGTCACATCCTTGTATAATCCTCTCTCCTTGATGTGGGCAGAATGTAAGATTAACATCTAAGTAATACAACATTGCCGATGTGATGTGCCTCCAAGTCCCTGATTAAATTACATTATATGGAGCTAGAGTATGCCCCACAAGGTTGAAGACCTGAGTTCCGATTCCCCAGCATCCATGTAAAGAACTGGACCTTGGAGCATGCTTCTGTAATTCCAACACGTGAGGAGAAGACAGACAGATCTCTGGGACTTTCTAGTAAGCAGTATAGCCAAACTGGTAAGCTCCAGGTTCAGTTGAGAGGCCCCGTTTAGAAAAAATATGATGTAGAATGATCTGGCAAGACCTGACTTTAGCCTCTGGCTTCATACATAAGCACACGTGCACACACAAAAACATACACACATGTATACACAAATGTTACATGATATGAGGTTCTGACTTAACACACTAGACTCTGACTCCATGTCCTGGAGAAGTAAACTGCCATATGTGAACTGCCAGTGAGTGGGAGGATGGTGTGGCAGGAAATAACCCTCAAACACTGAAAGCTGCTTCTAGTCACTAACAGGTTAAAAAGCCAGGGTCCTCAGTCATATTGCAAGGAAATGAATTCTGCCAACAGCTGGTCTTGGATATTGACTCAGATGAGCCTCCAGATTTGACCCAGCACAAGGTACCAACAAGAAATAACTGCATTCCTGTCTATGAAACCAGTGAGAAGATAAATGTGGTGTCTTCAGTGACTAAGGTTGTGGTAGTTGGTTATGCAGCAATAGAAAATGAACAGTTTACCTCCTGCTTCTTCACCTCCTCCTTCTCTTTCTGTCATTGTATCTGAAAACATTTACTCACATATATTTAAAGGGAGAAAGAGAGAGACAGAGACAGAAGTCAGAGTCTACTCCATTTAGTGTTCTGGACCAGATTTCAAACACACAGCAAGGATTAAAACAGATAATGTCTGAGCCAGATAATGACTGAATGGCACATGCCTTCAGTCCCAGCACTTGGGAGGCAGAAGCAGGCAGATCTCTGTGAGTTCAAGGCCAGCCTGGTCTACATAGTGAGTTTCCAGCCAGCTGGGGCTACAGGGAGACCCTGTCTCAAAAAAAAAAAAGATAATGTCCTTGCTTTCTTGGATCTTATTTTGGCAGAGAAGGACACACAGTAAGAACACAAGCACCTGTTTTTTGTAATGATAAGTATTGAAAAATAAAATAACAGGAATGTGATTTAATCCCTTCAGAATAATAAAATTTATGTTGTCAAATGTAGGACCCAGGGATCATTAATTTTCCCAAAGAGAAATGGACTGACATGAAGAACGAATTGTGAAAACAGAATGTTTCCGTGCACTGGAAAAATAAACATGAGTCAGTAGTGGAATCTTACCAAACAGGATTTGTTAAACATGTTTTTATCACATACTTCACCCAGGTCTCTCTGCTACTTATGATTTAGGGCAGCACATTAAGACACCTTCGAAAATCCCCACCGAAACCAACCTCATCCCTCCCCTCCTCTTCCTCTTTATTTTCTCTCTCCCGCCTCATTCTCTTTCTTAGCAGTACATTATTGAAGAGTCTGGGAATTGTGTTACATAAGGAGAATTTTGGTTTTGAGATGATAGGAAGCTAAATCAATGTGCTAACAGAAAGCTATATAAATGGGCTCCAGCTACAAACAGATTACAGTTGACTATGAAAAAATTTGTACTTGGAGGTTGTTCAAAATGGAATGACTTGCTAAAGACTCTTATTTCAGGAGGAATTTAAGAAGAGCCTTTTTTTATAGTTGTTATGGGTCATTTCTACTGGGGTTAGAAATGGGTCTTTGAAGATCCTTAAAAGATTTTAATAATGTGATTTGAACTAACGTGTAAAAAGACAACGATGAAGTAATCTTTAACTCTGTATCAGTTGCAGAGGGCAGAATCCATCCAGGTATTTAGAAGTTACCTCATGAGTGGGCTCATAGCAAAGATCTCAGGAACACACACCTTTCAGACTCAGCAGATTTCAACCCTGAGGGAGTCTCTGACAGGCAGAAAGAAAACTCAGGAATCTGGAAGCCACCAATATATCCTCTGCTTCCAGGATCATACTGCCCTGCCACATAGGTTGGAGATATCTGCCTCCCGTTGTCTAGTCCACCTTCACAGTTTCATGGGGGTGAGCTGGGCACAGTGGTAGATACCTGTAATCCCAACTATTGGGAGATGGAGGCAGGAGAATCAAAGTTCCAAGCCAGTATGCCAATACATAATCAATTTGAAGCCAGCCTGGGCTTTATAAGACCCTTCCTCAAGAAGAGAGAGAGAGACACAAAGGTGCTGGAGTGATGGTTCCACAGTTAACAGCACTGATTGCTTTTGCACAGTACCCAGGTTCGATTCCCAGTACCTACATAGCGGCTAAGAACTGTCCTTAACTCCAGTTTCAGAGGAATCTGACACTGTCTTTTGATCTCCACACCATTGCATGACACAGGTACACTCACACACATGCAGGCAGTACACTCGTACACATAAAATAGAAATAACAAATAAAATATTTTTTAAAAAGAAGAGAGAGACACTGGGAACACAAAATTGACTTGATAGTCCTTAATATATATGACGGAATGCATGAAATGCAGTGGGTGGTCTATGGGACAGGTGTAGATAGGGAAAGGAAAGTAAATATTGTTAAGGTCCAGATAGACCCAGCCCCTGAGAAAAGGGAACCGAGCTGATAAGCACCCTGGTCTTTGAAGTCAAGAGAAACAGACTTTTCTCCACTGTTTGGCCAACACAGCAGGCTTCCCCTTTGATCTCTAAAGAGGGCAGGTTTTAACAGTCCCGCTCTCCCTCTTCTCCCCTGCCCAACTTTTTAAAAAATACAACTTCCCACCTTCTGCAGGAAGCAGAAGACTCCCACTTAAAAAGACCCCAGCTCAGGACCTGGGGCAGACATTTTCCCTGCCCAGAGGGGACTCTGTCCCATGTGTTCCTTTGCTAATAAACTCTGTTTTGATGGAGCTCTGTGTCCTGGTGCTTTCTCCTGATCAACACCGTTCATCATACGGCTACTTTTTACCTATCGGATGGTGCCAAAACCCAGTTCTTACTTCAAGGGACCCACCTGGACTTCTCCAATGCCACTAACTCAGCTTTCAGGAAGATCCCACCCTTCCTTTCTCTCTCTCCTCCTCTCCCCAGCCCTCTGCTTTGCTCTCACCTCTTTCTGGCTCTCCTCACTGTAAACACTCTGCCTTGCCTGTGTCTTCTCTTGATCTCCTTTCCCATTGATTTTCACCACTCCCGGACAGCACTATGTCTCTGGGATGGACCTGCTTCATCCGTTCACTACCTCAGTTTCCACGACTACTGCTCACCACTGGCATCTCACCCCCTCCTGCCTCCTTTGCCATGGGCCTTCAAGGTCTGCTGTCTTCCATCATTTTTTCCTCTTTATCCTCTTCCACTGCCTTTCTTCTTCACTTTACTCAGGATGATTTCTGATACTGTTCAATCCAACACATGCAAATGCTCTAGATCCTTCTCATTCTCCCCCTCCCATACTAAAGCTTTCTACTCCCTGCGGTATGCCTGCCAGCCTGCCACATGTCTGACCTCCCATGCAGGCTCTAAACCTGCATGACCCCAAGGCTTTTTTCCCTTCCTGCTATTCTCCCCTTCCAGGCAGCTGCCAAGATTGCCAGCTCACCTGCCCTGGGAATTTTTTTCTTTAAAATTCTAATGAAATGATAAGTTTCCAGATGGGCCCATTCTTAAATTCTCTTATAAATTTGGCTAAAAACCCTTTAGAGGACGCTTTCTCCCCATTTTGACACAACTTGCCTAAACCAGCTGGGCAACTTTGCTGGATCATTTAAAGAATTTCGGGCGGCTTGCCGGTGGACAAACGAAAAAGTTTTAAAACGCTTTTTTTTCTGCTAAACTTTTTCTGCTAAACTAAACCCCTATCTTTCACCCTGCACAAAAGTCAATTCCAAATGGCTCAAAGACCTCAATGTAAAGCCTGAAACTCTGAAACTCTTAGAAGAAAACTTTGGGAAAAACCTACAAGATATAGGTGTAGGAAAGGACTTTCTAAACTG
>NW_008343971.1:1763531-1767103 GCF_000622305.1 Nannospalax galili
ATTTAAAAAAATTAAAAAAAAAATTTAAAAAAAAAAACCTTTTTTTTCTGCTAAACTTTTTCTCAGGCAAAGGGGCTTGAAATTTTGATCTTATGCCCTCTTGGACATCAAGCAACTGGGGTTCAGGTGCCTAGTTTTCTAACTAGACCTAATCATTTTAAATTTCACTATACATAAAAGGTCACAGGCACTGCTCAGGCAAGTCATATGCTTTCAGACCAATGAAAACTGATTTACATGCCCTGTTCCTTCTGCTGCCCTCATGAGTTTCTTTTCCAGCATAGCTGTGTCTACAAATTAAGAGCTCCTGAAAACTCGGCTTCCCATTCACAGCTACATTGGCTGGTGAGAAATATGGATTCCTTTGATTTGCTTTTCTATTTGGGTCACATATACATAAATATCTGAGGGTACTTTCTTCTTTTATATCAAGCCTAATCTACTGGTACCAGGGGTGCCTAGGATTCTCTTGCAATTTATTTTTGTTTTCGTTTCTTGATGATGTCATAGAATAAACAATCCATTTCTAGTTCAGACTAAGGTAATAATGACAGATCTACACAATGGGAGTTTAAATTTTAACATCATTTAGGGCCTGTTTCTAAAGGGGATTACTTTGAGTTTTAACTTTTCTATGGTATATTTACTGTTTTCTAAATTTTATTGTTTTAAGTTTTTACATTGTTTGACATACTTATGGATATTTTAAAAGGAATTATTTTTAGGTTTTGACATTGTTTGAATGACATCTTTATCTGGTAATTTTAAAGGACTTATTTGGATTTTAACATCATTTATATGGTATTTACTAATTTCCAAAAATGACTATTTTAAATTTCTACTGTTTTACATAGTATATTTGTTAGTTTCTAAAGGGAACTTAAAGTTTTTCTAGCCATTTGCCTTCAAGATGCAAAGTGAGCTGACACTTTGTGATGACTAAACCTATGAAGCACATGGAAATTTGCTGTACTCCAGGGCCAAAACCTTAAAAGAGACAAGCTACTACCAACACATAGTTACAATAATGAGAGGTAAAAAGTAATAGTTTACTTAAATGAGAGGCTTGAGATGCCATCTCTACTGGTCTTAACTCCTCCCCTTTCTACATTGTGATTCTAAGCCTGTTTTTCTCTGAAATAGAGTTATTTCCCTCTCTGATACTCAGATGCTCTATGTTTGCTTATGTTCCTGCCCCATCATTCCCTGAGTGCTTTCTAGTTATAATGTCAGGGTAATATTAATTATATTGGTAAATTGTCATGTGCTGTTTGAGCTCACTGAGACTCTGACTCAGGAGATGGGATTAGCCCTCCCACTTCAGACTCAAGCCTATTATCTCAAGATGTGTTCTCCAAGACTTTTTCAGGTTCAGGCTGGCCCCTGACCCTGTGACAAGGAGAACAACAAAACATACTAAGAGTAAAGGCACTATGCATTTGAGAACAGCTAAGGTATAAATTAATTTCAACAGAGGGTATAATAAAACTAGCCAATGGAATTATTTTCAGGACTATTTACATTTTATTTATTCTTAACCTAATTTGTTAATGTTTCCTTTTGTCCTT
The DNA here is from genome assembly GCF_000622305.1 of Nannospalax galili. Taxonomy (NCBI): domain Eukaryota; kingdom Metazoa; phylum Chordata; class Mammalia; order Rodentia; family Spalacidae; genus Nannospalax; species Nannospalax galili. The sequence continues at coordinate 1,765,100 of NW_008343971.1, forward strand.
CCTATCTCCTCTGATTTATGTTCTTACATTGACAAGGTTTTATTAACTTCCTTCAGTTATTTAGCTCTTAAAAAGGAAAAAGATGCTACCTCAAATCTATATGGAAACTTAACTCTTTCTTTAGGCCACTAATTACCTATACAAAATGACATCTAAGCTGATTAGTTAAAATCCTATTTGTTCAATACCATTTTTGGTTTTTAGTTTACTTTCACGGTGCTTTAAGAAGTATTCATTTTGTTTGTCTACTTCAAAGGCATTTTGGTTTAAAAATGATAAAAGATGCTACCTCAAATCTATATGGAAACTTAACTCTTTCTTTAGGCCACTAATTACCTATACAAAATGACATCTAAGCTGATTAGTTAAAATCCTATTTGTTCAATACCATTTTTGGTTTTTAGTTTACTTTCACGGTGCTTTAAGAAGTATTCATTTTGTTTGTCTACTTCAAAGGCATTTTGGTTTAAAAATGATAAACCAACCACATTCTCAACTCTCAACAAAATTCCTAGTACTAAAATATATAATTATCAGTACCTCTCTCCCTAGTGCTCTCTCTCTCTCTCTCTCTCTCTCTCTCTCTCTCTCTCTCTCTCACCACTGCACTCTGGGGCTCATCTTCCCTCAGCCTCTACTAAACCTCAGGATCAACTTGTTCCACAAACTTCCCTCCCTTCTGGCTCAATGCGTTTTTCCCGCTTTTCTCCCATCCCATTCCTTGTACTTTGTCTCCATCTACTGGCTGCTTGTGCCACACTCTCATTGCAGGGTTTTCCACTTCTCTTGCTTGCCTTGAAATCACACTTGTGTCAGAAACCCCTTTTCTTTCTTTGGATATAGGGCGCTATTTCCAGAGATAGGAACACGCACTACTTCCTGTCCAGGACAGGATCTCGCCATTCCTCTCCCTGATGATCTAATTGTGGGACACCACCTTCTGGGACTTGGAAATAACTTGAAAATAATAACTCGAACCCGTGCAACAAAAAGGACACTTTCTTTTGGTGCCTGGTTCTCCTCGCTCTTGACTTATGCCAAACCCCTTTTCCTCCTACTCCCTCCCTTTCTCTCTCTCTTCCTCATCTGCTGCACTTTCCTGCCCAGACTCGTGATCCTGCCTCCACTCCCTATGGAGAGAGGATTTTCTTTGTCTCCCATCTGCTCGGTTCTGCCTCTACCTCCTACCCACTTGCTGGGTTCTTTCTCTATCTCTTCTTCACTCTGTACTTAACCTGTCACTATGGGAACCACCCACTCAAAGTCTTGGGGGTCTCACATCTCCTGCTTGTCTTCTTAAATCCTTAAAACAACTAGGACTTTCAGATACAATCAGGCCAAAACGCCTGAAGTTCCTGTGCACCACTGTCTGGCCTCAGTATGAGTATAAGGGAAACGGTCCAAATTACCATACAGCCCAGCTTCCTTTGATCTCTGTGCCAATCCCTCCCTCTGGGTCCCATGTTTTTCCCATCAGGTTCTTCTGGCTAAGACAGTTTCATGGGATCCCAACCCACCAGGGGACTCCACCCCCACCCCCCAACCCTCCACCTCAGCTTTTGATCCTACCATAGCCAATGAACTGCCTCCAATTAGGACCCATCCACAACCTCCTCCTGCTCCCCAGCCTGAGGCATAGCCAAGTCCTCCCCATGCTCTCCCCTTGCTATACTCTCCCTTGCCTCCCATTCCAGGGCCCAACCAATCTCTTCTCCTTTCTCCAACTCAAACTCCCTCTCCCTGCCATGATCTTCCCCCTCTCCAGCACTGCTCTAAGTCCATCACCCACTCTCCTTCCACTAACTCTCCTGTACTTGAGGAAATCTAACACCTTAAATACCTCCTTGCAAATATTCCCTAGTCTCCCCTATTCTGGCTTCTAGCTCAAATAACCCATTTATCCCTCCTGTATCTAAATTCTACTTTGATTCCAGACCCCTGCCTCCAATACCCCTGCCCCTCCATCCCCTCATGGACAGGACACCCCTCCCATCTCTTCCCCTC
>NW_008343971.1:1767219-1821901 GCF_000622305.1 Nannospalax galili
TCGACTGGGGATAAACATTTTCTTTATTTTTTGATCCTGGATGGCAAATTCGTGCATGCTAGGCAAATTCTTTTTTATATATTTTCTAATTTTATTTATTTTGATGATGATGGTGATGATGATTGTGTGTATAATGTATATATGTTGGTGTGCACATGTCACAAGGCACTTGTGGAGGCCAGAGTATAACTTTGTGGAGTCTAGTCTCTCCTTCCACCTTTTCAGGGGTTCTGGGGATTAAACTTGTATGTCAAACTTGTACAGCAAGCACGTTACCGTCTGAGTCATCTCACTTGCTTACTAGGCAAAACATCACTGAGCCTTCTCTTCTGCTGCTAGGAAGCTTTAATGATTAATTAAGCAAGCATTCCAAATTAGGGTGGGGAAGGCAGGAAAAGCCAGAGTAGAGAACAAAGGCCAGGAGTGAGTGTGAAATACTGTGATTATTGGAGAGCTGGATGTTGTTTTGAATACCAGTGTTTTCACAGCTTGTGGCACAGTGCCTCTATAAAGACATTAAGAAAACAATATGACATGACAGAATAAGAAAAACTCAGAGCTAGGCTTTAATCCCAGCCTTTGGGAAGCAGAGGCAGGAGGATCTGTGTAGATGGAGGCAGCCTGGTTTACATAACAAGTTCCAGATCAAGTGGGGTTACAGGGAGACTGTGTCTTGAAAGGAAGGATGGGAGGGAGGGAGAGAGGGAGGGAGGGAGGAAGGAAGGAAGGGAGGACAACTCAGAAAGGAAGTAACGTGATTAGAGAAGAATTAGAAACAAGAAAAGCTTTTATCAGAAAGCCAGAAAGCACACAGGCAAATGCAACAGCCATGCCCAAAGAGGTTGATTGAAATTGAATGTGAAGTGCTTTAACGTAAAAGAAATGCAGAGAGGCTGGAGAGATGGCTCATCCATTTAGAGAATTTGCTGCTCAAGCATGGGGATTGGAGTTTGGATCCCAGCACCCATGCAACAAGCTAAGAATGGTTCTGTAGCTGTGATCAGTAACCTGTCCTCTTGTTCAGGGAGGTCATGGCGACCCTACCAAAGGCACTCAAACCAGTGTCCCATCTGCAAAGAGGAGGTCAACACAGAGGAACCATTTCCTCCATGCTTCCAAGTGAAGCCCTGATCAAGCAAGACCTCTTGACTTATCTTCATGTAGATGGAACTGGTAAAAGAAAACTCTGAGGAGCCAGGGGCTCCCCCCAAGCCCATGTGACTCCTGAGGACCTAATCCTCATACGACCTTAAGAGTAAAAATTAATTGCTTTATTTGGGCCAACAGTGTGGTCTTAAACACCCAAAAGGAAAGTATAACCAAAAATTAAAGTCATCAGTATAGTTTAAGGGTTCAAGGGATTACACAACCCAGACATTAGACATAAGCTCTTATGTTATTTAGACAATTATCTCTCATTGATGATTTTGTTCCTAATAAGGCAACGTTACTCAGATGTAGGACTTCAAATCTTGGTCTACAATACTGTCGTGCCCACCTACAGCTAAGGGAGGCAACCCACTATTGTTCTAGCCTAAAAATTAAATGATGGCTAAATTTGTTTTCTCTCCTTATCTAGAAGCCATTTAAAAGAAAGCTGATTCTAACTTGAAAACAAATCCTGAGCCCATCACTCTTGAGTTCAGCCCTGGCAGAAAAAAAAAGAAAAGAAAAAAAGAAAAAGAGCTATTACCTTGGTGCTAATCATTGCTCCTTGCCTCTTCAGATATTTTCAGGACCAAATCCAAAAACTAACTCTTACTAATTTTAATCAGTTGTTACTTTCCTTCTCTCCACATGTACACAAACGCCTGTCAACCATCAAGGACCCTGTTGAGATGCATGAAGAGGGAACCCCCACTGTCTGAATGACCCCTAATCCAGGACCCCCACATCGACCCTGTCCAGCAGGAAGTAGCAAGAGGACAATGGCGACCCCTCTCCTATAACACAAAAGGCTGGAATGTTAAGGTTCAGATAGCCCTGCCCCCTCACCAACAGGGTCTCATGGACTTCTGAAGCTCCTGAGAAAAGGGAACTGAGCTGATAAGCACCTTGGTCTTTGAAGTCAAGAGAAGCAGACTTTCTTTCACTGTTTGGCCAACACAGCAGGCTTCCCCTTTGATCTCTAAAGAGGACAGGTTTTAACAGTCCTGCTCTCCCACTTTCCCCTGCCCAACTTTTAAAAATACATCTTCCCACCTTCTGCAGGAAGCAGAAGCCTCCCCCCTTAAAAAGACCCCAACTCACGACCTGGGGCAGACATTTTCCCTGCCTGGAAGGCAATCTGTCCCATGTGTTCCTTTGCTAATAAACTCTATTCTGATGGAGTTTTATCTGTGTTCTGGTGCTTTCTCCTGATCAACCCTATTCGTCATACAGCTACTTTTTAACCTATCAAATATAATTAAGATGTATTGTATGAAATACACAAAAATTCAATAAAAATATATATTGAACAAACAGAGAGAGAATGGAGGGATGAGAAGGAAAGAGGGAGAGATGAAGGAAGGAAAGAAAGAAGGAAGGAGGAAGAGAATGAAAAGAGGAAGGGAGGGAGGAAATAATAAATTAATGAATGAATGAATTAAGTCTGGGAAATGACAGGTTTCTGGTGTGATGCAGACTGTACAATTTCAGGGATTCCAAGACCTCCATCCAACTCATTTAAATCATCTCAAACAGCCATTCCCAACTTCAGTTTAGTGTGTCACCAATAAATGTTTGATCTTCACATGTGAAGAAGGGGGTAGTTAAAGAGGAGGTGGGGAAGGAGGGCTATACAAAGAACTATGGGAATAAGGGGGAAAAATTCTCCAGACACAGAGTCAAAAAAAGTCTTAAGCACAGAAGGAACCCTGCGGGGCCGGAAGAAAGTCCTTCCAGAAGCAATATGGTTGTTAAATGAAAATCCCAGTGCCAGAGGTGCATTGCTCCCCTATGAGCTGTTGGCCTGAGGGGCCCTGGAGATCCCCAAAACAACAAAGGCCATTGCCAATAATGTTGGTTGTACACCAGAAGTGGATGGAGGGACCCTATTGCTGAAGACACTGCTTTATGTGAGTGCTGGAGATGGAGACATCAAGCTTGGAGTAAGCTGGAAACTCCCTGCCACTGGATGGGTGGCTTTCATGGTGCCAGAAGGTGATACGTAGATGACTGGGGGAGAATTGTCCCCTATAATTCTCCTCAACAATGGACCCCACGTGTTCCACTATCAATATACCAAACAAGACACTCCAGTAGTGGAGTGTCTAGTGTATGTACAACCAGCAAATTTTCAGCACTCGTGAGGCAGATCTCTGTGAGATAGCCTCCAGCCTGGTGTATGTAGTAAATTGTAGGCCTGTTGGGACTACAGTGAGACCCTGAGTCAAACAAACAAATGAACAAAGTGCCTTTGGGCCGTGAAAAGCTGCTTCGCTCACGTGGCTAGGATTAGTGCTTTATGAAAGGACATGAGGAATCTAGCTAGCTAGCCCTTTCCTTCTCTTCTGCCCTGTAAATAGTCTTAGTCCCCTCCAGAGGAAGAGCACTCCAGGTACCATTTGCAAGCAGAGACTGGGCTCTCACCAAACACTAAACCATCCAGAGTCTTGATGTTGGATCTCCCAGCACAACTATGAACAATAAACATATGCTGCTTATAAATTATTCCCCGAAATCTGTGGTATTTTGTTAAATAAGAAGTAATGGACTAAAGATTTTTCAAAAGCTTCCCAGGTATTTTAATGGTCCACCAGTGTAAGAACCTCTTATTCCATTCAGCAGGGCCCCCACTCAGCCCCAGTTTAGGCTACTCCTGTCAGGGATTAAAGTCATTGTAAGAACTGCTAATATCTGCAGGATCCAGAAATTTTTGAGATGTTTATTCACTATAAGAAGACTCCCCAGTATGAGCTAGGCATAGTGGTACACGGCTGTAACCTCAGCACTCAGGAGCTTGAGACAGAAAGTTTATAACTTTGAGGCTAGCATGGGCTACAGAGTATTCCAGGCCAACCTAAGGTGGATGGTGAAACCTTGTTTGGAAACAAAGCAAAAAAAAACAGGAGCTGGAGAGATGACTCAGCAGTTAAGAATGCTGGCTGCTCTTGCAGAGGACCAAAGTTTTGTTCCCAGTACCCATGTCAGGTGGCTCACAACCACCTGTTAACTCTTGCTCTAGGCTATCTACCACCATCTTCTGGATTATGCAGGTACCTGTATACATGTACACACACATACATAAAAAGTAAAATAAATCTTAAAAATTAAATGATTTATATTTGAGAAGCATAAAAAGTTACATTATGTTAATTAGTAGAGGTGATAAACATTACCATTGAAATCTACCCAATGACTTTACAGACATACACAGGTGCCAAGGATCTGAGTGCAACCGATTATCAGATACATACAGATTAGAGATGCATGCACCAACATCTCAGTGTTATTAGTAAAAACAATGAGTCATTTTGTAAGAAACAGTATATTTTAAAATGAAATGGAGCTCTTTTTAAAGGTTAAAAACTCATTCAATTTTATGTCTTACAGGGCTTATACTGAGTTCAATATTGTATAAATGTATTAATTCAACAGTGAACCTAAAAGTTTTATAGTCACTTTTGAAAGAGATGTATTTTTGCTCTGGAAACTGTTATTGAGTATGTTAAAGCTGTAATAAAATGCTTCTTCTAAAAAAAAAAAAAAGTAAAAAAATACATAAATAAATAAAGATTCCCCGACATCCATCATATACCTTGTCTTCTGTGGAGTAAATGAAGACAAGCATTCCAACTAAAAGTGTTTGGCTGAAATAGACTGGTTGGACTCACATTATAACAATTCCTAGGAGGCACCCAAATGTTTCATTTTACATTTTGACAACCATTAAACAACTTTTAGGAAGTAAAGTTGAGCCCCCGTCAGGTTAGTGCTATGATGAATAAAGAGAGACAGACGATACCATTTCTATCTTGAATGTGTGGCTTGAATGTGTTCCCAAAATTTCATACAGTACTAGAGTCAGGAAACTATGGTTTGGGTGTTAAATTTAATCCACTCCTGTTTATGGAACTAAATTGTTATTCGAAAGAACCACCCCCATTCTCCAAGGTATTGTCTATACTGCTTAGGCCCCGTGAGAGCAGAGCTGAGTGGTGACAACAGTGAACGCCTTTGCAAAGCCACGGTGCTCACTGTTTAGCACTTTATAGGAAAGGTTTGCCAACCTCTGCACTTGTATAATGGCTGTTGAGTGAGTCTCCAGCCATGCACCCATCTGATGATACAGGGTTAGGATGAGGTAGCAAGGGACAGGGGGTGACCCAACGGGATCTAATCCACAGGTCTGCATGGCTGAATAGATATTCCTTGTCTTGATCATTGGAATGAAGAGACAAATCTCTAGTCAATTACTAGAAAGGACTTGAACTGAAGAGTCATTGTTGAGGGAGAAGCAGAGTCAACACCATACTGAATCAAAACCAATACCATGTTGAAAGTTTCGGGGAGCAGAATTTTTTTGGATACACAGAAAGGGACAATGTAGTAGAAAGATAAATGAATGTAGCCCAGGGGGTCCAAGAGAGACTAGAGAAGTCATCTGGCACTGAACTGATCATCTGGCTTTATTTTTCATGTGTCCAAGTCATCATTACATGCATTCCTTCCAGGTGTGAGAAGGGAAGCTCATAAGACTCTGGAAACTAATAAAACTTAGGAGGTTCCCATGCTCAGAAACTTACCCAATTCACAAGTCCCCTCCCCAAGGTTATATAATCAGTAAGCAATTGTTGGGGAAGAGGAGACTCTTTCCAGTAGAATTCCCTGCACAATGGATAGGAAACTCCAGCTTTCATGAGTCATCACCATGTTCAAGGGAGCCTTTGATGATACCACTACCAGGAACCACCCATGCATTGCTAAGTCACCCTTTACCTATGCTTCTGTAAGTAATCCCTCAAACATGACCCTGTAAGTAACCCCTCACACATGCTCCAAGAAATTCACTGGCCCACTAAGCTAGACTTGGGTGGAACTGTTTCTTTGTTCCATCATTAGTCCTTTATCTGAGGTAAATAGACATTTTGTTCATGCCGCCCCAGGAAAAGACACACAATCACTATACACTCATCAAAACTGAACAATCAAATAGTTAACCCTTGGCTTAAGGAGTTTATCCTCCTTACTGACTAGAAAGTAATCATTGAATGTAAAAACCAAAAGATAGATACTGAATGGTGAAATTAGAAAATATTGATTATGCAGGGTCTGAAGAAATGAGTTCAATCCTGCCTGTCTCCACTATAACTTGTGCAATTAACAACTCCCTTTACTTCTAATGATTCTACTTTCTTGTCTCTAAAGTGAGAATATTTTCTATAGAGTGCTATGAGACATTAAACAAAAAAGAGTTTCTAAATTTTTTAAAAATTATTTTATTATTTTATTTTATGTATATGAGTGTATTGCCTGCATGTAAGTGCACCAGTGTCACGCAGTACCCATGGAGGCCAGAAGAGGGTGTTGGATCCCTGGAACCGAAGTTAAGGCAGTTTTTAGTCACCATGAGGGGAACTGAACCCCAGTCCTCTGCAAGAGCAGCCAGTGTTCTTAACTGCTGAGCCATGTCTCCGGCCCTTTTTAAATTTTTAATTAATTATTTTTATTTTTCACAAAGTTATTCCCAACAGTCATAGGTTTTCAACCCAAAGTCCCAGAGCCAAGTGTGACACCAGGGTTATCTCCCTATGGGTTGCTGGCCAGGTAGCCTCTGAGGTGCCCAAAACAATACAGGCTATTACCATTGGTCTTGGATGCTCAGCAGAACTAGACAGTAAGACCCTATTTCTGAAGATATCACATACTCTGGATACAGGACATAGAGAAACTTAGCTGAAAGGAAGCTGGAAACTCTGGCCCTGCTGGCTAGCATTCATAAGCACTATGGTACTGTGCAGGCTTCTGGGGGAAAATGTCATTAACAACCATACCCATTGTAGGCCCCATGTGCTTCAGTGGGGAGCTGCCTGGCAAGATATGCCCACTGGTACAACAGTGGCACGAATGTTCAGAGGGGAATGAACTGCTTCCTAATTGGATTTGAGACCCAATCCACAGGACAGAATACATGCTTGGCACAGTAGACCCAACCCAAAGCCTATGACTAAGTAGGCTATAGGAAATCCTGTAGCCAAATGGACATATAAACTGTCTTCTAAATATAGATGTGTTTTTATTTTGTGTGTATGAGTGTATTGCCTGAATGTGGTGTGGTGCAGTGCCTGCAGAGGACAGAAGAGGGCATTGGATCCCCTGGAACTGGAGTTACAGAAGGTTGCTAGCTGCCATGTGGGTGCTGGGATTCGAACCGGGTCTTCTGCAAGAACAGCCAGTTCTCTTAACCACTGAGCCATCTGTCCAGCCCTGAAAGAAAAAGATTTTTTAAATATAACACTCAAAGTACTCCTGAGCTTGGATGTTAATAACCACAGAAGGTTGGTCCATGGAAGGAGCTCCTGAGTCAGTAACTGCAACAGATGAAAGATGATGCAGAAAGCATCAGTGAGCCAGGTATATCCCTGTTCACCGGCCCTATATCTGAGAAATTCATTTGAATGACACCTCATTACCCTCAAGGTGGTCTATCTTTGGGAAGTCAAAAATATAATCCTAGGATGATAACAATGGTTCTCTCAACATGCTCCATTCCAGCAATATTGACATCACCTGGGAGCTTATTAAAAATACAGTCTTTATAGTATACCCCAGAGCTACTGTGTTAGCTATCTATTGCTATGAGAAAATTTACTCCCCAAACTACATAGCTTAAAATGTTTTGATTTCATAGCTGCTATGGGGTGGGAATCTGGGCTTAGCAGCATGTTGCCAGCTCAGCTTCTGATACAAGGCTGTAGCCAGTGTGGGCTAGCAGTCATCTCAAAGAGAAAGCTAATTCGCATGGCTTGGTGACAGGCCTCCTGTCCTTCCTGGCTTTCAGGGAGGGGCCTCTCCTCAGAGCAAGTAGCTGCCCTCCCTCAAAGAAAATAGCATCAGAAATCACAGTCTCTGTAACTTAATGTTGAAAGTGATGTTCAACCACTTTCACCATGTCTGTCCATTAAAAGTGAATCGTGCGGTTCCATCCCCACTCAAGAGCTTCAGCACCAGGAAAAGGGATCATTGGAGGCGTCTCAGGAGTCACCTACCAAACCTACTGAATCAGAACTCTGCGGTGGAGACCCAGATACCTGTTGTAACAAGGCCCCCAAGTGACTGATGCACATTAGATTTAAAACCCACTGATCAAAAGTAGGTAAAAGATTCTCTCCGAAGAATCGTTCCTTTTCTTCCTAAAAAAGTTTTGCTTCCATGATTCTTTCCCCATCCTCACTGTAAGTAGAGGTCTGCCTCCTATTCCATTTAGTGCCACACATGTTATTAGTTCCCATATTAGGGGCTGGGGATAGAAACATTTAAAAAGAAATGTGTTCTCTATCAAGGACCCCACAGTATAGTCACAAAGAGTGTTCAGAGAACATACAATTGCATTTGTTATTGCCGTCTGGTACCACATTGAGTGTTTGGTACGTACCTGCTAATATGCTGCAGAATTTTACAAATATCCCCCATTTAATCCTCCCAAGAATCCAGTGAGGCACATTCTATTATTCTCATTTGGCAAATGAAAATTGTGACGGTTAGCTTTAATTGTCAATTTGACGCAATCTAGAATCACCTGGGAAGAGAGTTGTAAAAGATTACCTACATCAAATTGGCCCATGGGCATGTCTCTGGGGGATTGCCTAAATTGTGTTAACTGAGGTAGGAAGACTGTCCCATTCTGGGACTATTCCCTAGGCAATGGACCCTGAACTGGAGAAGAGTGACGGAAGTGAACTGAGCGCAAGCATGCATACATTGCGCTCAAATGTAATATGACCAACTCCCTCAAGCTCCCGCCATGGTGAATTCTGTGCAATGACAAACTGTAACCCGAATGTGTGGACTGAAATCAACTCTTTCTCCTCTGAGTTGCTTTTGTCAGAATATTTTATTATAGCAACAGAAACAAAACTAAGACAAGGATAACAAGGCTCAGGGAGTTTAGTAACTTTAGGGACCGTGCATATAATATGGGAGGTAACCAAACTGAGTATCAAACCCAGGCTTTCTGGCTACAAACTGAATGCATATCTGGAATCCTATGCCTAAAGTGCTACAGCAAGATCAATGGCACTGTTGTGTCTCTGCCTGCTGATGTTTGTCTCTTGAATACCCCAAATAACCATGTCCCAAATCACACTGGTCTCAGCAGCTGGGGGCCTCATAAGTCCTGTCTGATCTTCAGACAGAGCAAGCGTACAGAGAATCAAATGAGAAACTCCAGGTCCTGGAATCTTATTTCTCTCCCCAGGAGTTTTCCAGGCCATGGGGGACATTTTAGGATTATTCTTTTTATTTTTCTTTAAATTCTTCTCCAGCACATGCCCTGGCCATGTTTATTTTTCTAGGGCAATACTCGGCCCTGGGAACTCCCAACAGAGATCCTGCGGTGATTACTCTTGTGAGGGGACTGGGCATCCGTGCCCTGTCAAAGCTTCTCCAGCAAGCCTGCCATGCCCGGTTTAAGGATGTTGGGTCCAGAATTTCACATGCTCTTTAGAGCTGCCAACAAAGGGATGTTAACTTCTTGCTTCCTCCTCCTCCTAAAACCCACCACCAACTAAGATGACCAGGCAGAAGCCAGGAACACATGGGCTCACAGGTTCTTTCCCCAGCCCTGCTACTCCAGGAGAAAACAGACACAGCACTCCGGTTGCTATGGCTTGAGTGTGATTTGTCCCCAAGCGTTTATGTTTTGCATGCTTGGTCCTCAGGGTGACAATTTAAGAGGTGAGTCAGTGAGGGCTTTTTAGGTCTTGCTGGGGATACCACCCTAAGAAGGGATTAAAGCAGTTCTCAGGGACTCTGAGTTAGTTATCTGAAAAGGTAGTGGAAAGGGGGAGCCTAACCCCTGAGTCACACAGTGGTTTCCTGTCTAGCAATAGGATCCCTTTCTCCTGCATGTACCTCTGTCACTGTGATTCCATCTGCCATGAAGTCCCCACAGGGTCGAGCTGATACCCCTAAACCTCTAGAACTGAACCAAAAATACTTTTTGAAATAAAGTTTTCCAGCCTCAAGCATTTCATCACAGTAATGAAAAACTAATTAATGCAATAATGTGATCTTTCAGAGTGGATAGTTACAAATCAATGTGTGTCCTTACTAGAATTCAGTAAAGAATAGGCAGAAACTTTTAACAATCAATAAAAAGCAAGTTACCAATCCACTGGTAATTTATACGCTAGGTAGAGTAGGAAAGTACTTTTAAAGGCATTTATCATGTGCCTAACACAAATGATAAAAATGCATAATTCCTGCCTTCTGAGGGCAGAAATATGCACTGAAAAAAAATAATGATTCAAACAAGCAAAAGAAGCAAAAATCCAGTCCTAATACAATGTGGATTTTTATTCAGGACCTTAGAAGCACTTGCTTATCAATCCATTAATGAGTCCATATGCCAAGTAGTGTATCTGCAACAGCCAGTGTAGATGAATTAAACACTAACCTCTGTTTTCATATTTTAACAGTCTACTAAAAAGATTACAAAACAGTGGGGACAGAGAGATGGCTCAGTGGTTAAGAACACTGGCTGCTCTTGCAGAAGGCCTGCGTTCCAATCCCAGTACCTACATGGCAGCTAACAACTGACTGTAACTCCAGTTCCAGGGGATCCGACACCCTCTCCTGTCCTCCACGGATACTGCACAACATGAGTGCACTTACATACATGCAGGCAATACACTCACACACGTAAAATAAAAATAAATACATTTAAAAAATTTAAGAAAAGATTATAAAAGTCATGCCAAAACTCTGTACCAAATATGTGGGATAATTTCTAACATAGAGATGAGCTAGTAAGCACTATAAGGGAGAATTAATAAGATCAGAGAAGGACTTCAAATGAGAAGAAAAGGCAAAGGAAGAGCTAAGGAGCTCAGCAGACTACATTGGACGTGGTGGGCATAGAGAATGCATGCAAGGTGTTCTAGAGGCAGGAAAGAGGTTTGCATGCTACAAAACCCCAAAGGAAGGTACATGGGCTGTGTGAGTGAGGTGGGATGAGGTGGAGAAGGGTAGGGGAGCTAAAGGAATCTGGAAAATACACGAGTTGGGTCTCTACACCTGAGGCTTGAAATGCATGTCAATCCCCAGAGGTCCCGTGGAAATCAAAGACAGACTTTAATGAAACCCTCCCCAGGCAGGCCCGAGCTTTGTGAGGCCTGAAGCTTATGAAGCTGTAGGGAAAAGAACACACGCTGGGAAACGGGAAGCTGCTGGGGGCCCTGGATGAGCCTGGGAAGGGCAGAGAGGAGCCCCGACGGCTTCAGCTTGGTTGGATTCTGGATAAGCTGAAGTAGATCCCCATTCCGGCCTCGCTCTTTGTTCAGCCCAGTGGCCTGTTATGCTCCCTTCAAACATGGCCCATTCAGGCCACGTCCTGCAGGAAATGATTCAAGTGATCATTTAATATTACACATATTGTAAGGCTAAATATAAAATTTGTAAAAGTTTCATTGAAATTTAGAGTTCTTGGTAAGCTATAGGCATGATCTAAAGGGTATTTCGTTTTCGCACCAATTACTGTACTAGACCAAGAATATAACTTCCAGTGAGATATGCTGGCATCTTGCTTCTACCTGTCTTACAATGTTTGAGGAAAGAAGGCATTAGGGCTCCTCGATAGTCTAGGCTAATGATCTGGTCACTACCATTTGCTTGCCAGTCCGGCTTGCCACGTGGAGGATATGCTTATCCAACACACACACACACACACACACACACACACACACACACACACACATACACACACACACAAGCACACACACACACAAACATTCTCCCAGAGGGAGACATATCCAAAACAAGTACCATTATCTTCTGAGCAAAAATTTGTAGGCTAACTTGAGCTCAGGATGAAGGTTCAACAGATTAACTTTGAGCATTGCAGCATGGGAGTGGGTTAAGAGTGTACAGGTTTAAATTTGGATCATTCAGAGTCTGTTTTCTCTCTTTGCTCCCTCTTAGGGTCTAACAGTAGCTCAGCTGCCTTTAACAGTTCACTGACTTCCAAGAGTGTCTGGATAAGAATGATGCATTGTGGTTTCACCCAGCAGAGTCCTAATCACCCTTGCCCCAGCTGCCTGAATTACATTCAGTGTACCCAGAATTCCTGGTGATTCCTTCCATTGCGAATTAACTTTATGGGGCATAATTGCCTAGTACAATTTTTAAAAGCTTTTAATAAAATGCTCTGGTGTGATCTGTTTCTGAGACGATTCCAACAGGTTTTGGTATATGACTCGAGGTGGCCAGGGGTCCTCTACCCTTATATGTCACCTCCTTCCTGTTAGATAAAACAGAAATACAAGGTAATTTCAGCAATATTAGGAACATAAAGAATCTAGAAACCATACCTTTGGGGCATCATCAAAATGAAGAATGCAGAAGGAAACAGTTTTGCTGCGGTTTGGCTTTTTATTTCTGAACTTTGTGCATAAAACAATCCCTTTGAGTCTTGCAGAGTGAAGTTTTAAAAGTACCATTTTCCTTTAATATTTATTGAGCTTGGTGTAGGTGTAGGGCACGACTCCAGGAGTCACACAGACATAAAATGCAAGCTGTGCCCTTCAGAAATGAACAGCCCGCTTATGAAGCACAAGGCAGCTATAGGGAAGATAAATGACAGGACCTGCCGAACACCATGAAGAACAGACAGTTTGGGAATGGGGATCAAACACAAAATATTGTCCTTAAAGCTTTGGAGCAGGTGACCTGCAGAAAATATGGACAGAAAAGGAGAAACATTTGGGTTGAAGTATTTAGGCTTATAAGAAGGTGGGCTATAAGCAGATGGGGTGGTCAGAGGGAAGGAGGGGCATGCACGGTTTATCTTGGGGGTTGGTCAACTACAGCACAAGTCTTGGTAGGAATTCAGAATGGCTGTCTCATAGGGCACTTGTGGGGACTCAACACCTCCTTGACCTTACCCCACCACTGGCGATCTCTTCACCTCAGGTGCCTCGGGCTGGGAACGCACTCATTCAGATCACTGCCTAACCTTTCCCAGCTTCCTGGAATTTGCATAGCACCAACCTGACCGAGGTACAGAGAAACTCTCAACTCCCCATAACAAAATTAAAGTTCTCAAATATTGAAACATCATTAATTCAGCTGCTAAGATGACACCTCTCTTCCCACATCAGAATTCTAATGAGTTGGAAAGTTATTAAAGCTAGGACTCCTTTATTTGAATAAAACCATGAGTACTGACCTTCACATGGTTAGTTCGGTTTCCCCTTGGGTTATAGCATATCGAACAAGGTTTTTGATCACCAGCAATTTCAAATCTCCATCCAGATGGAACAGAGATGGCATTAGAAATGACCAACACTGTAGAGTTTTGAATTCTTGTGTGTATGTGTGCATGCATCTGCAGGTGTATGTGCATATGGAAGCCAGAAGTAAACCAGCAGGTGGCGTTCCTCGGGTGCTGTTTTTCTTTTGTTTTGACCTGTCTCTCATTTAGCCTGGTACTCACTGATTAGGCTAAGCTGGCTGGCCAGCAAACCCGGGGGATCCACCTGGCTCTGTCTCCCCAGTGCTGCTGTCACAAGCACATACCAGTACACCCTGGTTTTTAAAAATATTTTATTTTTATTTTTAAAATATTTTTATTGAAAATATTTTTTTTTAATATTTTATTTTTATTTTATGTGTATGCATGTATTGCCTGCATGTAGGTAAGTACACCCATGTCCTGCAATACCCAAGGAGGACAGAAGATGCTGTTGGATTCCCTGGAACTGGAGTTACAGACAGTTGTTAGTTGCCATGTGGGTGCTGGGATTCGAACCCAGGTCTTCTGCAAGAACAACCAGTGTTCTTAACTGCTGAGCCATCTCTCCAGCCCCTCCTTTTTTTTTTTAAATTGGCAAATGGAACACGTTTTATTTTCTCTAGGTGAGGGCACACAGGCCACTGGGCAGGTGGACACGTGGCAAGGTTCCCTTGGATCCAAGAACTTTTGTATATTTCACACAACAGTTCTTAATGAAATTTAGACCCCACCCCTCCCCCATCCATGTCCCCACATCCCCCACACTGGAACTCGTGTATTCTGCCATACACGTTAGGTTCCAACCAGTCAAGCATGTGTACCCAGATGTCCTTCAATGCAAGTTCATCCACTGGAGTCTAGTCATCCTATCTAGAGATCTCTTCACCCAGTAGTAATCAGTTTGATTACTACTTGGAACTGTTGGACAGTTCCCAGGCTAGGGCCAGCCCACTGCCCATTTCCCTCACTCTACTCTGGGCCCTTGTCTGATTGAGTTGTCATGCACACCCAGGTTTTTATGCAGGTTTTTATGCAGTTTCTGGGTTTGGAACTCAGATCCTCATGTTTGCACAGGAAGCACTTTACCAACTGAGCCCTTGGTGGATTCATCATAAAGTAAACTTGATCCCTCTCCAGTGACCTTTCTTAAAGCTGCCGTGACCCCCTAAACCAAATTACCCATGACAAACATCTGTGCTCAGCTATGAGTCACAAAAGCCAAAGTTCTGATTCCTGCCCAGTCCAGTTCATGGCCACAGAACATGCTCTATCAGGGCTCTGCTCTCAGAACCAACTGATTCCACACCTGGAATGAAGTTTCAAGAGAGTGGGTCCTGGGCATACCCCACACTATTCCAGAGAAGGCTGGCTATTCTCAGCTCCTCTCCTTCACCTCTGGCCCATTTCACAGTGCCTGGCTCATATGTCATCTTTGTGCCCCTTGCCAAGCGAGGCACAGGTCTTGAGTTCCTGCCAAGTTACCTCAGTTAAAATGTCAGCTTTGCTGCCAAGTGTAGGCTTCAGTTTCTTGACCTTAGCTGAAAAATGAGGCTAGGGCAATCTTTTCAGATCTTTGCACCAGCCCTGGTGTCATCCTGGGAACAGGGACAAAACCCATCTGAAAACGACATGAGGGAACGGTTTCCTTGGCCAGTGTTTCCCAGCTGTACACCTCCGGGTCCAAGTTTCATTCTGCCTCTGCCTTCTGGGGATAGGGAGCAAAACCAGCACAGAAAGAGCCTGCGCCTCAGAAACTTAGAACTGTGCAAAGTTACTCTGAGAAACAACAGAAGATGAGCCCGAGGTTCTCTGAAACTACTGCACTGGCCCAGCCTCATGGCCTGGCCCCTCACAGTCCCAGGCCCCTACCTCCTGACCTTAAGGTGCTCTCTGTAGCCTCACTCCCTGCAAAAGACCCAAAACCCAACATTTCAATCCTCCTGAGTGTGGGGAATAATGCAGACTTCTACCAAGCACTTCCCCAGAGTCACTGGGGATTGCACCAAACACCCTATTGTCTACCACTGATGATACGTAATATATAATTTCCCCACAACTTCTCCCCAAAAGGGACCTATTGCTACTCTGGCCAAGTGTAAGAGTCAAGGGAGGTGAAATTGGAATTTTCTAATTGTCCATCTGGGAACCCATTCTCCACCTTTACCATGTTCCTGTGCCCATAGAGAATGCTCTATGCATTACATCATTTATGCCTGCCCACTCACTGCCTTCCAGTTGGATTCAGCCAACCCTCGTAAAGACAGGATCCCCAATGAACAAACCTGATCAGAAACAAGCCAAAGGCCTTCTTCCTAATGGACTTGCCTGAGTAGAGCTCAGGGACACAGGAAATTCTGAAATTCCCACATGCGGTTTGGGTTTTTCCTTCTCCAAGAGCTCAGTATTAAAATATGAATTCCCCAGAGAAGAGTCTAACCAAGCACTCTAACCCTGGAGCCCTATCATCAGACCGAAAAAAGAGGAGGGGGAGGAATCTGAGGCCCAAAATGGAAATTATTTCCAGTTGACCTTGTGCTTTACTCCATTTACTCGGTTACCTCTACCTCCCTCTTCCTCAATTTTCAAAGAGTCTCATGTAGCCCAGGCTATGTAGCTACAGAAGACCTTGAACTCCAGATCCTCCTGTCTCCACCTCCCAAGTGCTGGGATGGCAGATGTACACCACCACACAATCCACTTATTTCTCAGCCTTCTCTTTTCTCAGAAGGTAAGAAGTCAACTCCCTTCTGGTATTCTGGCAACTTAGCACTGATGTTGATGTCCCAGGTGTGTATGTGCACCCCATCTCCGTGGCATCAGAAGCTCCTGTACCGTACCCTCACGATTCCGACACAGTCCTCTCTTCCACTTGGCTGTTCCTATATTATTTAAAATCAAACTGAATCATTCAAATTATTCAAACTGAAGGAAGTTTCTACAAGTCTCAGACTTGTAACAAAGCCAAGATAGAAGCATGGGTGGCATGGTGACACCAGGATTCACAGTTGGCATGTAAAGTGGGGCACCTTGTGGCATTGCTCCCCTTAACCTGTGAGGTGTCTGGTTAATCCAGGCAAGTAGGATCAGAACTGAACCAAATCACAGGACACAGTCAGTTGGGGCTGGAGAGCTGGTGTGAAGGTTTAACACTAAACAGAGGTTGGAAGTTTGGGGAAACAGAGCAAGCATCCCACGTGGTGCTGATATCAGAATCTCTCCCAGAGGGACACCTGGGATTATGACTGCTTGGAGATTATCAAAGATAGTTCATGCATTTTGTATCGAAGATCAGGATCTCCTGAATGGCTGGAACATCCTGAGACTAAGATACAGTAAGTGCTGAAGGTTCTTCAGAAGAAATAAACAGCAGTATTCAAAGCTAATGACAGCTGGAGCTGGAACAATGGGAAGATGCAGAGCTACTCACAGGAGGGAGTGTGGGCTGAGAGGAATGCGCATGGCAGCTTACAATGGGAGGAGCACTGTGGGGGGACTGAAGCAGGCCCCTAGCCAGGACGTCTCTTCAGCCTTGGACAACTAGGTATTGTGTAGCTGAACTCACTCCTGACCTGCTTCTCTTGGGAAGTCTACCCTATACCAAAATGAGAGATGGGAGCTTTAAAGATGGCTCAGCCATTAAGAATGCTGGTTGTTCTTGCAGAGGGTCCAGGTTCCATTCCCAGCACCCACAAGTTGGCTAACAACTGTCAAACTCCAGTTGCAGAAGATCCAATGCCCTCTTTTCGCTCCACAGGCACTGACTGCATGCATGGGTGCATTCACATGCATGCAGGCAAAAATACTCATGTACATAAAATCAAAATAAATTTGAAAAACATTTTTTTAAAACATGGCGCAGCAGTTAGGTGCCCTTGCTACACCTGTGGAAGAGCCATGTTTGGTTTCCAGCTCTCATTTCAGAGGGCTCACAATTGGCTGGAACTCTAGTTCTAGGGGACCTGATGCTCTATTCTGGCCTCTGTGGGCACCTGTACTCACATGCACATACCACCCTCCCCCAATACCCACACAAAGACACATAATTTTAAATGAAATAAAGCTTTTAAAAAAAGAATTGAGTTGTAGAGAATTCAAGCAGGGACTATATTCTGTTTCGGACTGGGGGTGGTCCTTAAGAGGCAGCGAATGTACAAGAAGTTCAAAGAGTAAAACATCAGCATTGTAACATCAGGTCAGATGTGGAACTATAAGGAAAGGAACTCAATCTTGGCCTCTACCTCATGTTATTCAGAGTGGCGTGAGCTAAATGTATAGACTCTTTTTAAGTAATAAAACTTACAAAAAAGAATATCACCATGAACTTGGGATAGGAAAAGAGGACTTAGGATGACAAAGCAGTTAAAAGGAAAAAAAAAATATTGCTTTTTATTAAAATTAAAAACTTCAGCTCATTAAAAGACACTGCTAAAGCTAGACATGATAGCTCATGCTTGTGACCCCAGAACTCACAGGGCTGAGGCAGGAGGACTACCAATAGTTCAATGTCAGCCTGGGCTATGTGACAAGTTCCAGGCTGTGCCTATGCTACAGAGCAAAACCCTGTCTCAAGATAGTCATTCTCTCTCTCTCTCTCTCTCTCTCACACACACACACACACACACACACACACACACACACACACACACACACATACACACACACACAGAGCACACATCCTTCTACTTTCCCATTCTCCACATGGGAACAAAAGCAAGTCTCCAAAACCATCTTCAAATTAAATGATAGATTTATTATGTCTCTGTTACACAACACGTGAAACAGCTCAGTTTAGGTATTCTAACCCTTGCCTGGGCTTCTGCTGTACTGAAAGGCCAGTGTCAGGTGTGTGGGCTGACACTGCGGACTGCAGAAGTAGACTTCTGCTGGCTCTCAAGTCTATGGGCTCCATTCCACAGCTTTAAAGACCTTTTGTTTTCTCTTTCACAGCATCTTCCTCTTTTCAAATTCCTTCAGAAACAGGAGAGGGAGGGGACAAAAAGAAAAAGGGTCCAAATTACTTTCATGGACAAAATGATTGTGAGCCTATTATCTCTAGAATCTTTTCATCCAAACTGTGGAAGTAAATGTACCAGGACAAGGGTATTTGCACACAAAATAACTACTTTCAGATTAGCCTGTGATAGCTCAAATCTAAGCTACAGACAGAACTTCAGCTTTGTCTTTTAAAATTAGAGGCCGACAGGCTTCAAATGCTTCTGTCTTCATTGTAGTATGATTGTTAGTTGATGAGCCTCATTCTGTTTATTCAAACCTGCAATGCCACGTGTATGAACAGAATAGGCCCCTTAAAAAGACAAAGGAGAGGATGGCTTACTTTCTCAGAAAATAAAATACAGATTCAGTTAGAATTTGAACAAGATGTCAAGAACCTTAGAAACTCCCAAAACAAAGAAAGACCTTACACAAAGCCTTGTTAAAGGGTCGGTATTAGGAACCGGATTGGAACAGCTGGAGCAGGGGCTTGCTGCCACTTACTGGAGCAAATGGGCAATGCTTCCAGTGTGAGTGTAAGCATTTTTTTTTTCCTTTTCCTCTGCTTTCAAGTAAAATTCTTCTTCATATTCTTTACTAACTACCCTCATTTCTTTCAAACTAATACATACTATATTCAAAACAAGGATTTACAAAGATTCAATCAAACAAGGAGTCTGCTTGAGTGTCCTTAAGACAAGAGCAAAGAACACACCCAATTAGAATTTCTGAATTCTCTGAAAACTGCTCCCTTCAGGAAAATAATTTGTGCCTATTTTCAGTATGGTTAAGAAACAGATTTTGTTTCTTAATAGAGAAATACATACTGAATTGTTGTGTTGTCTGTTTGGGGTTTGTTTTGTTTTGCTTTGCTTTGGAGGAGGGATTTGTCAAGGTCACAATGATCATAAAATAAGGGAAACAGAAAATAAGAAGCAAGTGAGCCTTAAATGATTATTCAAAAAGACAAAATGGTAATCACTAAGAGACCATAGAAGCTAGCAGATCCATTCTGCAGGATTTGCATCATGATGTCCCATTAAGGAGAAGGCCAAGTCATGGCCAAAGTGTTGCTCCTCTAACCTGTAAGCAACACCAGCACCTGACAAGCAAGGCTAACTGCCTGCACCCTTACCCTTAGACCACTCTTTCTCCAGAAGTCTCTAAACAGACTTTGCTTCTTGCTGCTGAGTCTGATAACAGAAACCTATGCAGTCAGAGTGGCTGCGTTCCAAGAGCCCCCCTGAAAAACACCCAACATGAAACACAGGCTATAAACCCTCCACATCCCAGAGTGCAAATCAGGGCACCCACCTCCAAAATGCTTCTGTCACTTACGGAAGAGCAGATCCCAATTTTAAAGAATAAAGTTTTTAAATCAAGAGGATTTTTAAATCAGGGGTTAGAACATTAAAGAAATACTGGAAGATCATTAAGCTGTGGGAGGACGAGGAAATCAACACCCAGAAGAACAGGCCCTTCGCACTCACCTTGTACATGGAGGAGCCCATCTGTGCTGGAGACATGCTGACCACAACTCCTGCACTCTGAAGGGCTTCAATCTTCTCTTTAGCTCCACCTTTTCCTCCAGCAATAATTGCCCCAGCATGGCCCATTCTTCTACCAGGAGGAGCAGTTAAACCAGCAATGAAGGACACTACAGGCTTGGCATCTGGGCCCTGGAGAGACATTTAAACACTATTAAGTGTTTAAAAGAAATCAGTCAAATCTGGACCTCAAATCCATGTGCTGCTAAACAGTAAGTGGCCTGGGAGGGGAAAGCCCCTCACCCAACCAAAACAAAGCACCCAAATACCCGACTGAGACTGAAAGCGTGGCTTTCTCCTTTGAGAGCCACTTTCCACAGCAGCACAGGGAAACGATCCCAAACAAACTTTTCTGTCTATTGAATACCAACATCATTACCACTAGCAGAAGCTGTTTTACAAATGCCTACGTGAATCTTTCATTTGATAATAAAAAAAAGAAGTCTACCTGAAAACTTGTGTCTTGTGAAGATAACTTAGACCTAAGATGGATAGGGCTGTTTTACTGTCACCTAACTTCATGCCTTGAGTTAGTTTATCTTTAATAAACATGCTAAAACAATAAGGGGGTATCACAAAGGGCTTAGGACTTGTGCTCAGTTGCCTACTGACTAAGGCTGCATGTCCTTGGAGCAGACACATAACTTCCGCAGCACTGTTTCCTCAGTTATGAGATGAAATGATGAACTAAGCGGTCAATAGCCCTTTCCACTATCTAAGAGAGAAGATCAAGACTGGTTGATTCAAAGGAAATACATCCTAACATACAAACTCATGTACATAATATCACTGTACTAAAGTTTAAGAAAATCCAGCCTCAGACGGACAGGCGGTTGGGAAAGGCAGAACTGTTGTAATTGCCTTTAGCTTTGACACTATACAAACTTCTTTAAATGACATTTTCCCAAAGGTTAGATGCAATGTTGGAATCTGAAACCATACATGAATTTTTGTCCTCTGTTGCTCTGAAATCCCCTACTGTCTTGGACTCTAAATGGCTCTTCTAGCCACAATGATTTTGTAACATGTACGATTAAATTGAAAAATATTGGTTCACTGAGTTGCAAACATCTTTCAAATGCTGACACATTTTATTATTCAACATCAACAAACCAGAAGCTAACATTAGTATCACCGCCAATCTCCTCAGAAAGGTCTGTTACACAAAGACAAGTTCTTAAGCTCATGGTGGCCAAAAGCGTTTTCTTTGCTCCTTGCCCTCCTAGGTTGACTAAGTTCCAGGGGACTATGATCTACGCAACATTCTTAAGTGAAACCAACTCTTCTGTTTTTTAACCACATTTACTTGGCGCTCTCACACTGACCAGGCTCCCATGTAGTGCCGCATGGTCATGCAGCTGCTCTGGCCCTAGCCCCCACCATTTTGTCTTCTAGGAACCCTGGCTTTTCAGCCTCTGTACCTCTTCTCAAAACGCTTTTCCCCTCCTTGGATCCCCGGAGAATTTTTACTTAACTTTTAGGACTCACCTCATTCCCCCTCTTCCCCTATAAGCTCTTCTCATTTCTTCTTCTCATATGCTGCACAAACGCCCTCAGCTGACCATGTCCTCAGTGACCCTGCTCGGCTTGACCTTCCACATGTTTCTATGCACACTTGGCAACTGGCTGTGACCTGCTCCTTCTAAGTTTAACTCCCTAAACATGTAGATGGCACATACTCCCTCACTTCCCTAGGCCTAGCACCCACTGCAGGACCTGTGGACAGACTCCAGCCATTTATTCATTCCCTCCCCGAATCTGGACAGAATACAAGGATCTCACATTTAAGTACTATCAACTTTCACTTGATCTGACCCCAATAGCCTCCCCACAAATGGCAATATTATCATACTAGGAAGGAAAAGATTATAAGTTTAGAATGCTAAATAAATTTACACTCTGTCCTATTGGCAAAGAGTCACTGGACATTTCTGAAGTGGAGAAAAATAGAATTAGATTACAGAGATGTATAGATAGGAAACAGAACAGAGAATGATAAATATGAAAAGCTTAAAAATGGAAAGACCACTGCGATGGTTCAGTTCTGCTTAGCACAGGCCAGGACTGCTGAGTCCTCCCCCTTCACCTCAGAGTCTGCCTGCTTAATTCTTCAGTACAAGCCAAGTATTGTGTTAACTATTTTATATAACACTTTGTCTAAATTGCTTAACCTTGGGCCATTTGCATATTAAGTTCTCAAAAAAAAAAAAAAAAAGAGCTCTGCAAAAACTAACCAGAAATAGAAAAACATACACCAACTGAAACAAAATGCTCATGTTGTTTTGTCAATAAACTCATAAGCTATTCAAGGAATTCAGAATTGGGTATAAATACATTTAATATTTACTTTAACAGTATAATGTTATAGCAATCTAAATGCTTTATTCTAAAGAGAAGCCAGTTTTTACTTAAATTTCAAACTTTAAAAGTTTTCTGAGGGGCTTGGGGAGAGGCTCAGTGGTTAAAGTTCCCAGTACCAATATTAGGCAGCTCACAACCACCTGTAACTCCAACTCCAGGGGATCTGACACCCTCTTCTGGCCTCCACAGGCACCTGAACTCATATGTATACATAGCCACACACAGACACACACATATTCACATAATTAAAAATAAAATAAATCGTAAAAACAAAAAGTTTCTACATTTAAAACAATCTTTTATTCCAATCTAACAATCTACTCTCTTTTTTCATTTATTCAACATTCATTGGTGCTTACTATGTCAGAAAATTGTGCTGGGCACCCACCTAGAATACCATGGAGTCAGTGAGTCCAACTATGAAATACATCATCTAGAAAGAAGCAAAGGCAAATGAAACTGAAAACTGACAAGTCCAGTGGGACATGGCTGTAGACAGGCAGTGAGCAGGCGGCATGAGGAAATTGAGCATATAAACTTAGCCAGAGTCTTCATCGGTGTGACAGATACCACACTGACGGACGTTAAAGGGGAAAGATTTATTTTGGCTCATGGCTTCAGAGGTTTCACTCAGCCCATGGTCAGCAGGCTGAGCCGCTGTGGTATGTGGTGTGTCAGAACATCGTGAAAGAAAAAGTATGTAACAGAGCAAAGCTGCTGTCTCCTGGTGGCTAGAAAGCAGAGGGAGCTAGAGAAGAAGGGTCAAGAGGCACAATAAAGTCCCAAGGACACACTGCCGGTAACTAGGGTCCACCTCTTGAAGATTCCAGAACTTCCCAAAACAGCACCACCAGCAGAGGACCAAGCCTTTCACACAGAAGCCTGAGGGATACTTCATATTCCCATTGCAACACTCAAATGTAATAGGAAATACTGTTTGGTTTTAACCAGAGACAAAAGGTACCAGTACCTGCTTCAGAAGGGCAGGTAAGCCGAATGGCCTTGGAGGGGAAAAGGATGGTTGGGGGAAAGGTGTGGAGACACTGGGAAGGCACTACTGAGACAGTCTAAGTGAAGCAGGATGCAGGCTCAGAGCAGGGCAGAGTGGGAAATTGCAGATGGGATTCTGAATCCCGACATATCACCAAGGTCTCAGAGACAGAGCCTAGGAGTTGTGTGGAAAGAGAGGAAGAGACAAATAAAAGGTAGTGCTGAGGTTTGGCTTCTGCCGTGGAAACTGCATGAAGCAAGATATGGATCATATAAGATAATCGTTCACAAAGAGAAAAGCTATGAAAAGTACCAGCACGATTCCACAGAAGCTACGACGACTAAGTGGGGAACCCTGGGAACTTCTAAATTCATTTTAAGAGACAGACTCAAAGGAAACTGAACAGAAGCAGCAACAACAGCTCAGTATGTGCCAAGTCCCGCTTCATTACATACTGCTGAGTCATTCAAACTTTGTAACCCTTACAACCATCCCAGGAGGACTGAACTTTACCAATGAGGAAACTGAGCAAGGACAAAGAAACATTTTCAAAGTCAGTAGTTTCTAACAGGCAGGCAGAAACCAAACTACTGAGGATCAGGGGAAACAAGGGTAAGGAGAGAGATCTAGAATGAGAAGATGCTACACCTTCAAGTTTGGGCTTAAAAATCACCACAGAAAATTAAGAATGCTCAAAATAGCCCGTGAAAATTCCCTAAAGTACAAATAAGTGAGCGAATATACTTTTGTGCATACCAGACTACAGGTGACATTAATGGTTCCCTTAACACCGCCATATTCATTACTTTTTCTGTGTGGCATTCACTCCAACTTTTTTCTAAAGTACTGACAGAAGGCTATCTTCACTCTTGCTTGGCCTCCTAAAGATGTTTCCTCCCCACTGACCAGTGATGGAAGAACTTTTGATGACTTACCAAACAGCTATCAGATACTGACCATAGCACAGCCAGGGTGCCCTTGCCCCAGGCATCAATACATCTCCTTTTTCACCCCTCACCACCTGATAACATCTCAGCAAAGGAGCTCGGTTCCCTTCAGCTGGCTGGGATCATGATTTGACACCACACTCCTTTATATATCTAAGGCTATGGCACAGACAACAAGGAGGGCTTCCCGAGCCTATGTAGAGATCTGTACCTGGTCTGTGAAGAGAAGGCCATTTTACAAGGAAAGACAAGCTAGCAGGAGGCCAGATCATGGAGGATATGAGGGAAAGGAGCCGTAGAGAGTCAGTCTTGAGAAAGACAAATTTTTCCCAAGAAACCAAGAAAAAGAACACACGCCACAGGTACAAACATGCCTGCAGGAATGACCTTATTAATGGACATAATCTGAGTGAATGCCTTTTAATTTACCCCAGCAAAACCATGCACTGTAGGGTCTGATGACTGGGGTGTCTCCTTGGCAACCACAGTTTGTAGTCACCCAAAAAGATAATAAATGTGGGTTTGCTTGAGAATTAACGTATCCCCCCACCCCACTGATACAGTGGAGGCAGGGGAGGGAGGGTGAGCTTGGATGGCTGTGAACTAGGGATGAAAAGACAGGATGGTCTGTGAAGGTTAAGAGTGGAATAACGCAGAACTTGAGCTGGTACTTCCCTAACGACAGCTCCACCTGCACAGGTTAAGGGGAAAAGAGATCCATCAGCACAGTTCTGGGGGACAGGCAGTTCTAATAGACAGCTAGAGTGTCCTAGTTTGTTCTTCATTGCTGTGACAAAACACTCTGACCAGTACCAACTTGGGGAGGAAAGGGTTTATTTGTCTTACATCTCCCAGGTCGCAGTTCATCATCAGGGAGCCCAAGGTAGGAACTCAGGGCAGGAACCTGGAGGCAGGAGCTGGAGCACAGGCCATGGAGGAACGCTGCTTACAGGCTTGCTCCCCTGGCCCCTGCTCAGCCTGCTTTCTTATGCAACACAGGCCCACCTGCCCAGGGGTGGCACCAGCCACAGTGGGCTGGGCCCTCCCACATCACTCATCAAGAAGATGCCCTTCAGACATGGCCACAGGCTAGTCCAATAGAGGCAATTTCCCGATTGAGGCTCCCTCAACCCAGGTGTGTCAAGTTGACACTAAAGCTATCCAGCACATAGGGCAACGAGAGTTCAGGCCCGCTCTATGTGTCCGGTGATTATGATGCTGCAGTAATAATAAGCAATAACTCTACACAAGCCTGTAGGTCAAATGGGAGAGTTCAAACTGTTGACCTGAAGGTTCTGCACCCAGCAGGAGGTCAACATCTCCACCACAAAGTGTGAGGTAAGACCTAGAGAGGAGGATTCACAGGAGAAGTGGCGAACAAGCATTATGGGAAGCAGCTGAGTATTTGGTACAGAACAGAAAGCCCAGATGAGAAAGTTTTAAAGTTAGCTCTCAATTTTTCTTGAAAAACTAATCCATGAAAAATAAAAGTAACTTCTAAAACAAACCCCCAATGCTAGTCAGACTCAAACTTACTGAATTACGCTGCTTCAGAAACTCTGCAGCATTTTCTTCAGCATGACCACCAATTTCACCAATCAATATGATGCCTTCCGTGGCTGGGTCACCCAGGAAGACTTCAAGGCAGTCGATAAAATCCGTTCCATTAAAAGGATCACCTCCAATGCCTGAGAAGGTTCAAGACTGGCAACATCAGTCAAAAATGTAGGACGAACCATGAGACTCAGATCAAGAAACATCGTTCTAACTCATTTTTAGTCTGTCTACCCCTTCTCCTTAATCTTTGAAAATGCATCCCCACTCTTTCATGTAACACTCAAAAAAAAAAAAAAAATACACAAGAGGGTACTTATTTCTCTGTGTAATATTATATACATATAAATAGTGGTTGGTTGCCCATCTCCACAAAAACCCTAACTACAAAAACGTCTTCCCTCCCACATAATTATTCCACACTAACTCTTTACAAATGTGCAATTTTAAATATGTGTTTAGAGGGCATGGTGGCACACACCTTTAATCTCAGCATTTGGGAGGCAGAGGCAGGCAGATCTCTATGAGTTCGAGACCAGCCTGGTCTACACAGTGAGTTCTAGGCCAGATGGGGCTACAGGGAGACCCTGTCTCAAAAAGTTTTCTCAAAAAGACCAAAAAAAAAACCATGTTTGGGGCATGAGTCTCTCATGCTTATTCTTGAGTCTACTTCTTTTAAGTATGTACATAATAAACTTGAATTTTTGCTCAAAAATAGGAGAGAGAAATGTGTATTTGCATTACTAGAAGCTAAAATTCACATCATAGGAAAAGATTAAACATTTTGGAAATTTCTTTGCACAAAGAAATTTTTGGACAAAGCATACTGCAAAGAAATCACTCATGAGTTTTAAGACATGCATCAGTGAGTACCAGGATAAAAGGTTCCCCCGATCCTCTTCCTGAACATCCAGAGTTGGGAAATGGCAGGGCCTGCACAAGGACTCTATTCTAGCCATATGACATTAGAACCGGAACTAGGGTGGCATTTTAAAGCAAATGTTCCCTTATTGCCTAACTGCCAATTATTTTTTTTAAATTATAAACTTCTTGTGGGCAAGACTGATTTTTTACTTTTCAATATACCTCTGAGAAACAAAGTTGAGTCCAGTCCTGTGCTTTGCTTAGCACACATCAGACCTGCCACTGGCACATCCCCCAACTTCTCTGTGAGACGAGTATCACCACCTCCATTTACACGTGGGAAACTGTACCTCCAGAAGACAGGATTGGCAAATCTGTCTCAAAACCTGTTCTTAGGCTGCACTGTACCAAACGCTCTCATCCCTAAGACTGTTTTGCAAGTACAAATGTTCAAGTCACATTTTCAGTTTGCACTTCCTTACTTAGAACACTCCAGGGCTATATTTTACAACCTTTATTGTAGAAAGATACATTTCTAAATTTTTTTAAATTTTATGTGTACACGTATATCTTCTGCATGTGTGTAAGTACACCAGTGCTATGCAATTATGCAATGCCCGGGGAAGTCAGAAGAGGGCGTCAAATTCCCCTAGAACTGGAGTTACAGATAGTTGTTAGCTACC
Source organism: Nannospalax galili (assembly GCF_000622305.1). Lineage (NCBI taxonomy): Eukaryota > Metazoa > Chordata > Mammalia > Rodentia > Spalacidae > Nannospalax > Nannospalax galili. The sequence goes on from NW_008343971.1 coordinate 1,794,594, forward strand.
ATGTGGGTGCTGGAAACTGAATCCGGGTCCTCACAAGAGCAGCCAATGCTTTTAACCGCTAAGCCATCTCTCCAGCCCATTAAAAAGTCAAGGTCAGCCTGGTTTACATATGGAATTCCAGGCCAGCCAGGACTACGTAGAGAGACCTGATGTAAAAGAGAGAGTGAGAAAGAGTGAGAAAGACTTGCCTCATTTGGGTAAAAAGACAAAAGGATAAGCTATTTCAAGATGTAAAAACCTGTTGAAATTTTCACTTTGTAAGCATTAGGCGGCAAGGTGTGGTGCAAAGAGAAGTCCTAGGGAATGTAATCTTCCTCAACCTTGACTTTCTGCCCAATAAGGCTACAGCACAGCACACTGTCAGCTCAGGGGTGTCTCAGGAGTTTGCCCGAAGACAAAGACAGTGCAAAGAATTCAATACCATGAAGTACAGACCAGAACTATGACAATAACAAAAGGCCAAATATAAGGGAGCAAAACTAGTGATGTTTTAGAACGACAGTCTCACAGTCAAATCTTGAAACGATACAGTTAAGTCTCACACGTAAGCAAATATGAAATAACATCCTTTTAGTAAAATGGCATTGAAGCCTCCTATAAATAATCAAATAAGTACTTATCGCTGTACTCATTCCACAATGCTACTTTCCGATAAAAGAACTGTGGCCAAACGCTCTCACCAATACACAAAGACTGCCCCAGTCCAACTTGGGTTGTTTGGTGAACGGCTTCGTAAGTTAGGGTGCCAGATCTGGATACAATACCTTAAAACAAAGAGAATAAAAAATATCAGATTGTGTTTATGATAGACCAGCAGAAGGTAGACCCAACTACAAAGGCTCTGAGTTACTAAAATGGGTCTGTGTAAAAGTCATTTCATGCTTTGCCACTCAGATCAACAACAACTTCCAATGAGGAAATAAGAAGAAAAAGCTCATTAAACGCAGAAAGATTTTCTTTTTTAAAATCAGACAAACAAAAAAATATGTTATTAGTTAAGGTTCTTTTATAAGAGCAATGCAAAGACAAAAAATCAAACAAACAAAAAAAATCCTTAAAATGCCTCTTCTGAGACCCTTTACGAAAAAGATAATCTCAATATGAACCTGGTAGGCACAATCCTGCTTAGGGTAGCAGTATATAGCAGGCTGTTTTAGATACTCCAGCCACTACACCATGAAAACCAGCATTAATCATCTACCTGCACCCTCCCCACCACAACTATTTTTGCAAGAATTTTCAAACAATATATGAGCAAGGTCCCTCTGGATTCATCCAGTCTCCCACTTATTTACTTTCTGCAATGAGCCTGTGTGGAGAGCATGTAAGTTCACAACTGCAGGAGACGTGTAGGGAAGAAGAGAGGCAGGTGGAGGGCAGCTGATTAGGGCTCACACAACTTGTCTGGGCTTCTCAAAGGGAACTGCCTCATGCAACGATCTATGTGGTACTTAGAACAGAGCATACATAATGGGTAGATACCTAATTTGAATAGGATACAAGTATAAATAAACGAGTAACTTTAGTTATTACAATGTATTAAATTTTTAAAAGGTTAAATAAAACCCAGCATCAGAGCAGTGACTCTGGAGTGTGAGTAACTCCAGCATGTCCATGGTTTGCTTTACTTAAACTTCTGCTTTGGGGCATTTGTTAAGAACTCACAAGATTGTTCTAACAGTATACTCCTCATGTCAGAGCAAGTAGAATTCTTGTCTGATAAAAGCAAAAACCATTACCACCAACTACCTCATCTTCAGTGCAACATGTTCACAGTCATAAGCTATCTGCTGTATTGCCACTGTCCCTGAATTCTCACAGGTTTGAAGTATGTGATCTGTGTAAATCAGACCATCTCACTATGAATTCAGGCACAAATAACTGCAGATTCTCCACATCAACCAGTCCAACTAGAAGTGTGAAGCATGTGGACATGCAGCATACCACCAGGTTATCTTTTAGATGAATTTCACATAGCCCCCCAACAATGCCTTGCTTCCTAGGGAACTCTGCACCACCTCCCCAGCCAGCATGGGCCCAGCCTACACTCCAGACTTGTTTCCTATTCTTTCCTATTCTAAAGAACTATTCCTCAGTTAGACTTCACACCTTCCTACCTTTTCACATTCATTTTGCTTAAAATAGAGCCCCTCACCTCCACCATCTGACAAAAGAAAAAAACTAACCATCCATGAAAGTCAATGTCAAAAGCTTGCATGCCACTTTCTCCTAAGGTCTTTCTGGACCTCCTCCAACAGAAATTAGGTAAGTTCTCCTTCTCCAAATCTTTGTGCTTCCATTTCTCATTGCTCTTGGTTGGTTTCTTTTTAAAGATTTATTTATTTCATTTACTTTATGTGTACGTATGTGCCTGAGTGTATGTAGTATATGTATGTGCACCACATGTGTGCAGGCAGTTGTGAGTCACCATTCGGTGCTGGATGCCGAACCTGGGTCCTCTTAAAAGAGCTGCCAGTGCTCTTAACCACTAAGCGTCTCTCCAGCCTCTCTTACTACTATTAATACTGGAACATAAAGAGAAGTTACGTCTTACATACCGTAAGTATTTATAGGTAAAAATAACTTTCTTCACTAAATGGCTCACTCTTAACCCCAATGTTACCATAAGGCACAGGAAGAGCACTGTGATCCACTCCCCTTCCTCCCCAGGCCAGGGATAGTCCTATTTCCAAACTCTGAGGACAGAGCAGGGATGGTAAGATGAACACGGAAGAGCTACAGTGATCCGGACACAACAATTTTTTCTTCATCTGGTGTTGTAGCAAATACTACAAAGTATTAGCAGCAGGCCATTCAAAACAGATTGAAGCGTAGGAAGAACACTTAAACACAAATGAGAAACAGGCCCCACTGGGGTTCCCTATACTCTCCCTAAGTGAACTTACCAAGTGCTGACAGCAGGAATGACAATTGCAAAGGAGTAAATAATGAATAAAATCCATGACCTTTAAACCCAGTTCTGCAGACCATACCATCAACATTCACCTACCATGGTAATTATTCTTATTTAGCATTAATGGTTTTGGTTTACAGACAGAGTGTAACACTGTCACCATCTATAACTGTTAGAGAAACAGTACAGCTTAGTGAAAGTTAGCTACACAGAATCTAAAAACAGGCATAAGACAGCTAAATTTGAAATGTCAATCTGGACATTTCCTTAAAGAACTAACCAAAAAGAGGCACAATTTTCCCAAGGCATTTTGAGAAAGCTTGTGACACACAGGGGAGCAAAATCATCCTCAGACAGAACAGTACTGATAAAAGTATTCTTAACATATATACCTAACAGATATAAAGTTCTATAATCAACAACAAAAAGACAACCCAATAAAAACAATAGACAAAAATTTAAAAGAAATACTTCCCGAAGAAGGCACATGAACGGCATTCAAAGGTACCGTATGCCATCAGTCATCAGGGACATCAAGTTAAAAACACAATGTGATACCATTTCACTCCCCAAAGAACACCTACACCGAAGAAGACTAAATACTATTTGTGAGGATGTGGAACAAAGGAAACACTCATCTATGACGATGAGAATATAAAATGGCAGTCACTTCCTAGAGCTATCTGGCAACTTTTGTTCCTATCTATTTTGTCCAAGAGCAATGAAAGTGCATCCATTAAAAGGTCTGCATTTTTGCCTTGTTCTTTAACATTCAAACCTAAAAACTACCCAACACAACTGAAATGGTCATATGAGAAAACGAATAAACCAACTGTAGCAGAACCATAGAGAAGAGACAGCTGCTTAGTAAGACCATGATATTTACTATTGATACATGTACACAGAAGATTCCAGAATGCTGAGCAGAAGAATCGCTACCTCTCTCCACATCTGCACTGACTCTGCACAATTATAATAGCTTCTCCAAACAAACATAGTCACTACAAAACTTCCCTGATAAATTCTATTAAAATTAAATTAATTAAAATAATTTGATTTTCAGTCACAAATTCTCCAAGAGTTTTGAGTTAGGGAGAAGAATCTTTTCTCATCAGAAAGTTAACAAGCCAACTTACCAATTTTCCCTTTCTTGTGGATATGGCCAGGCATGATGCCAATTTTGCATTCTCCAGGCTAAAGAAAAGTAAATTGTAGTTTCAGAAAAGTTCTAAAAAGGAATCTACCACCTACATCTCACACGCACGCATACACACACGCACGCACACACATACACATACAAATGTACTTGGACTAAGTCAATGTTGTTCGGTATTGGGAGAGGTTAAATCTGGGCTTCTTTGTATTTTGTGCACTCACGTTGATGACTCCCGGGCAGTTTGGCCCAATTAGCCTCGATTTTGCCTGGTGTACCAGTCTGTGCCTGACCCGTACCATATCCTGCTGTGGGATACCTTCGGTAATACACACAATCAAGGAAATTTCTGCATCAATGGCTTCCTCAATGGCGGCGGCAGCAAAAGGAGGAGGAACATAAATAACAGAAGCTGTTGCTCCTGTATTTTCTTTGGCCTGAAATATTAATCACAAAGCACTCTGACTGTTGAGGCATAAACATTATACAATAAATTCAACAGCATTTCATGAATGTCTAGGTAGGGCTCACAAACAGGAGCTCTTTATTCTTCCCATTTGTCAGGTCAGCACACTGTCAGGATGGAGCAGAATCAAACCCAACCTCTTCTCTGTCCTATATGAATGCCAATTCAAATTCACTCCCTAAAAAGGCAGTAAATCTGAAAGTACTGCCTGGTTTGCACTTGTGCTCCTCCCCACAAGGCCACCCACAGCTCTGTAGTCCCCAGACTCATACACAAGATACAGTGCCATGTATCCAGCAGCAAAGCCTCTGCACCTCCTTACAAGAGCAAGGACCAGGGGTCTCAGAGCTTGGCTTTCAAACATCTAGTTGAAAATGTATTATATAAGGCAAATACTATCAAGAAACAGTAAAAAGAGAGTGCTACTTGTTTCTTGTGTGTGTGTGTGTATCTGTTTGTATGCATGCATAAATGTGCATGCCCATGGAAATCAGTAGAGGGTGCCAGATCTCCTGGAGTTGGAGTTATAGAAGGTTGGGACCTGCCTGATGGGATACCGGGAATGGAACTCAGGTCCTCTGAAAGAGCAGCAAGTGCTCTTCAGACCCTAAGCAGGGTGTTCTTACCCAACATTTCTTTTTTAAAAAATGTTTTATTTATTATTTTTTGTGTATTACTGTATTGCCTGCATGCATGTAAGTGCATCCATATCATGCAATGTCCATGGAGGTCAGAAGAGGGCACTGGATTCCCCTGGAACTGGTATTAGGAAGGGTTGTTAGCTGCCATGTAGGTACTAGGAATCAAACCCAAATCCTCTGCAAGAATAGCCATCTTAACCACTGAGCCATCTCTCTAGCACCTTACCTGACATTTCTTACTGAGTGCATATTTATTAGAAATAAACAAATCAAGCAAAATGCATATATATTAGTGACTACATGGTATGTCAATCTGTCTCTACAATTCACTCTGTTCACATAGGGCCACACTATCCTGAGGTACTCTGAGTCTACCACTTATCAGCTATGAAACCATGGGTGGGACCCTTAGACTCTGTACCAACAGCAAGCATCCTGAGCTTCCAAATGGAGAAAAGAACAGCGTGGAAGGACCGTGGTGAGGCCTGGCTGGCACAGCGTGCATGAAGCACTCAGCACAGTCCTGTCTCACAGTCCACACTCAGAAACAGGGGTAACCACTATTCTAGAAGAAAGGTAGGTTAGGAGCAGACGATAAGCCTGACAGAAGCCAGGCCCATAGAACATCTTCCCTTAACAGATGATACATGTCTCTAATAAAAAAAAATTACAACCTGGATTTAACGGCAATTCCAACTTCTATGATTCCAACTTCTCTAGGTTACTGGATATTTAAATAGCAAGTGACTCTCCCAAAGGGAAACAAAGGATGCCTGCTTCCTTTTCTCACCAGACTTGGGTACCACTACTTTTACTTACCTCCTTCACAGTATTAAAGATGGGTAAGCCCAGGTGTGTTTTACCACCCTTCCCTGGAGTGGTTCCTCCCACAAGTTTCGTGCCATAATCTAAGGCCTGCTGGCTATGAAAGGTGCCCTGCAAGGAAAAAGCACAAGACCCATGAAAAGAGGCAGACTGAGAAGTAAAGGCAATCTTAGTAACTTGGGAAAGCAAACCAAGCATGTTAACTGCTCCCAGGCAGTAGTCCTGATCCAGGATTCTCATCTATTTATTAAGCACCATTGTTAACCCTGAAGCAGAGTTTGTTTCTGCAAAGCTAATGAACTTGGTCACTGACCAGAAACACCCTATTGCTTAAAAGGCGATCTCATTTTTACCATCCCATTTCCTTAGTTCCTTGCACTCAACTTTACCCAGTTCCAAATCCATAACAGATCACTGGACTTGCCCCAGGCTCTCACTTCAAATTACACAGATGGCAAAAACCACAACTTGGCTTAATCCAACTTTCCCCTATGAAAATACATGCAGCCAAATATTAACTACAGAAAACACAAGACTGTGCAAGGATCAGTCAAGTCTCAGTGAGTCTTTCAAATTGCTCAGCCAACTTCCTGAATCTCCATGCCCATTCACTTTCCTGACTCAACCACAGCAATATTGGCATTTTAGACATGGTGTTTCCTCATTATAGGAGATCATCCTGCATTGTGCAGGATGTTCAATGGTGTGTTGGATAGCTTTAGTGTCAACTTGACACACCTGGGTTGAGGGAGCCTCAATTGGGGAATTTCCTCTATTGGACTGGCCTGTGGCCATGTCTGAGGGGCATCTTCTTGATGAGTGATGTGGGAGGGCCCAGCCCACTGTGGGTGGTGCCACCCCTGGGCAGGTGGGCCTATGTTGCATAAGAAAGCAGGCTGAGCAGAAGTCAGAGGAGCAAGCCAGTAAGCAGAGTTCCTCCATGGCCTGTGCTCCAGCTCCTGCCTCCAGGTTCCTGCCCTGAGTTCCTACCTTGGGCTCCCTGATGAACTGCAACCTGGGAGATGTAAGCTGAATAAACCCTTTCCTCCCCAAGTTGGTATTGGTCCCAGTATTTTGTCACAGCAATGAAGAAACAGACTAAGACAAATGGTATTACCACCCTCTTCCCCATATATGCCAGTATCACACCCTCATTTCCAAATCCATCTAGTTGTAACAACTAAAAACAGCTCCAAGCATTGGAAGACACCCTATGGGCTTCTGCTTCCCCTACACTTCCTCTTCTCTTCTCTCCTTTAGCTTCTTCCCCTTTCTATGTGACACTGTACCCGTGGTGGCGCCATCCTTACAATGGCAATGAACAGCATCCACATGGTAACCCTGTCATTGACACACACCTCACACTCCTAGCCATGATCTCTGCCTGGAACTCCATACACATTCATTTGCCACCTGACATCTCCACTTGGACAGACAGCTAGTAGACATCTCTGATTTAACATGCCCCAAACTGGGCTCTCGATCAGTCCCTTCTCAATCGACTCCATCTGTAAATGGCAATTCCACTCCCATAGATGGTCACACCAAAAAGAGGTCATCCTGGATTCCTCCCTGTTATATCCTGCATCAGACTGGTAAATTCTACTGCTATATCATCAAAACAATTAACAACTTCTTTTGCCGCCTACTGCCTTGGCAGTGGCCTCAACGCTTGGTACACTACTGCCCTTCCCTTGAAGTCTGTTCTCCACAGAGGCGCTATTCTGTAAAACCTATGAAGATTGGGTCACTCCTCTGCTCAAATCCTCCAATCTTTTTCCATCTCCTTCACAATGAAAGTACAGTCTATCTCGATGGGCTCATCACACCTACTGGCTCTCACTTCATGTTGTCCAGTGGTTTATTTCAATCCAGTCACATTGACCTTCCAGCTTCCACATAGCAGGCACATGCCTGCCTGACAGCCCTGCTGTGTCTTAGGCATGAAACACACTTCCCAGGTAACTTTCTCTGACCACCTGATAAAAAAATCTTCTTTCCCATTCCAACCACACTACTCCACACATAACCCATACATTCCCCCTTTCCCTGATTTGTTTTTCCATAGCAATCACTCTTTCTAATACAATACATAATTTGCTCATGGATTTCGCCAATCTATTTCCTCCTCTCCACTGAAAAGTGCATTCCATGAAGATAGTGATATATATCTACTGTGCTCATGGGAGTATGGCACCTAATTCAACATACAACAAGGATTCAATCAACAGTTCTGAAAAATGAATGGGACTATGTGATCATTCTACAGGAACCTAAAAATGCTGAGCCAACTACTCAAGTTCTCAATTATTTAAGGCATAAAAATGGGGGCCTTAAGGAGTTTAAAAATTAAATTTCTCTTTAAAGTAGTAAACTTGGCTCCAAGCATGTTAAGCAATTGGTCTAAAGGTAATGACAGAATTTTAAAAGAGCTGTAAGCCAGTGCTCTGTTTCTCTTTAAGTGGTGCTAGTGCACGTATGACCACACATGCAGACATGCTGATCTGAAGTGACAAAAGAACAAGATGAAAGAGAAATAGAAAAGCATGTTTGCAAACAGCAGTGTACACTGATGTGACGTTCACTGTGTTCTACACAAGTACAGATTCAGATTAGATAAGAAAGTAAAAGCAAACACCCACGCTGGCTCCACAGTTTGAGAAGCTCTGGCCTAGATTACTCTTCCAGGTAAATTCCAATGAATCATTTTTTTAGTCCTAATGTGTTACTAAATAGAGGTGACATTTGCATTCAAAATTAGCTCTTTTCAAGCCAGGCGTGGTGGCACACACCTTCAGCCCCAGAACCTAGGAGGCAGAGGCAAGAGGACCTCTGTGAGATTGAGGCCAGCCTGGTCTATATAGTGAGCTCCAGGCCAGCTGGGGCAACCCTACCTCAAAAAACCAAAACAAAACTTTTTTTCTTAGTTTTCGTATTATCACCAGTCATTTTTAGCTGCTCATAAAAGCTAGTAAAGGGCTGGAAAGATGGCTCAGTGGTTAAGAGCAGTGGCTGCTCTTGTAGAAGACCCATATTTGTATCCCAGCACCCACACAACAGCTAACAGTTGTCTACAACTCCAGTTCCAGAGGATCCCACACCCTCTTCTAGGACTCCATGGGCACCACATGACATGGGTGCACTTGCATGCATTCAGCAATACACTCATGCACATAAAATAAAAATAATAAATTTTAAAAATTATTTTTTTTGAAAGCTAGTAAAGAAATCTTCAGGTACCCACTGGAAATGTGCACTGCTGGTATCTACCCTAATATACAAACATTCCTAATTTACATGCTGAATACTGTTTGCACCAAGAAAAGAACTAACGTGACAAACAGCAAGCTTCCACAGAGGTGAGCTGTAGACTTCAGAGTCAAAAAAAAAAATCTAATCAAGACAATTAAGGCATTCAGTTACTTAAATGCAAAAACAAGGGAAGTGAACGAGAAACAGCTTGATTGGAGGGAACTAAAAGATTCTAAAACCAACCTTAGATTTAAAGATTTAGGCAAATCATCACCTAATCTAGAAAGCTTAGTCAGTTCCAAACAGTGCTTATGCACTGGGCAATAGTTCTTAAAAGAATCTCAGAGGTTAAAGTGTCCTAAGACTATCATATAAGGTTCAGCAGACAGAAAAAGTAGCTGTGCATAATAAACTTCTATGAGAAATTTGGGTTAATCAAGAATTTAATTACATGTTAATAATATTAGCAGATATAAAAACAGACTGAACGTAATTGGAAAGATAACGGTAGAAAGCACTTCAAATCCTGAACGAGCATCTGCTTCCCCTAGAATGTTCATCTATTACTTATGAAAACGTTTACAGGTGGAGTGATGTTCATAAACGACTGGTGATTTTGGTGTCAACCTCAAGACCAAAGTTTGGCAAACTCGCCCTGTGAGATTCAGCAAGTCATCTGGTTTTGTAAGTTACATTTCTTTGGAGCACAGCTCTACAGTACAAATGCTTGTAAATTTAAAATGCTTGTATATGTGTTTTTAAAAATGAGACACACAGACCACAGAAATCAATTAGAAGAGCAAAAACCAAAAAGCCTTGCTCTGCACTCCAGATCTTTCCTTTACTGAGAACAACAACTATGTAGCTTTTTCTGAACTGAAAAAGAAATACTGAAGTTCACCATTTTCATTCCTCAGAAAGAAAACTGGGGTCCCTGTATTTTTCATCTGGAAGGGCATACGCCAACTTAATGGAAGGATTCTTGGCATAGGGTGGTTGGCAATAGGGAAAGGAGAGTCTTATGTTGGTATTAGTGTAGAATCAAATCGTAGATACATTTCAACTACGCAAATTCTATGACAGAAGCAGGGGAGAAGGAGAATGTATGAATATTAAGTGAATGAAAACCAATTCAAGCACTTAAAGGCACTTTGGCTGCTGGTTTCTTCGAAGACCACCTGCTCCAGAGAGAGTACATGATAAGAAACATCCAGTCTGTATCTGTGTGCCACAGTGAACTGTGGGTGGATTCCAGGGTTAACAATAAGCAGCTCCTTATAAAAGACCTTGACACAAATAATCTATTTACCTGATGGTCAAAGAAACAGTGACCCATCACATTGTTAGAGGAAGATCATGAGTCTTGTATTTGCTGAAACGTAAGTGAGTCTCCAACACAGTGCATTTTCAAGGTAAGTTTAGAGACAATTCCATCCTACAGGCTCACCATATCACCTAAGTTCTTCCTAGTATACAACCCCTCTTCTGTACAGTATCTTTTTTCTGTACTGATCATACATCAGTGATAGTAAAAGTAGAAAATAGTTCTTTTTTTTTTTATATCTTCAGTCTATTCTTCAAATAAAAAAACTAAGACACTTACCTGTTTGCCAGTGAAACCCTGGCAAATAACCTTCGTAGTTCTGTCAACATAAAGGTTTTTCTGGGAAGCAGTATAGGAGACATGCCGTATTCCATTCTGTTGCACTGAGAAGTAAAGAAAATACAACACATTAGAACTTCTCCATACTTCTGAACTCAACTTGGTGACCAAATTAAAAAAAAAAGCTATGCTGTGATCATAGTGATTTAATTATTGCTTCTTAAAATGAGACATGCACATCACAGACATAAACTAGGAAAACAAAGGCCTTATTGTACTCTGCAGGGTCTTTTTGCTGAGAACCACAATCTTGTGGCTCTTACTGAAGTGGCAAAGAAAAGCTGAAACATAATTCCCATTCCTGAGAAAGGAACGCTGGGAATCAACGCTGGGAATCAAATTTAAGGGTTGCATATTAAACTCAGGAACTGAAAAGCAGGGATCACGCCTACTTATGTTTACTACAAAGCCATTGCCTTTTGAAGCCCAATACTTGTAAGTAACAGATGAGCTGAGAGGCACGCTTTGTCAGGAATGCGAGGACTCTGCAACCCATTCCTCAATAAGAATACCACAGTAAATGCTAAGCCACAGAACCAATCTGTCTAAAATATACTCCAAGATCACTTCATGTGGTCTCTTCTGATGTACAACTCAAGAGCTGACAAATAAAAAAGGGAAACTAAAAGGGATGCCAAAGTAGATGAGCGGAGAAGTTAAAAACAAGAAAAACTTCCCAGGTTACTTCCAGCAGCCCACCTCAAGGGAGACTGAGAAATCTCAGGAGTTACCACTACCTATTTCAAAAATCAGTGTGAGGAAGAGCACGTGACGATTATGAACTGTCTTCTAAGCCTCCACTAGAGCCACCAGCCTGCCTTCTCTACAGCCCATCCCGGGCTTCTTCAAAGTAGCTGGGCTTTCAACCTACCACAGAGTAGCCTATGGAAGCCAGCCCCAAAACAAAGCTCTCTCCTCACATATTTCTCCAAAGCCCACCCCACATGCTTTCACACCACCTAGTCTTCAGACCTCAGTTACCATATCTGGAAGAGAACCTTCTGGAAGAAGCATCTAGAAACTTGAGGCTTTAGAGAAGAGAAAGGCCTAGACTTCACCCTGAACCTCCAGGAGAGAAGTATTTTGATGTACACAGAACTTCTGGTTAACAGTTTGTGTTCTCACATGCTGTACAAGGGGCCCTAAGAATGCTCTGTAATCAAGTCCTGGCACAGTTGGCAGAACCAAGCACCTGGCTTGAACCAAGGGATACCGCAACAGGGATGCAAGGCCTGAGAGGCTGCCCCCGCTGTGCTGTACAGCAGAGTCCAGGGATGTCACACAAAGACCATCTTAGCCCAGTGCTCACAAACATACTAATAAAGGCCATAAACAAGAACCACAACTAACAACAATGGTAAAGCAACTTACAATGAGATGTTGAACTTTACTGAAAGTGAGAAAAAGAGTGCTAAACTCAGCAGCAGGCCAGCAGCAAGGCCTAAAGTTGGCCACCAAGCATATCCTAAGCTGCCATATCCTGGGCCACCTCCAGGGGAGGCTCAAGCATCATCTCTTTGAGTTCTTAGGAACCAGCCAGTGTAAGCTTGGTAGCGATCCCAGGAGCAGCTGAGAGGAACCAGACAGGCCTGGGCTGTCTGGTGTTTATGCTCTGCTGCTCACCAACAATGTAAGCCAAGGCACAGTTTTCCATCTCCCTTAGCCTTAGTCTTCCCATCTATAAATGGAATAACAGCTGCCCACGAGAAGGCTGTGATGCTAATATGAGATGATGCCTGTAGACTGGGTATCAAAGTGCCTATTATATTCCCAAAATTCCACATAACCACAAAGGTAAATCTTTTCCTAAAGAGAACATGATTCACATTTTAAAATCAAGTAAGTCCAACCAGAAATATATGTGTCCTCATGCTCATTCTTTTTTAAAAATTTATTATCAGTGTGTATTGGGGGGCAGTGTATATGTAGGTGTGCAGGTGCTAAGGCACATGTGTACAAGTTAGAGAACAACTTTGTGGAGTTGATTCTCTCCTTCCATCTTTACATGGGTTCCAGGAATCGAACTCAGGTTGTTAGGCTTGCGCAACAAATGCTTTACCTAATAAGCCATCTCACTGGCCCACCCTTATGCACAATATGTATACAAATAAACTAACCCATATCGATACATAATATGTAGCATTCACAAATAAACTGGCAAGCTTCTAATACAGGAAACATTTGTAAAGGAAAAGACTCATTCTAAAAATGGAGATAATATGTACCTCATTGGCTAACAGGAGAATAAGTATATATAGACAGCATAAAATACTGCCTAGGGTACAGTATGTGCTGTATCACTGATTGCTATTTTGCTATCATTATTACTGATGCAGAGTGAGCAGACCAAATTGCGGAGACACTCACTGTAGCAGGCTACCCACCAGGTGCTAGAGATTCAACAGTGTGTAAGGCAAAACTCGGGTCCTACCCAAAGAAGCCTCCTGCTCTGTAACAGACCCAAATGTTAAGCAAAAACCCCACAAAACTACAAAAAGACTATTTGAAATAAAGATGCTAAAGGAAAGAGACTGGGTACTGAGGAGGAAGACAGAGTGCTTTCCACAGGGGTGATAGGTCTGTGTCAGCCAGGCACATGCTGAGTGCTCTCTCCCACTGATAGCAACCATACTATTTATAAGATGGCTGGGGAGATTAATGCTGCAATGTATGGCCAAAAAGCACCTGCCAGGCAGGACTCAAGCTACAGCCATGTATGACTACTATACCCCTAATCAATAACCTGTGACTGTGTTCATGAAAATACTTCTTCTCAACTGACCCTTAAAACTATGACCCTGTAGGCCCCAACCTTAGCCAAGGAACTACTGGCAGCTGATCACTGCTGGATGAAGGAGAACTGATCTTCTTTGGGGGAGTGACTCTAGATAGGCTGACTGGACTTCAGTGGATGAGCTCATTCTGAGGGACATCTGGGTACACAAACTTGACTCGACAGACCTTGACATGTATGACAGAATGCATGAAATCCAGTGGGGTGGGCTATGGGGGCCTGCAGATAGGGGAGGGGGTTCTGGATATGATTAACATGTACAGTATGAAATGCACAAAAATTCAATAAAAGTATACATTGAAAAAGAAGAAAAACCTATGTCCCTGTTATTCTTCTATTCATGCATGTGTTCATGAATTTAACAAATGACTACTTACTGATTTAGCCCATTTTCTGTTGACTTAACAAGTAACTCACTTATAAAGTGACTACTTACAAAGAAAAGGACTTTGCTTAGCCCAGTTTTGGAGGCTCAAAGTCCACTGGGCAGCCTCATCTGTTCCACCACTGGTAAAGACCCCTCCAACCATACTGTAACATGCAAACTGTGCAAAAAGAGCAAGTCCATGCATGGGCCAGCCTTGCTTGATAACAACTACACGCATGAGAACTGACTCTAGAAGACCATTTATCTCTTCTGGGGATGGTGATCTCAGGAATCTAGCCACCTTCCATTAGCCCCACCTCTTAAAAGTGCTATCATCTCACCATATTTCAACACTAGGGAACAAATTCCCTAGAAACGAACTCTTGGAGGACACTCAAATATGTCCGAGCCATATACTAGCCACGTGTTATGTATATATAACATACAGCCTATCTTGGTCACCATGTGGAGCATCTTACAATACATTAGAGTACCTCAGCAGTCACTTACCCTCTAATCTCAACTTCCTATTCAAATGAAAAATTATATATTCACTTAATAGTGATAATACATTCAATTAATATTGAGCTAGTCATGCTTCATCAAACTTAAAGCGCTACTAGCTTTTAAGCACTACTAAGTATGAACAGGAAGGAAAATAATGTTGCCAGCTTTTGTAAGATATCACCAGTTAGAAAACATCCCAATTTTATAAATGTTGTGAAGTAAAAAAATAAGTACTGGGCCTAAGGCAACAAAATGCCAGCCCTGTGGTGAACTGAATTAGTTTCCTATACTTAGGAGAAAGCTTTTGGAACAGCTTCAGTGTTTCTATGAAGCAAGTTCAAGGTCAGAAAATCAAATCACTTTCTCATGGCTACAATGGGACATTTGGATCAAGGCTACTTCATATTTTTAAAATCAAGATTTGGTTCTCAGGCTAGAGAAATGGTTCAGTGGTTAAAAGCACTGACTGCTCTTGCAGAGGACCTAGGTTTCATTTCTAGTACCCACATATGGTGGCTAACAACTGTCCTTAATTTCAGTTCCAGGGACTCCAACCTCCTCTTCTGGCCTCTGTAGGCACTGCACATACAGGGATACTCACACACAGGAAAAACATTCATATACATAAAATAAAAATAAATTTAAAAGGAACTGGAGAGGTAGCTCAGCAGTTAAAATCACTGGCTGCTCTTGCAGAGGACCCAGGTTTGATTCCCAGTATCCACATGGTGACTAACAACCATCCATAACTTCTGTTCCCGAGGATCCAACGCCCTCTTCTGACCTCCTCAGGCACTGCACACACAGGTGCACCTACCAACATGTAGGCAATACACTCATACACATAAAATAAAAATAATAAAACATTTTAAAAAATAAATTTAAAAAAATTTTTAGAACTTTTAAAAAATAAAGATTTGGCTCTTAGATGCAAATGGCAACAGACACTAGAACGGGAAAGTTCACCATTGAGTGTTTCCTTTTCCGTCTTTTGCTTTTAAATACTTCCCAGAGTCTACAAACAGTCTAGAAACTTGGCAAAGACATAAATAAGACAAATGACATCTTCGAGCAGGTAGTCACCTTCTCTACAAGTCACTGAGAGTGCCAATAAAGCGGCTTTAAACAAGAAGGCTCAAGTTTTCCAAGGCATAGGCTTGTGAAATGACCTGTCAGATCCGGGCTCCAGGACTCCTTGGAACACTGCCTAGATTTTCTCAATTTGCTTCCTCATTTGCCAAACAAAAGTGTGGGACTAACTGGTCTGTAAGATCTACTTTCTAAGGTTAAGATACCATAACGCTGTGCTTCAAAAAAATACTTCCTTTTTTTTTTTTAACAAAAACTTTATTGAGAATTTCATGCATGCATATAAGGTGTTTTGATCAAATCCATGCCCTCTCCCCCTCTGATGAGATAACCCTAAAATCTTTTAAGGGTTAGATGCAAGCTCCCAAATACTTGCTTTTATTACCTACTTATTCTGAAAGATTTGATTTACAGTAACTCCTGATTTATATTCTAAGACTTTAGAGCACTTTGTTTCATTTAAAATTTTCACCATTTCAATCTCAAAGGTGCTTAGAAAATTCTTAAACATTCTCATGGAAAAAATTCTCATTTCATTTTATTTCTCTCCTCACGTCAACTGGATTCTTCCCTTTCTTTCATAAGCCATAAAACTGTGGGATAGAGGGCAGCTTGGGGATTTCCAAGCTGCCTCTCCAACAGGGCCCTATAAGGTATCTATGACTATTTGTATTGTTGTTTTTTTATTTGAATCAATATTGCACACAATGTACCATCAACTGAAATTTAAGAGAATGGAGATTTAGCTCTTGAGCACCTCTAGTTCTTTTAACCCAGAGTCTAAACAATTTATAAGTACCTTTTAAAAAAAGTTTACAAAGTGTTATGTCACTGCTGATTTCCTACAGGAAGTGAAAACAGGCTTGGAAATGTGGCTGGTAAAAGAGGACTTCTAGGTCTGCCTGCCAACTTAAAGGTTTTTATACTTCAACTAGTTCTAATACAGAATATAGCACTTAGTAGAGACACTTCACATATGTAGGTACCTTAGTTTAGACCTTAGACCTCTCAGAGTTTTAATAACATGTTAATCACATGACTTTACTACTTCCAGACAACTCCAGCAACAGAAGCTAAATCTCTTTGTCTTGGAACCTAGATAGAAAAAAATTCAGTTCTATAGGATAAGGATTGTTAAGTATTGCTAAGAATGAACTTAAGGAACCAGTTCTGTTTAGACACTGTCTTCTAGATAGTTCTCCTATTAAGAAAGCAGTACCACTAGAGGCTAGGCGCTTTCAGAACTTTGGACCAGCAAGACTTCAGCAGAGACACTGGTACATGGGTGAATCACTCTTTGCCAGGCTTTCCCACCAAATGGGCTAAGCTGCACATCTGGCCTTCCACATCTTTGGCCACACTCGATTCCAGTTAAGCTAAATTAAGCTAAATTACAGCACCAACACACTGGTGCTGCAGCTCTGCTGACCACAGTGATTACTGGATACAACTAACCCTTTTCTTCCCTTCTCTCTAGAACACACTCAACTATCCTTTAAGTTATTCAATAAGAATCTCCAGAAAACTTTCCCAAATAAACTCAACTCTTTCCTGTTTGGCAAGGTTATCAAGCCAGACCTTTGTCCTCAATGTAACTACTGGGTACACATTCATCACTGACCACTTTTAGGACATAATTGTCTCAGGAAAAGAATTAAGTCTCATCTACTATTTGATACAAACAGAATCAGAAGCAAAGTGGGGGAGGGGAGCTCAATAACGATGAACTTTACTTAAATATCTATTACAGAAGAGCTATTAATTGACCTGCTTATTCTGCCCAGTGAACCCAGAGCATCCTATACATAATTTTGTCACTTTTAAAAACATCATCTCTTCAATCCAAATGTACCTGACAACCAATCGCTCACCAAAATTTTAATTAGAATCGTTTCTACTGTTTGTGATAGGGAAGAAAACGTTACACTTTACAAGCAATGTTGTCTGGTAGTCATTACAACGTGGTGTTTTCATGTGATTTGAGGCATTCCTTAGGAAATCAATTAAGTAAAAGGACTAGACCTGTTACACAGATTGTTTAGGAACTAGCCAGGCTGCATATAACCTGATGTGGTGGCGTCCAAAGTTTTGTCCTGCTAGAAACTACCTAACACAGGGACTTTGAAAGCAGCATTAATTTTCAAGAGTCAGCATTACTGAAAGACCCAGGGTAAGATTTCAGAAACGGATGTGTTCAGAGCGCCTAGTAGAGTCACTTCACATACGTAGGTCAAAGTGCCTGCCAGCCCTCAGCCTTCTAGACCGTCTACAGGGGCCATGCTGACCCTGGATGCGGAAGCCGCCTTTCCGTCGACCCTACTACACCCCAGAACGGTCAATTTCCTTCTGTATAAAGCACAGAATACCCAGGCATCCTCCCGGCAGAGTTCATCCCGGACCTCTGCACCCTAGGCTCCAAATAAAGGCCAGCCTAGACGCAACCCCCACCCGGACACGCGTCGTCGCGGGGGCAGGAACGTGTTTCCGGGTCTGCAGGACTCCATGACCCGAATCCAGCCTCCGCCCCGCAATGTCCCCATCTAGGTGTCCGGACACAGATTAGACAAAGCTCCCTCTACGGCCGAGAGCTACCACTATGGGGTCAGGCCCCCAAGACTGGCTCGCCCCCGCCTGGGAGGGCCCTGCCGCGACCTGCGCCAGGTCGTGGGGGCTCCGCGGACCCTGGAACCCGCACAGGCCTGGAAGACAAAGTCCGGATCCAACTCACGGAGGAAGGTGCGTGATAATAGGCGAGCGGCCCCGAGGCCGCTGCTACCGGAGACCATAGTCGCGGTGGCAGCTGCGGTGATCAGGGCTGCGGTCATCGCCCAATGACACTCCCAGACCCGGGGGGACCTGGCAAGGACCAAGCATGAGGAAGATGGTATCTAAGACAGTCGCCTGAACAATCTACTTTTCTCCGTGTCTGGCCTCTGGACAGTGAGAGTCATAAATGGAAAAGAAAACAAATGGTTGAATTCGAAAAGCAAATAAGAGCTCAGTCTTCTCGGAAATGTGGGTTCGGTTAACCTTAACCATACCGGCATCTCGAGGAACACTAGGTGAGAGGCCCGGTTGGCTCGTGGCATTGTGGGAAGGGTAGTTCTTGGTTTCAGCGTGGGCTGGTCCCAGAAAGGGAAGAGCAAGCATGGGAATTAAACTCCTTAGGGCTAGGTGAGGAGGGAAAGGAGTTACAGGACCGGAGGAGGGACCAGCAATGCAGTGTCCCAGGCCAGGGTACTGCACCTTGGTTTTCCTCCAGGGGCATATAGAGGAGGTAATACCCCCTTGCCTACCCTGTAAGTAGAATGTGTGAATTACAGAAGAGCCACAAGCCTCATTAGGGAGAGCCATAAATCCCTTAAAGTGTCTAACTGGCCCTAAATTGGCAGCCAATTGGCCCTAAATTGAGAAAGAATGTTTGTGGAGCCCACCTGTCTCCTCTGGGGCCATAGATAACACTCCTGCCAGTTTCTGGGGAACTAATCTTGAGACAGAGACCCTCAGTCACTCCAAGGACACTAAGCCCCAGCACTAACTCAATGCCCCACTAAGTGCAACTGTGTCCCACAACCCTGGTATAAACAGCCCCCACCCCGGTTTTGTCTAGTTGTAGATGCTTGGTTCCCGTGGACAGCCTCTACCTCTCACTGTATCTTCTTTGACTAAAGGAAGATCTGTTCCTTGCCTGTTGCAGGTCTGGCTCTGGTTTCTTGTCTCCTACTCTATCTTTCCTTTTATTTTCCAAAAATCTAACAGTAAGAATCTGTTAATTGCCCCTGAACTCACACTAGTGGCCAGTGAAGGGAAGAACAAAATACTAACGACCCAAAGGTTAGCCAAACTGACCTAAAGCCCTAGACTAGTGCTAAGTATATGAATGCCTGTTTCCTAAATCTGATATTCGAAATCAAATGTGACTTCTGCCCCATTTGGATAAATCATTTGCTCCTGTAATAACTTGAGAAGAAATTTCTGTGGTTCCAGAAGGATTAATCTGCTTTCTTACCTAAAACTGCATTCCTGAGAGGCCTTATATGATAAAAACATATCAATGGAGTTATTACTCTAGTTTACTAAGTTATAACTTGTGATTATAACGTTCACAAATCACAGACTGAACATGACTACAGACAAGCTCCTTCCTTGTCTAGCAGATTCTGCCCTTATGGTAGAGTGCTTTCCAAATAGATCCAGTATAAAGACTAGTTTCAAAATACTTATGATTTTATGTGTACGAGTGTGCTGCTTGCATGTATGTAAGTGCACCCATGTGCACCCAAAGAGGGCATCGGATCCCCTGGAACTGGAGTTATGGGAGGTTGTTAGCCACCATGTGGGTCCTGGGAACCTAACCCTCTGTAAGAGCAGCCAGTGTTCTTAACTGCTGAGCCATCTTTTCAGTCCCTGAAGACTAGTTTTAAACAACACAATTCTCCCTGAGCCTTTAAACATTTCATCTTATTTTGGTTAATGAAACACATTGTGAAAATATCACTACAATTTTAAAGAATTGGAAATCACATGAAGACCAAGATTTTAGTTTGTTCTGTACACTGATATATCCCTAGGGCCTAGAGCAAGTCCTCACACAAAAAAGAACTCATTATGTGCTGAGCTGAAATGATACATAGGGGAAATAGTGTGTATTTATGTATTAACTTTACAGTGTTTGATAGAACCAAAGATTTTTCAGTCCCCTGTATTAACTACCAACAAAAGGACACAGGAGTCGAGTCCTAGAGGAGGATATATTAGCTAATTATTTTTCTAGTTTCAACCCTGTTGTGGTGTTTGCCCCCCCCCCCAGTGGTAAGTGCATAAAACTGTAATTGACAGTGAAATTGTTAAACCTTAAGCAAAATGCCATGGCTTGGAATAGCCATTCTAATTATGTGGAGAAGTTCATTGACATGTACAGAGTTTGGGACTGGGCAAGTCTTTGGTTAAGTGGCTACTTTAGCTAAGTGATATTTATAATCTGTGAATTCATTACAATGTAGTGATTTTTATTTAAAAAGCAAACAAGCAAAAAGCTATACCACACCTCAATTCTGTAGCTCATAGGTGAGAGGAAATTGCACTATACAGTAACTGTGCCACTCTTTAAATGCACGTGGAGTTTCAAAGATCTGGAAGTATGTTCCATGTCTTACCACTGGGGTTCAGATTTTCTCATTGAGGTGGAATTGTAAGGTTTAGGAAAATCGGCATGCTTGAGTGGATTCACAGTATAAAACACAATGGGAGGGCCCAGAGGACATGACTTTTACTGATTTTATAAGACAGAAAATACTGAGAGAGGCACCAGCACATTTGAAGAACTTCGTTTTTGCTCTTTCCCCTGTGCCAGATCTTAGAGTTGGAGATGCCGCTGCGCAGTTCCATCAATTAAATGTAAATAGAATGGGCTTAAGAGGACCTAGACCCGAATGGACCTTTGGTACTGGCTAATCAATCATGGTGTTTTCAGGGGCCAAATACATAAGAAGCCTACCAAGTTTTTATTTGATCTGTTTAAGCAGAAAAGTTCTAGAACAAATGATAGAAAGTTGACAGTGTATCATAGCAATAGAGAATCCCATCCAGTCAACCAATTTCCAGACTTGAGACAGTTTACAGACCCAGAGCCCCTTGAATGAAGGGTAGCCTAGCTTCCCTTGAGGAAGGACCTTGCCTAATACCAAATGGTTATGCTGTTTATCTTTCTCCCATCCTTCCCCCAGCCTTTTTCTAGAGTAACTGTACATTGGGCAACAGGAAATAATCAGACTTTCCAAGGCCTATTGGATACTGGTTTTCAGTTGACACAGATTCCTGGAGATCCTAAAAAGCATTGTGGCTCTCCAGTTAAAGTACTGGCTTATGGAGGTCAGGTGATAAATGGAGTTTTGGCTGAAGTCTGACTCACAGTGGGTCCAGTGGGTTCCTGAACTCATCTTGTGGTTATTTCTCCAGTCCCAGAATGTATAATTGGGATAGATATACTTAGAAATTTGCAGAATCACCACATTGGTTTCCTGACCCTTGGAATCAGGGTTATTATGGTTGGAAAGGCCAAATGGAAAACACTGAAGTTGCCTCTGAGACCAGGGAAAATAGTAAACCAAAACCAGTACCCCATGCTTGGGGGGATTGCAGAAATTAGTGCCACCATCAAGGATTTGAAAGATGGAGGGATGATGATTCCCACCATACCTCCCTCTAACTCTCTCTTCTTGTGCAAAAGACCAATGGTTCATGGAAAATGACAGATGACTATTGAAAACTCAATTAACTAGTAACTCCATTTGCAGTTGCTGTACCAGATGTGGTTTCCTTACTTGAGCAGATTAATACATCTCCTTACCTGGTATGAAGCTATTGATCTGGCAAATGCTTTCTTCTCAATACCAATTCATAAGGACCACCAGAAGAAATTTGATTTTGGCTGGCAAGGCCAACAGTATACCTTTCCTGTCCTTCCTCAAGGGTATATTAATTCTCCAGCCTTGTACCATAACATAGTTCAAAGGTATCTTGATCACCCAACTCTTTCACAAAATACCACACTAGTCCACTATACTGATGACATAATGCTGATTGGATCCAGTGAGCAGGAGGTAGCAGACAGTCTGGATTTGTTGGTAAATCATATGTGCATGAGAGGATGGGAAATAAATCCAACCAAAATTCAAGGGTCTTCTACCTCAGTGAAATTTCTGGGAGTTCAGTGGTGTGGAGCATGCAGAGACATTCCTTCTAAGGTGAAGAGTAAGTTGTTGCACTTGGCCTCTCCCTCCACCAAGAAAGAAGCACATGCTTAGTGGGCCTGTTTATATTCTGGAGGCAGCACATTCCTCATCTGGGTGTGTTACTACGACCCATATATCAAGTGACTCAGAAGGCAGCTACCTTTGAGTGGGGCCTGGAACAGGAAAGGGCCCTTCAATAGGTCCAGGCTGCTGTACAAGCTGCTCTGCCCCTTGGGCCATATGATCCAGCAGACCCTATGGTGCTTGAGGTATCAGTGGCAGATAGAGATGCTGTTTGGAGTCTTGGCAGGCGCCCAGAGGGGAATCACAGTGGAGGCCATTGGGATTTGGGAGTAAGGCTTTGCCTTCATCTGTGGACAACTATTCTCCCTTTGAGAGACAGCTCTTAGCCTGCTATTGGGCCTTAGTGGAAACTGAATGTTTGACCATACAACCTGAGCTGCCTGCCCATCAAGAGCTAGGTGTTATCTGACCCAACAAGCCATAAATTAGAATGTTCACAGCAATAATCCATTATCAAATCAAGTAGAGCAGACGACCTGTTCTGTGGACCATCAGTCTCTTTTTCCAGCTATCCCTGTCATTGCTCAGTGGGGTCAGAGATGGAGGCAGAGGTGGAGGCTATGCATGGGCTCAACAGCATGGACTCCCACTTACCCAGGCTGATCTGGCTACAGCTGCTGCTGAGTTCCAGATCTGCCAAGAGCAGAGACCAACATAGAGCCCCTGATATGGCACCTTCCCCCGGGGTGACCAGCAAGCAAAGCTGGTGGCCTGATGACATTGGATCACTTCCATCATGGAGGGGACATTTATTCTGGTTATGGATTTTCCTTTCCTGCACATAATGCTTCTGCCAAAACTACCATCCAGGGACTTACAGAATGCCTATCCACTGTCATGGTATTCTGCACAGCATTGCTTCTGACCAGGGAACTCAATTCACAGCCAAAGAAGTGTGACAGTGGGCCCATGGTCATGGAATCCACTGGTCTTGCCACGTTCCCCATCATCCTGAAGCAGCTGGCTTGATAGAGCGATGGAATAGCCTCTTAAAGACACAGTTACAGTGCCAATTAGGTGGCAATAGCCTGAAGGGCTGGAGCAGGGTCCTCCAGAAGGCAGTGTATGCTTTGAATCAGCATCCAATTTATGGTACTGTTCCTCCTACAGCTGGTATTCATGAGTCTAGGAATTAAGGGTAAAAGTGGGAGTTATTCCACTCACTAATTTGGGTTGGGGGTTGTCAGGAGACACAGCAAACATTCCTCTGAACTGGAAGCTAAGACTTCCTCCTGGCCACTTTGGGCTTCTGATGCTCTTAAGTCAACAAAATAAGAAAGGAATAACAGTATTAGGAGGGGTGATTGACCCAGACTACTGGGGGAAATTGGGCTATTTCTCCACAATGGAGAGAAGGAAGATTATGTCTGGAAGGCAGGAGGTTCTTTAGGGCGTCCTTTGGTGCTACCATCTCTTGTGATTATGGTCAATGGAAACTGCAACAACCTAATCCAGATAGGACAACAAATGGCCCAGACCCTTCAGAAATAAAGGTAGGGGTCACTCCTCCAGGGAAAGAGCCAAGACCTGCAGAGGTGCTGATAGTGGAGGAAATACAGAATGGGTAGTAGAGGAAGGTAGTTATAAATATCAGCTGAGGCCACGTGACCAGTTGCAGAAATGTGGATTGTAACTGACATGAGCATTTTTGTCTTATTTGGTTAAGAAAATGCTTGCACATATATACACATATATGAAGCAGATATTTGTGTTGTTCCCTTGTGAATGTGTAATTGAGGCAAGTGTTAAGTGGTAAGTGTTGTAAATCTATATATCATATTTAGGTTATAAGATACTAAAGGATTAAACATTCCTCAAAGACCTTGCCATCTACTCTAAGATATATAACGTGTTTGTGATTGTATGAGGGATAGTTATATCATGTTAGGTGGGATTACGACCTTGTCATTGTTTACATTTGAAAATTAAGCATGGCATAAGTGATGATATTGGGTGTCAAGTTGACAAGGGGTGGACTTGTGATAGCTAATTCTAGGTGTCAACTTGACTGGATCTGGGATTAACTGAAATGAGAGAAACCTTCTTAACTGGATCATTTGAAGATGAAAGACCCACCCTACATGGGGTCATTACCTTCTGCTGGCAGCCCGTATAAAAGGCCATGGCAGAAGGGAGCTCTTGCTTTTTTTTCCACTTGCCTTCTCTCACTAGTAAGTTTGTCTTGCCTCTGTGACCAGCTTCTTTGGATTCCAACATAGACTGAAGACTAGCAGATCTCCCAGAATCCATCAGGCCTTCAGTGCCAGATTGGGACTACTGAGCAACTACCAATTTCTCAACCTCTCCAGTGTGGTACATCCATTGTTGGACTACTCAGACTCTATCCTGTAAGCTAATCTAATCCATATGTATTCATTCTACCTGTTTCTTTAGAGCACTCTGACTAATACAGATTATGGGTCCAGGAGTATTGTGCTGGATAGCTTTAGTTGTCACTCACAAGCACCGTGCTGGATAACTTTAATTGTCAACTTGATACACTTGGGTAGAGGGAACCTCAAATGGGGAATTTCCTCCATTGTACTGGTCTGTGACCATGTCTGTGGGATATTTTCTTGATTTTTGAGTGATGTGGGAGGGCCCAGCCCACTGTGGTCAGTGCCACCCCTGGACAGGTTGTTCTGTATTGTATAAGAAAGCAGGCTGAGCATGGGTCAGGGGAGCAAGCCAGTAAGCAGTGTTCCTCCGTGGCGTGCATGTCAGCTCTTGATTCTAGGTTCCTGTCCTGAGTTCCTACCTTGGGTTCCCTGATGAACTGTGACCTGGGAGATGTAAATCAAATAAACCCTTTCCTTCCCAAATTGGTATTGATCAGAGTGTTTTTTCACAACCATCCAAGGCAGACTAGAACAGAAACTGGTACCAGAAGTCAGGTATTGCTGTGACAGATCTGACCTTGGTGTATTGGGAAAGATTGTGGAAGCGTTTGGAACTTTGGGCCCAAAAAGCCATCGAGGGCTTAGAGTTTGTTGCTGTGGAGCTTGGAACAGTGATGCCTAAAGAGTTGTGGACAATGAAGGCCTGGCTTGTGAAGCTTCAAAGGGAAGCAGAGATTATCAGAGTTGTTTGTGTGATATCTTGAATTGAGAATCTATGGGTTCTGGTCAGCTGGGGCTGAAGAATCAGCTGTGATTAAGAAGAAACCCAAACCACTGAAGTGAAACCTTTTTTTTACTTGGACAGTTAATGCTGGTTAGCTGGGGATGAAAAATCAGCTGTAAGTAACAAGAGACTGGCATCATGGCGGCAAAATATTCTGGGAGGTATTTCCTCAGGGTCAGCACACAGAAGATATGATTCAGAGATGCTCTTAGCCTCCATCTCAAGCTGGAAGCAGGACTTGGCAATGTGTAAATCTCCTGCATGGTTCTGGTGTTGAAAGCATGAAGAGGTCACAGAGAGCAGCT
Source organism: Nannospalax galili (assembly GCF_000622305.1). Lineage (NCBI taxonomy): Eukaryota > Metazoa > Chordata > Mammalia > Rodentia > Spalacidae > Nannospalax > Nannospalax galili. The sequence goes on from NW_008343971.1 coordinate 1,820,511, forward strand.
GAGGCTTGGCACCCTGAGAGGCCAGGAAAGGCCATTGGTGAAAGTGCAACCTCAGATGCAGTGAAGACCCCTGGATTGAAGGGGTCATGGAGGGAATCTGAGGCATTGCACCCCAATAGGCCAGAAGAGGCCATTGGTAAAGATGCAGCCTCAGTTTCAGTGGAGAACCCAGCTTTTTGGAGATGCCAGGACCATGGGACAACCACCAAGGGAAGCAGCAGGTGTGGAATGGAGCTGACCCAGGTCTATGAGACAAGCTGTGTGTGCTGCAGACAGCTGAGTGGGTGAAGCGGTGCTGCCAAAATCCTTTGGAGCCCAGATCATGTGTGAATCCCAGATGTCCAACCTTGAGCTACTTTGCTGGACTTAGGTTTTGTGTAGGTGTGCCCAGTTCTTCCCTTTTGAAATAAGACCGTACTTGTTTTGAATTTTACAGGAGCCCATGGTTAAGAGACTTTTAAAAGAGACTAAGCACTTTTAAGTGTTTGGATTGTCTTTCTTTTTCTTTTTTTCTTTGTTAGTATTCCTACCACTTTATTCTTCCCATTCAAAAAATTTTTTCTTTTGTTAAAAAAATTTTTGACACAAACAACACATGAAATCAATGGTCATAGGCACACATAATACAATTACATGAAACCTAGGTGTGCCCAGAAAGAGAAAAAATTTAAAAAGTAGGAAGTTTATATCCCTATCTCTTTAAGATGTGAGAAATGCTTAGTGGCATAAAAAGATCAAAAGGTGAAGTTTTCTTCATATTTTTCTCATAGAGGAAGGAAGCCAGCTGAGTTCATGCTTGTCTAAGCTATTTGTGTTACAGCAAGAGGAGACAGACAGAAAAGCAGAGGGCACTTTTAAGACTTCGGCTTAAGAATAAACGAAGTATAAAAGCAGTTACTCCTGACATGCTGCTTTGGATCCAGAGTATGAAGTTCTCTCACTGTGACTCAGGCTGCTCACTTGGGGGTAAGGGACTGGCTTAGGCCATCTGGGAGATTAGCTCTTAACAGGAAAGCCATGTACTGTTCCATGTGACCCAGGAACAGAGAATAGGTAACTCCAGGAAATTTTTAACTGGGTCTCTGGACAGAAAAAATAGAAGCAAAGAACCCAAAGTAACATGCAAGCCATGCTTAGCAGAGTAAACCAGCAAAGCTACAGACAGGGCAACTCAACCTGCTAACAATTCTTTCAAGATACATCTCAGCAGGAGTCCCAAGGATTCTTAGCAGTGAGGAGACAGTCCTAGCTCCACATGTTTGTCCTTAGCAGCCTGGGAGTTCTGTACAGATCTCAACTCAGGCCAAATCCAGATTCATAGCTTCAGGGACTGAAAGAAATCTTAGGACAAACTAGTCCTAATATATTAATATATAATATATATTAATATA
>NW_008343971.1:1821972-1842880 GCF_000622305.1 Nannospalax galili
TGGTATAATATCCAAATTTGAACATTGCTTCCCAAGGGAAAGTGGCCTTTACAAATGGGAATTTTTAATATAGTGTGAGATCCATGGAATTCCTCCTCTTTTTTTAGCTTTTATCTTAAACCATGTCAAAACCTATTTGCATAAAGAATTTTACTCTGTTAGGAGATAAAGAACAAAGAGCAAGGTCAGAGAAGGAAATGAGGGAGGGAGCTTAGTCTCAGAGTTTGTCTTTAGTTCTAATGTAACCTTTAATTTTTTTTAATTTATTTTTCAACAATATTTTTCTTTTTTAATTAGTGTTTTCAATGTTTTTAACTTTTGTTTGTTTTAAAAATGTCTCTTTTTAAAAAATAAATAATTTACTTAGAATTTGATGCATGCATATAAGGTGTTTTCTGATCAAATCCATGCCTCTCCCTCCCCTCCATCTCCTCCCATATCTCCCCATCACTTTTTTCTGATAACTTCATGAACTCTTTCTTCTTCTTTGATTTATTTACTTTTTATGGGGCTTTCAGCTACTCTAACATTCCCCCTTCTGAAGAGGTAACCGTAAAATCTTTTAAGGATTAGATAAAAGCTCTCAAATATTTTTGACAATTTTTGGCCTTTGGAACAGAGTATGTTGCTTAGAGGCCCAAGGACATTGTGAGTTTTAGCCAAGAAACTGGCTTTTCCTTGGGGCCTTTTTACCCTAACTGCCGAGCCAGCTCCTACCTCCTATTCTTATCACACCATCCTCTAAAGAGGTTACTCAAATTGCCAATAGGGAATTGGGACGCAGACCGCTCTGGCTTCTTCCATGCTGAACAGGGATGCAGGGTGAGGCAATTGGAGTATCCCTTCAGTGGGTCTATCTAAAAGACTCCCAAATTGCATAACTCTTATCTGTAGGGGGAAAAGAAAGTCCTTGACTGGTGAATAGGAGATGTGAAGGAGAAGTAAAGGCAAGAGTAATTAGCATTACAAGTCCTAGACAGGGAACTAGAAAAAAGTCAGAACAGGGCAATTTTCAAATGTTGATTTGAAAGTCCATTGGAATTCTTGACAAGGGCTTCTGAAAGCATCCCTCTATTGGGTTCTTCCTCATTTTCCTTTTGACTTCCAAGGCTGGACTCTAGAGTAATGGATTCAGGATTTTCTTTCAGGTATTTTGATAGCTGTTGGAGTGGTTAGAATCAGTGTCAGTTCCTTCCCAAAGGCTTCTAGGTAGGGGGAGAAAACAAATCTATCCATCGTTTTAGAACAATATAATAGCTGCTTGTCTCCCTTATCTACAGGTGGGCACTACAGTATTGGACACCAAGATTTGAAGTCTTACATCTGAGCAGCACTTTCTGGTTAGGAACAAAATCATCAATGAGAAATAATTGTCTAAATACTTTTATATACACTTAAGCCTAATGTCTGGGAAGTGTAATCCCTTGAACTCTTAAAGAAATATACTGATGACTTTACTCTTTGGTTATACTTTCCTTTTGGGTGTTTAAGACCATACAGTTGGCCCAAATAAATCAATTTATCTTTACACTTAAGGTCATTTGAGGATCTGTTCATCAGTGGTCACATGGGCTTGGTAGGAGCTACTGGCTCCTTTTACCAGTTCCATCTATGTGAAGATAAGTGGAAATCTGTTAAAAAACTAAAAATGAACCTACCATTTTACCTGGTTATACCACTCCTTGGCATATACCCAAACAATTCATCCTGAATTCAGAGACACTTGTACATCAATGTTTGTTGCTGCTCTTTTCACAATAGCTAAGAGATGGAAGCAACCTAAGTTCCCCTCAACTGATGAGTAGATAACAAAAATGTAGTAAATTTACACAATGGAGTTCTATTCAGCAGTAAAGAAAGATGAAATAATGAAATTTGCAGGTAAATGGATGGATCTAGACACTGTTATACTAAGTGAAGTAACACAGACTCAGAAAAACAAATGACGTATGTTCTCCTTCATATGTGAATCCTAGAACCAAATCCTTTTAAATTCTAAGTCATTTTAATAAGATGATGCTATACAGCAGTCCCTTCTGCATGAAATAACTACCATCATCATGAATTCAGCTGAGCCTGATCACTAAACACCATCGCAATTGGGCTTGATGGTTGTGCTCATTCATTAAAGGAGGGCTAAGTAGGGTCATTGGACCCTCACCTCATTATCCAGCCACTCTTCCCAGCCAACTGTATGTAATTTGGCCCTAATCACACATGGCCTCCTAGATTTGGGGAGGGCAAGTATACAATCTGGTGAAGGCTAGGAAGAGTAGGCATGACCCATGCTGGGTAAAGGCTTTCTGGTGTGCATACCCTTGGGGCATACATACACTTCAGCAACCCCTTAGTTATCTTGGTAAGTAAGCTCAATAAATTCATTGGTTCCCCAGGAAAACTTTAATCAAATATTGGCTTGACACTAGAACCTTAAAAGGGAATAAGCATTGCTTAGCATCCCCAGGAAAAGAAGTCTCACAACAGGTGGAAAATTTATTTATTAATGCTATTATCTCTCATAATTATTTTTTTAAAAAGAAAATGAGAATTTAAAAGATGTTAAAAGGATATGGGAATGGAGATATTTTCAAAAATAGAAAAAATGAGAAAGCCTAAGCAAGTGATGAAGGTCTGTGTAGGCTTGTTATGATATATAAAGGATGAGACATTATTTTTATTGTATGTGTATGAGCCTATTGCATGAATGTATATGAGTGCATGTCATGCAATGCATGCCATGGAGGTCAGAAGAGAGCATTGGATTCCCCTGGAAATGGAGTAAAGGACAGTTCATAGCTGCCATGTGGGTGCTGGGAATTGAAACCAGGTCCTCTGTAAGAGCAGTTAGTGCTCTTAACTGCTGAGCCATCTTTCCAGCCCTGAGATGCTAAGGTTTTAAAAAGAAGTTAAGCCAGGAATGATAGTGCATGTCTGTAATTCCATGAAGCAGGGGGGTAGGGTGGAGAGTGAGGTCTTCAAAGCCTCTGACAAAACCTCACAAAATAAGCATATGAGTAAAAATATCAAAGTTGGCAAAGAGAAAAGTAGGAACATTTCTCCCTCACCAACCCAAGGCCAACTGAAACCAGCTGGCACCACTGGCGCAGGTACAGAGGAACTCCAGAGTGTCTGAAGGTGACCTATGACTCACTGTGATAATAAAACACACCCCTGGGTGGAAGGTTGAAGTGCTAATGAGACACACTATGAGTGAAGTTGCCTGTAGAACTAACTCCATTTAGCAGACAGAGCATGCAAGCACCCAAAGCCAAGATTTGTGATTTTAAGTCCCAATCCTTTGTGTAGTGAAGCTACCTGAACTTGAACTACTGACTTCTTGGCCATGGCCCACTTTTCCCCTGCCAGTATATTCTTTCTTAACAGATTTTCTCCTTCTCTTGCTACTACCTATGTGTCTCTGTCCAATTCTTTGTTCTAGACACAAGAACCTGAAACTTCCACTGGTACTTTCCAAACCCTGATTATCATGAGATACCACCAGTGCTTGGGAGGTTGAGGCAGGAGGATTGTGGATTCAAGGCCAGTGTAAAACACACAGTGAGACGATCTCAAAACTAAGTTTGTATTTGTTTGTTTTTTAAAGAAGTTAAAATTGTGATTTTAGCCAGGTGTGGTGGTGCACGCCTTTAATCCCAGCACTTGGGAGGCAGAGGCAGGCAGATCTCTGTGAGTTCAAGGCCAGCCTGGTCTACATAGTGAGTTGCAGGCCAGCTGGGACTACAGGGAGACCCGTCTCAAAAAGACTAAAAAAAAAAAAAAATGTGATTTTACAGAACAGTATCTGCTTTGGATGATAAAGTGGAAAAACATTTAATCGGAACTGCTGGCCTTTCTCCCTTCCCTGACTTCCTGTCAGACTGACTTTCTTTTTTTCTCTTTTTAATTTTTTATTCAGCTTTTGTACATTTCACACAACAGTTCTTAATAAAATTTAGACCCCCATGCCCCCCAAATATCCCACTAACCTTATATATTCCACCATATATGTTAAGTCCTATCCAGTCAAGCATTTGTACCCAGTTGTCCTTCAGTGCAAATTCATCCATTGGGGTCTTGTCAGCTTATCTAGAGATGATAAGTCAGGTATACTCTCCCTCACCGAGTAGTAATCAGTCTCCAATAGTTCCAATTCTAGGGCAGGTCTGCCCTCCATTTCTCTCCTCCCCTCTGGGCCCTTGTCTGATTGAGTTGGCATGGGTCTTGTGCTTGATGCCACCATTGCCACAAGTTCACATATTCAAGCTTCCAGTGACCTGGAAGCTTCTGCTTTCCTATGTTCATGAACCAGCCCTGGCTCTTACAATCTTTCTGCCCGCCTCTTCTGCAATGGTCTGTGAGCCATGGGTGGGTAAGGTTTAATATATGAGTCCTATCCAGGGACACAAACTCTTCAGTCTCCTATTCTTTAAAACTTGTCCAGTTGTGGCCTTCTATGTGCATCGCACTTTGTTGTATAAGGAAGTTTCACTGGTGAGAGTTGAGGGATGCACTAGTTTTCTTTCTACTCTTTGTTCTGCTGTGTTACATGAGCCTTAGGTGTAGAGGTTCAACTTTAGATATGTCACCTAGGACTGGGAATTATGGGGGCGCAGGGATCTCGGGGTGCCAGCTGCTAGGGTGGCACCGGTCTCCTGCGCGCACTGAAGCGGCGGGTCCTGTGGCTCGTCTGCTCCGCATTGCTGGCAGATCCCTGCTTCTCCACGTCTCTGTGGGTCTCTGCTACCGGGGCTGGCCCGGTCGAGTTCTGCCCCAACTTCACCCGTGCACTCTCTCTCTAAGTTTGGGACGGCTAAAGCTGGATTTCTGTGAGTCGATGACGGAAGGATAGCGCCCCCCGGGAAGACTGGATTGTAGGCAGTAAGACACAGAACTCAGCTCAGTCAGTGGTGCAGCCCCTTTATTCAGTGACTTAGCTCGGCTCCAAGTCTCGGTGATCCAGCTCCGATTATTGAGGGAAAACCAGGATATTTTATACTATGGGGGTGGTAGTAAAAACCTTAGCTGATAGGTACTTTGTGGGATACCCTATTTACATGTAGAGGTGGGCTCCTGCCAGGCTGCCAGACTGTCTGAAAATCACACAGGAAAGGCTGGCAGTTTCCAGAGCCAGAGGCCATGTTTCTGTGGTGGCTGCTTCAAAAGATGAGTCAGGAAGATGCCGGGAAGGCACCCTGCTGAGAAAGGAACCTCTGCATATGAGGCCGAGCCCATGGGCTATCCGGACATGAAGAGACTGCTACTTTACACAACAGGGGTCCCCAACAGGGAATCTCTCAGACCGTACATTCTGTGTCTGACCAGTTGTGGGATTCTGCAGTGGCTTCCATCTGTTGCAAAAAGAAACGTCTTTGATGAGTGGTGTATGGCATGCTTGTCAGAGTCCTAGGGGGCAGGTCTATCCAGTAGATCAGGAGCCAGGGAAGATGGGAGTGGGGACCAGCTGAGGAAGGATTTAGCAATCTGTGACAGGGGATTTAGCTAGTCTGGGTTAGGAAGCTAGTCCAGAGATCTGAGGCAGAGGAATTGGAGCCTGCCTGGGTCCAAGACTGACGGGGAACCCAAACTGACTTTCATTTCCATTATTTTACCCCCCACACTACCCTCAGGCTACTCAACCTTTCTCAAACATGTCTTAATATTTTCACAATTCTATACCTTTAATTATAAAATAAGGACACTGATGCCTTCAGAGGTCACTAGTAAACAATAGGATTGGGGCTTTGCCTTAAATGGTGCCAAAATAAATATAAAATCATCAGTTTCTTGAGACTTCCCTGTTCCAGCCTTATCTGCCTTGGTCCGGAGCCAGCCAGGGCAGGTAAGTGACTTCCACTTCAAGCTGTCAGGTGTTTATTGCACCCAGCTCTTGCCTGAATCTGTCTGTCTGAAGAAGAGGAGGAGGACAAATGTTCTCTGTAACTTCCCAATGTCTTCGCCTGCCTTACCACCCTGGGCAAAAGAGCCAGGCAAAGCACCTGCAGAGGGAGGTGCCAAGGTCATGGTATCTGCTGCTTAATAGTTAACTAGCTCATCCCTTTATTGCCCCACCTGCCACATCTACAAGGCTGTTTACCTTTCCCTTGACAAGGAAGGGTTTTCATGTACTGCAAATGCAGCAGAAACACAAAACATTGAGCAAGCAAGAGATAAATTTACCAAAGAAAACATTTGTATGTAACTGTTCTGACTGAAATGAGATCTTCTAAGGAGCCAGTCCTGGGGCTGGAGAGATGACTCAGCAGTTAAGAACACTGGCTGTTCTTGCAGAAGACCTGGATTCATATCCCAGTACCCACATGGCATCTAACAACTGTCGGTAACTCCAGTTCCAGGGGACCTGAAAGCCTTCTTTCCTCCACAGGCATTGCACAACACGGGTGCATTTAACTACATGCAGGCAATACACACATACACATAAAATAAAAATAGTAAATAAAGTATTTAAAGGGCCAGTCCTTTTCTTATCAGAATAGTGAGACAACAGACCAGAAGGGATCAGAATTTCCCCAGGAACCTCATGCTGGAAGAAGGAAAAGACTGAAGTCTAGTCCCAACTAGAGCTTATCTCCAGAAAGAGATTTCACTCAGTTCTGACAAATTGACAGACCATGCAGAGGAGACTGTAGCCTAGACAATGACAGGTAGAATCACACCTAACCAGAACTGCTTAGCTGTGCATACCCTTTGCCTTCTATTGAAACCTAAGCCTCATCAGGATCTTAAAGATGGACTTGGGGACTGTGTTCCCCAGTGGCTCTAGTTCCTCCATGGGGTGGGGCCTGCTGTGGAGAATGGACTGAGCAGAGTGAGCTGTGGAAGGAGGGGCTTGTGGTGCCATCTTGGGACAGAAGCTGTGAGCTGCGAGTAATGTGTGGGGAACGCTCAGCAGCTGGGAGTACTCAAGGACAGAATGGCCTGACAGAATGGACCTGGGGCGAGACCGCTGGACCCTGAGGCATGAGCGAATGCTAGCAGTGACTATGGGCATGCTGCAGGAGGGATGTGGTATGATGGGTTCTGAGCTCCCGCGCAGAGCAGGGCTGCCCAGAGCAGTGCAGGGCTAGGCAATGGGTGCTCATTCCTTTGTAAATTATTCCCCCCCAAGATAATAATAAATGCACATAAAGATATGTTATATGGTTTGCCTGATAGTGCAAGAGACCGAGAGAGAACTCTGGTGACAGGGACCATTAGACCTCTTCATAACTTCCTCATCTCAATGTGGCCACACTGAATAAATCCCCTTTCTGCTTTTCATTGTTACTTATTTCTTTAATTGACCTACTAAGGATGGATAGGCAAGCCTAGCTTGCTAGGGCTGTCTAGGGTCCAGGCTCTGACACTAATGACTCCAGTAATATGAATGCTACACAGCTCTTGGTGGTCTCAATGGTTTAGAAAGAGCTTAATGATGAGAACATTAACTGTTTATTCATTTAACAAACATTCACTTAACAAATATGCTCAATGGTGAACTGCCATGGCGAGCAATGGAAGTACTTTGATGCCAGAGATGCAAAGACTTCTGCTGGTGTAATCAGAGATTTTAGGGCCAAAGCTTGTACTCTCTCAGTTCCAACAAGTTAGGCCTGGCCACCGATCCCCAGTGTGCCAATTAAAAAGCAAATAATAGTGAAAATCAGAGAAAGATTTATTCAGTGTGACCAAATTGGGAAGAGGAACAAATAAAGTCCAGTGGGCCCAGTTCATTGTGAGGATACTGACATGAAGTTTATTTCCTTTTCTTTTTCCATTTTTCGTGTGTGTGTGTGTGTGTGTGTGTGTGTGTGCTGCACATATGTGTTTATGCATGTTTTTGCATATATATGGTTATGTGTGTGGTCATACATGTGGAGACCCCAAGGCTGATGTTGGGACTCATCTTCTATTGCTTTACCACATTATTCATTGAGGCACAGTCTCTCCCTCAAAGCTAGAGCTCTCTGATGTGACTAGTCTTGATAGGCAGCTTCATCTGGGGATCCCATCTCTGCCTTCTGAGGCTTAAATTACAGGCAGGCTGCCACACCCACCCAGCGTTTATGTGTATTTCTAGGTATCCAGACAATGGTCCTCACACTTGTGTTGCAAGTACTTTAACCACTGAGCCATCTCCCCCAGCCCCTGACATGAGGTTCAGGTTTAAATAGTGAGAGATATGCATAGCTAAGAAGTCCTAGCCAAGGTGTGGTCCTTCCCATAATTGACTGGCTATTGTCTTGGTTTTAGTCAATCTTACAAGGTAGTCTGATAGGTTGTTAATATCTTTCTTCTCAGAGACAAGTTCCTTCTGTACCTGGCATCAGAGCTTCAACCTTTCCCTTCTCCCAACATGAGATTCCTGGGGAAACTTTCAATTCCTTTGGGCCTATTGCTTCAATCATCTAATAGCCCAGGAAAGTGACACACGTGTCTCTCTTTTTAATAGCTCCCCTCCTGCCGAGATAATTATACAGGTTACAGTAGTGTGATAATTTAAACTGTCAACTTGACACAACCTAGAGTCACCTGGGAAGAAAGTCTTAATGAGGGACTGTCTCGATCAGGTTGGCCTGTCAACCTGTGTCTTGACTGCCTTAGTTGATATGGAAAGGCCAGCCTGAAAGTGGGTGGCACCATTCACCAATTTGGGGCTCTAAAATGTTTAAGAGTAGAAAAAGCCAGCTGTGTACCAAGCATGCACGCATTAACTCTCTCTCCTCTGCCCTTGACTATACATGTGATGCAACCAGCTGTCTCAAGCTTCTGCCCCTGTGACTTCCCCACAGTGATGCACAATAACCTGGAACTGTGAACTAAATAAACCCTTTCTCCCTTAACTTGCTTTTTGACAGAATGTTTTATTCCAACAACAGAAATGAAACCAGAACATCTGGGATACTAGATGAGCCAAAGCCAGGCAGGTCAAAGGTCTGACAGCATATGCTTTAACTTTGTACATGTTTTTATTCTTCTTTCTTATTTATTCACCATGGACAGAAAAGGAAAATGTGATTTAGGAGAATGAAGACCTGGGATTTAGGGACTGATTAATTAAAAAGTTCAAAGGTGATAACCCACCAGCCTCTCTCCTAGGAGGCCTCTGGGCCTGGTCCCTCCCTCACCTCCCTCTGCTTCCCTGGGCCTGCACAACCTGCCAGCATCTCTCCTGGGTAAGTCCATCATGCCCTCCACGCCTTGACTCCCCCAGCCTCATTCACCCTCCCATCTCCCATGCCCATATTTCCTCCTAGCCTGGGTCCTGTCCCATTCCTTGTCTTGGCACCCCAGACACCAGGGGGCCCACCACTGCTTCCTGATCCTTTGTATCAAGACCAACCCAGTTCCTTCTCACAGTCCCCAGGAGCCTTCTGGGCCTGTCCCGCCCTCACCTCCTTTCACTTCCCTGGGCTGCACAACCCGCCAGCCTCTTCCCTGGACACCGGGGCTGACCTCTCGGCTTCCTGATCCTTTGCATCCAGACTAACCCAGTTCCTCCCTGCAGTCCCCAGGAGCCCTTGGGGCCTCTTCCTGCCCCCATCTTCCTTTGCATCTCTGGGTGGCATGGCCATGAGCTGCCCAAGACCAGCATCTTTCCTGGGCCCTGCTCCCAGGCCAGCCCAACCCCCAAATTCCTGAGGACAACATCTTTCCTGGAGGGATCCCAACTTTAGAAGAAAGCCTGAGAGCATCTGATCCTCATCTGACTTGGGCCTCTGTGGGAACTCCTGAACACAAAAGCAATCTGGCCACTCCAATTTAAAATCAAAAGAGAGAACCAGAAGCTTAGACAAACCAGCTTTTTATGCCCCAAAAGTAAACCACAAAGGCACATAAAGTTTATAAAAGGAAGCAGACCTAAACTTGAAGGCTTGAGTCTCACACAAGAATCAGAAACTACAAAAGAAATTCACATGTCAAAATCACAGAGAAAAAATAACATGAAAAACCAAAATAACATATCCCCACTAACTACCAATGGTCCTCTAGAGGAGTACAATGAGAATACCCTAGAGATAATGAAGGACATAGAACTCTGCAGCCATCCATTCAGGCCACCTTCATGGTCACTGCCCCTGCCTCCCCATCCCCGACCCCAGGGCTGGTGAGGAGGCTGTATCAGCAGAGCCGCATTCAGACACAGGAGACCAGGTTTAGTGACGCAGATGTATTTTATTGACAAAACAGCGAGCTTATATAGGGTTCTTAAGTCATTCAGGAGAGAGTACAATGATCAGGTCATACATGAGCAGACGGCTTAGGTTTCGGTTTACAGTTTCATTTTACTGATCAGGAATAGTATTCCTGTAAATCATGGGATCAGCCCTGTGAGGGGGGTGGTTGGTTCCCTGGAGTTTGGGGTCCATCTTGTGTCCTAAAAAGCTGTTTATCAAAGCAAACTAACATACTCCGACATCTCCCCCTTTTTGTTTAAAAGATAGGATATCTGAGGTCCAAACTGGGGATGCAAACTGGGGCCATGGCAAGACTGTTGTGATATGAAGAAGGAAGAGGTCTACTGAATGAAGCAATCTGGGGCAATGGCTAGACCAACTTGAAGTGTGCTCACAGGACCTGAATGGACAAACCTGTTGACATCATCTCACCTGAGCCAGGGCCTTTAAACATATTTTCAGCCCAGGAATCTCTAAGATCAACATCTGCATTGTCTGAGCCAAGGCAGTCCCTAGAAAGGCTCCAAGCAGGACCACCCAAGTTGTTTTAGACCCATTGTATGGCTGTGGCCATGATTTTTATCCTTTTTAAACCTGAGTCTGGGCATGACTGGGGGTAGGGGGTAAGAAGCAAGGCAGTGCCATCATAAGTTGAATTATAGCAAGCCAGTCTCTAATAAAGGTAAGTAAGGCTCTTAAAAGAATTGGGTTAAGGCCAGAAGGAGCAAGGCCAGAGGTCCGATTAAGGCAGAGAGAAGTGTTGTGAGCCAAGGAGAAGACTGGAATAGTGACTCATACCAGTTTTGGTTCTTTACCCTGGTCTGTTCTCTCTCTAAGATCATTTTGAGGACTAAGCTCAAGGAGTCCCTTATGACACTACAATGATTAGCATAGAGACAGCACTGTTCTCCTAGAGCCCTCCTATTTTGTAAGGTGACCTCGGCAAGGGAGGACAGGGAACTCTCAAGATATTCTATAGCAGTTTGTAATCCTTTTAAGTCTGAATCAATAGCCATACTAAGGGCATTATAATTTTTGTCCTGTAGGATCAGTGCTGACGTTCCTAACCCTAGGGCACCGGCAATATGGATCCCAAAAAGAGTGATGCCAGCAATCACCAGGGCAGCAGCCCTCTTAAGGCATGACTGTTCCAATGGGGAAAGCTTAAGGTTCATCTTGTCCCCTGAATAAAGGTTGACTTTTGGGGTCAGCTGGGCTACCATGCACCATGAGAGGGCAGAACCATTGAGAGTGATTAAGGGGATACAAGGAGTGAGCCCCAAAGAACAAGCCCACCAGGCATTGGGAGGAGGTCATAAGTAAGATTCATTAGAGGGGAGGTAGGCAGTCTGGTTACAGAGATGCTGATAGCAGGATAGAACAGTGGAGCCCTGAGGGGTGACACAAAGGGTTCCAGGTCCTGTGTTTGGCTTGGGGGCCATGGCCTGTGCCTAGATGACTAACGCTTTAATGTCCCCCCAGGTCACTGGGTGGATCCGGTGTTGCAGTCATTGTCACCTGAAACATTCTAGCCCTCCTCCATTTGGACAGTCATCGATGGTCAAGTCTCTCATCTGTTGTGTAGGTGGGACTGACTGGTTTTGTGGCTTGTGGCATTGGGCTGCCTTCTCCGTGGGTTGGGTTTCTGGTTTTGTCACCATCTCTGAGGCCGACACCTCTGGAGTCGGCTGCATCATAGGCAACTCTGATGTTTCGGGCTGGGATCCAGATGGGGCCTGGAGCATTGTATGGAAAGACAAAAGCATAGCCTCACCCTTGTGTTAGCAATTGGGCCCAAATTCTCTCTGGGTCTCCTGCACGGTCAGACAAACCATATAATATATTTTATGTGAGTTTATTAACTTACAAAGGAATGAGTACCCAGTGCCTAGCCCCGCGCCTCCACGACTCATAGCCTGCCTTATCAGACCGTGCCAGCGATCTCACCCCAGGTCCACAGGGAGTCAGTCCATTCTGTCTTTGAGTTGTTGTGCTGGCTGCTAATTTCCTACATCATCACATTTTACCCACAGCTCCTGGCTTCCATCCCAAGATGGCTCCCAGCTTCCCTTCCTAGTTCCTGCTCCATGTCAGGCCCCACCCATTGGAGGAACCAGCCAATCAGGAGACAGCAATAAATGTGGGCCCTTCCATTCTCCTGTGAGGGGGTCCCTCTATCTCACCATGGGGGCAGAAGTGGGATGAATGAATGCCTCTCAATGCTTTATTGTTGGTGGGAGGCTATTGCAGTCAAATTTTAGAAAATTTGGACAAATAGAGCTTGTTGTATAACAAAATTGGGATCCTCATGGCAGGGGCCTTTGTCATAATCTCCCCCTATTTTCTGTATTTGTTTAATGAGTGTTTGATGGAAGCGCTCAACAATTCCTTGGCCATGAAGGTTATAGGGGATGCCAGTGATGTGTTGAATATTCCAGTCAGCACAGAAGTGGTGAGAAGCCGTGGATGTGTAGCAGGGGCCATTATCTCTTTTTAATTGCCAGGGAACTCCTAAAAGGACCATGGCGTATTTAACAGTTTTTATGGCATGGGAGGCAGTCTCACCAGAGCAGGCCAAAGCAAAGTGGGCAGCAGAGTATCAATAATATGATGAATGTATTTTAGTTTACCAAAAGGGGAAAAATGAGTTACGTCCATTTTCCAAATTTTATTAGGACCGAGGCCTCTGGGGAGAGTTCCAGCAGGTTGTAATGGCCCCAGGGGCACAATGGGGGCACACGAGGAGCATGCATGAACCAGATGTTTGCAGCTCTGATTCGGCAAAGTAGGTAGGAGTCTATGTATAGCTTGGGAAGAAAGATGGAAGCAGGTGTCTAAGTCCCTGGCTTGTTGTAAGAGAACAGGATGCAGGGTAGCAGCCATCACTAGTCTGTCAATGATAGCATTACCTTCTGCCAGAAGCCCTATAAGATTGGTATGGGAGTGCAGGTGTTGAAAGTACTAAGTGGCGGAGTGCTGTTCAAGCAGCAATGGCAAAGAGGAGAGCAATAGATCAAGGGGGCTATGGCGAGGTCGGAAGGCTGAAAATGCCAGATTTTGCATAGTTTGAATCATTTAGGCACTGTCAGAAAATATATTGCATGGGGTTGTGGGGAAGTCTTGAAAGACTTGTAACATAGTGGCTCCAAATTGCACCGAGCCTTGAAAGGAAAGGATTTTTTTGTGAAGAAAGCTGAGCTGTCCTTCATGGAAGACCACATAACCAAATTTATTTTTGCTAGAATCTGTGAGAATTACAGGAACCTCAGGAATAAGATTGCATTTGGAAATGCCTGGGGAAATAAAGACAAAGGAAGCTGTTTTATTCCTTGGAGGAGTCTATGCTGGGGGTAATGATTATCATATTTTCCCTGATAAGTTAGTAGGAGAGTCTGAAAGCCAGGGTTGTCAAGAAACAGTGCTTGGAGCATGGGGAGTGGAAGAGGGAGATCCAGTGACTCTGGGTCATGGCCATACAGAAGGCAGGAGGTTTGAACAAGCTTTAGGGCTACTATTGCCCAGTCCTCAATTACAGGAGTGATTTTATGCAATTGACTTCAGGAAGAGTGGACCCATATCAATAGTCACTGGGCTTGCCAAAGTGCTCCCATAGGGGTGTTTTTTGTTGGAATGACTAAGACCTGGATAGGCTGTCCAGGTTGTACCCTATTAACGAATGCCTGAGGCAAGTGTGTATTTATTATTGTTATAGCACGTCGAGTCTCAGGCGAGAGCATGTGGAGGGTGGAGACTGTATCAGCGTCCTGCAAGAGATCAAAGAGCAGTGTAAGTTCTTCTGTGGACATGGGCAGAAAGGCCCGTACACAATTTATGTTGCCACAGAGGGTCTGTGCCTCAGAGAGGGTGATCTTATTGGGTAAGGTAGGAGCAGGGGCTAAAGGGTGGATGACATCTTGGAAAGAATGGCCCAGAAAGGTATATGGGGCATGTAACTGAATTTTACCTGTAGCAACAGTGAGGCCAAGTGCTTAGAGATTTGTTTTAAGTTTTTGAAAGACTCCTTATAGGATCTTAGGGTTCTTATGGGCAATAAGAATGTCATCCATATAGTGTAAGATATATACCTCAGTCAGCAAAGGTCTGCATGCATGGGCCACATAATATTGGCAAATGGTGGGGCTGTTTTTCATGCCTTGTGGAAGGACCTTCCATTGATAACATTGGACTGGGAGAATATGGTTGGTGATGGGCACAGAAAAGGCAAAATAGGGCTTGTCAACATCATGGAGAGGAATATCTATTATAATAATTGCACATTCTTTAGGAATGGTAGTTGGGTGAAGAAATCCTGGTTGTAGGGTTCCCAAGGGCTCCATGTGATCATTAATAGCCTTAAGTCATGTAAAAGACTCCATTTCCTCAACTTTTTTGAATAACAAAAATAGAATAATTATGGGGGCTAAGAGAGGGCTCAATATGACCCAAGGATAATTGTTCTGGGACCAAAGCAATCAAGTGGGTTAGCTTATGTGAAGGGAGAGGCCACTGCTCCACCCATATTGGAGTTTTCATATTCCAGGTCAATTTAATGGGGGGGTGGTTTGGGCAACCAGGCAGTGGCCATTAGAATTGGGGGTGAGGATGAGGGGTGTAACAGGAGGCCTCCAAAGATGGCACAGACCCAGAGGCCTGGGATTCAGCGAGAATTCACTTCACTTCTTCTTGGTCCACAAATAGCCTGCCAAAAGGAGCCCATGCCTCTGTATCCTGCTCACGAGCCCAGTGACTGCTGACAGACTGCGTGGCATGGACCAATCAGAAAATGATACACTGACTAAAGGGACTTGGGGGTGGAGAAAAGGGAAATATAAGGCCTTCCCCTCCTGCATTAAATAAGCCTGCAGCACCTCGCCTAGTGCTTGCTTCTACCCAACTCCTGGGGTCTGTGTGTCGTAACTACATGCCTCTTGCCCCCCCAATCAGCAGGGGACCCGATCCAGGTTAGGGTCTTCACAGTTGGCCTGAGGAGAACCCGCAATACCTGGCGCCTGAATAGGGACTCCTGTCCACGGTGTTGGTGACACCTAGAACCTCGGTTCATTCGGTAAGTAGGCCCCTGGATTTGTCTGTTTCTTTGGCTGCTCAAGGGTAAGTGAGTAGCCCCCTCCTCTGTCCCCTCTACCCTGTCTGTCGTCTTTATTGTTGGACTAGTTTGTTAGATCAGGGAGGCACACTCCGCCACATGGTCCCATAAGGGCTGATCCACCCCAAAGTCAGAACCCAGGCTTTGGTTCACTCTCTTGCCTGTCCCGGAGACACCGTGTGAGTATACGGCTGGAGGTGTCATAGCCTCCAGAAGTCCCTCACTGAGCACAAGACATTTGGATCCTATTACACCTTTACATGTCGGGGCGGTTTACATCTGAGTGGCTCAGAGTGCTTTTTTGCTTCCTTTGTGCCCTCTTGGTAGTCACCCTTGTTTTCTAATTTTGTGGTGAATTCCCCTTCGTGAGACCATCCCACAATGGGAAATATACCACAACAACGCAGGGAACCACAAATGGCAGCACTCAAGGTGCTCCTTAAAACCAGAGGGTTGAAAGTGAAACCAAAAATATTGAATGCTTTTGGGATGAAGCAACTAATTTGGCTCTATCGATCTTCCCTGAAAACATGTGGGACCCTGACACATGGATGCAGGCCCTCTTCCTGGCCTGAAAAAGGGAGGTGGGACAGGGGTCACTCCCCCTGTATCGTACATACCGATCCTCCTAGCCATCATTGTTAGCCTTAAATCCTCCTCTCCTGAGGAAGTAATCTTGGCCTGCAACAAACACTGCTGGGAGCAATCTAGTGTAGATCTGTCTATTACCTTGACCCCGGACCTCGCAGACCCCCCAGACCCGGAGGTGGATGCCGCCTCTGTGCCCACTTCCAATAAGGAAGGAGCTCCTTTGCCTATATCTCAGGATACTCTCCTAGAGCTACCATGCCCAGAAATTCCCCTGCCCCATTACCCGTGGAAGGAGTTACTCTCCCCCCCAGTAACCATCCTGCCCCTTCCCCTGCTAACGTGCCCCTCCCTCCTAGACCGCCCTCTTTAAAGCCTCACCCACCTTTGTCCGCATTTCTGGTTAACATTAGCCCTGATGCAGCACAGTGTCCATGGCTGCCCACCCCACTCCCTGACCTTGTTCTTATCCGCAAGGTAGCTGAGCAATTGGGCCCTGACTCCCCATATTTCAAACAGGTTCTTTGCCAGTGGTCCTTACATTTACAAACCCACTATGATTGGTATAGCTTACTAAAGGCAGTCTTAGAACCCTCAGTCTTTCTAAACTGGCATGCAGTCCATGACGATCAGGCTGAAAACCAGGCATGCCTAAATCTCCAATATGGCCTCAACATTACATTGGACATGCTCATGGGACATGGACAATATATTGACCCCATCTCCCAGTCTACTATTGGCCTCCATGCCTATTTTCAACAAGTTTCTGACTTCACCTTTAAGGCCCTTAAATGTTGCTCCCCCTGTGATCCACAAGTATTTTTCCATAATTTGATTCAATAATTAGGGGAGTCCTTCACAGACTTCCTTACCCATGTCACTGAGGCAGTAGAGCAGAGGGTGGAGTCTGGACCCACCCGAGGGATGCTTATCAAAAAATTAACTTGGGAGGGACTAAACATCCCTACTCATAATGCTGTCGTACCTGTCCGCAATGATAACATTCACAAATGGGTACTTTCTACTAGAGACTTAGACCCTAGGGAAGGCCCTATTGAGGCTATGACCACCTCCTTGGAGACTCTTTGTCGCAAGGAAAACCCACCCACTTTGGTGCACGGGAAGGCTGCTGGAACTGTGGGGGGCTTGGCCACTTTCATAGCCACTGCCCAAGAGGTACAGCCCACCCCAAGACTCGCTGCCCCAAGTGCAAAAGAGGGTTCCATTGGGCTAAAGACTGTAGATCACAGCCTCAACCAGACTCTCCTCCTTTAAACTCCACCCAGGGAACCCCTCAGCCCCACCCACAAGAGGGGAAACGAGACAGATATTATGGACTCTCCCAATCCTCACAAGGTACCAAGCTGGTCACACATCCAGTATATTGGAAGGACTTGGATGGGAACCAAGGCAGAGTTACCCCCATAGTAGTGGACATTCCCCATAACTTATGGGGCCGAGACATCCTAGAGGACGTGGGCGCAGTCCTTACCATGGATGACTGTGCCTTTTATGATGGTATCATGCTCCATGACAACTTGGGACTATCAGGGAAAGGACAACGTCTTGCCCAACAGCCCCAACCCTAACAGCCACTTCCCGCCCAGGATTGACTCCATTCTTGGCCCCTGAGCTGATCCCCATCACCTGGCTCTCTAATGATGCCATTTGGGTGGACCAGTGGCCTATAATAGAACCTAAATTATCTGCCCTCAAAAATTTGGTAGCTGAGCAATTGAGGCTTGGCCACATCGAGCCCTCTCTCAGTAAACATAATACACTAATATTTGTTATTAAAAAGAAATCAGGGAAATACAGACTCCTCCAAGATCTTAGAGCCATCAATGCCCAGATGGAAAAGATGGGTTCACTACAAGAAGGCTTACTACACCCTACAGCTATCCCCCCATCCCATCATATCATAGTACTTGATATCCAAGATTGTTTCTTCCAAATCCTCCTAGCAGAACAAGATAGACCTCACTTTGCCTTCACAGTATGGGAGTCTAACTTTCAAAGAATAGCCAAGAGATACCAATGGAAGGTAGTACCACAGGGTATGAAAAATAGCCCCACAGTCTGTCACTTATATGTTAGTTATGCCTTAACCAACATCCCCAAGGACCTAATTGTCATCCACTATATGGACAACATACTACTAACACACAAATCTCACAATACTTTACAGGCTGCAATACCCAGTCTGCTTACCGATTTAGAATGTCTAGGTCTCCACATTGCACTAGACAAGTTACAATACATCCAACCTTTCACATTCCTTGGCTACCATATAGATACTGTAATTAAACTGCTTAACCCTTCCATCTTGCAAAAAACTGTATATACCTTGACGGAGCTCCAAGAACTCTGTGGGACTATAAATTGGCTCAAACAATTTATACCAGTCCCTGACCTGGAATTCCAGGCCTTGTTCTCCCTGCTGGAAGGCCATAATTCACCAACTTCAAGGACCCCTCTCACCCAGTCAGCTAAGGATCTTCCTAATAAGATAGATCACATACTCTGGTCTCTGTCACTCCGACTTCATGACCCTGCAGAACCATTACTGGCCTTGATCCTCTGGACTAAAAATGGTGTCTTGGGGGTGCTACGGCAGCAAGACCCCCTGGTGTGGATCCACCTGGCTACCTAGGCTTAGCTCTAAGTATGATACTGCATTCAAGTTAGCAATTAAGGCCTGACAAACAGCCAGGTGCATATTTGGAAAGGAACCTGACAAAATTATACTGCCCTTTCCTTGTAAGCATTCCCCAAAATTATGGGCAGACTCTCTGGCTTTCCAACTAATGATGTCCAGGTTCACAGGGGAGTTGGATAACCACACCCCCCCAGATAAGCAACTGGCCAGCCTGGCCTGTTTGGAAATCACCATTTAGCCACCTGCTTCCCCCCACAAAAACCCCCTACCTTTAGCCCCGCTAGCCTTCTTGGATGCCAATAAGTCCCATTATGGCACTGTCATTCAGCGCACGGGAAAGGATGACACCTGTTACGTACAAGCCGATCCTAGCTCTGTCCAGTTGGGGGAGCTCCTGGCCTTGTTAAAAATCTTCCAAGTGTTGGGGAACCCTGCTGCTAGGGTTGTAGTCCTCCATGTCCAGATAGCTCTAAGGGGCTCAGCGCCATATGAAAGAACTCCCCTTCTCAGCAGGGGACCTCTGCTCTCTTCCTGACTTACCTGGAAAGTGCTGCCAAGCATGGATGCCTGACCTTATTTGGAACTGACCTTTGGCATAGTTACCTGGAGTAAAAACTACCCCCAGGTTTTTTCTATATGATAATTAGGCATTGCCCTGTAGTCAGATGATAGGAGCCTACTGCCACATGTAAATAAAGCATACTATGAGCACCTATCAGCTGAGGCATTGGCTACTGCCTCCACACTATATTTTCCCTAGTTCTCCCACTGAATAAACGGAGCTGTTTCACTGAATCTAGAGCTGTTTCACTGAGTCTGGAGCTGTTTGCATCATTTAACCTGCCTCCCTGGAAGGGCTTTCTTCCATCAGTGCTCACTGGCCATCCTTATCCCGCTCGTCGCTTCTGCTCCCTTTGTCCTCATGGACCGGTGGCCAACAACCCACAAGGAGAGGGAGTGACCCCACAGCTGGTGCCCAACGTGGGGCTCCTGGAATGTGCAGAGTTTGTGAGTACCCCCTCCCACCAGGAGGGTAGCGGCAGCTTTGCCTTTAAGCCACCCCACCCTTGAAGATTGGCAGTCTCTCCTCTTTTTCCTCCTTTTATTTTCGGTCTGAGTCTTTGCGTGGGACCATTAAAGACGAAGGAGCAATTGAGGCTTTCTGACCAGGGCTACTTCCTGATGTTAGCCAAAGGCTAACATCTTTGCATCTTTCTAATGCAAAAACCCAGTAACACAACGACCAGTTAATTGCTCTTACAGCAGTCACCAGATCTCTTAAATTTGCAGGCAGGCTTGTGCTGTGGCCTATGTGGAATCACCCAGGGTCTTGATCCCAGGCATGTTCCCCTAGAAATCAGCATTTCACCCCACTTTCCTTCTTTATCTTGAACAACACCCCTAAAAACAAAATCCCCAAAGTTCTAAGCGATCTTTATATAAGCCTTAAAGTCAACTTCTAAAATAAACTTCCCTATTCTGTCTTGTTATCTTGCCCCCAGGGTGCTCAAGCCCAAGCTAAACCAGTTAGGTGAAAATTTAAATTAACTAGCCCCTGCGGAGCACTTAAAAAAATTCAAGGCGGCTTGCACCATATAAACGGAAAAAAAAAAAAAAAAAGATTTTAAAAAGCCATTTTTTTCCATAAACCTTTTCCTGGGGAAGGGGCTCATCAGAGGACTACCCCATCTCTCTCTCTCTTTGTTTTATCTCGGTTATTGCCTTCACAAGGGTCTGGATAAGGCTTGCAGACAACTGAAGCCTCTTGGTCAGGGCGACTCCCCGATATTGGCTGAAGGCCCCCTGCCCTCTTTCCAGACCCCAACAGCCCAACTAGGTGTAGGCAGTAACCTTTACAACTATCATAAAAATCTGGTAATGCAGCAACCAGTTAAAAGTCACAAGGACGGTTGCCAGTCCCTTAAATGTGCGGCTATGCTTGTGTTTGTCAAAGCGTCTCAATCCCCCCATGGCAGGCTGCCTTGGGACCGTTGAACACCACTGACAACACTTCCTTTCTTTTCTATAATGGGTAATTCAACATCACACCAAAAAAACCTCCAAATTCACTCCCTTAGAGCCCTACTTAAATCAAAATGACTTAAGATTTCCCAAAAGAAAAGCTCAAAATTTTGAAATGAAGTATTTCAATTAGCACCCTGGATCCTGTCGGCAGAAATTTCTGACCCAGAGGTCTGGACCAATGTTGCCTATCTGGCTCGTAAAAAAAAAAAAAAAAAAAATCCAGAAAAGGCACCATTTGCCCCTCTCTATGGGGAGACTGCGCTCTCTCTGGGTGCAGGGTGCGCTCACTCCCTGTGGATCCGCAGACTGCTCTGGGAAGCGGCGGCTCCGGGAGCAGCACGGCGGATCCACAGACTT
>NW_008343971.1:1843211-1856930 GCF_000622305.1 Nannospalax galili
ACCGGTACACAAGACTCAAGGCTCGGCTCAGTCTGTGCTTACAGCTTTATTTTCTCTGGGACCAAATCTCTGGGACCCAGTCTCTGACCTCATCTCCCGTGCCCAATCTCCCGGTCCCAATCTCCGACTATTAAGAGAAGACTAGTATATTTATACCATGGGGGTTAGTGGTAAAAAGCTTTGGCTTTTAGATGCTTTGTGAGACATTCTATTTACATGTTGAAGTGGATTTCTGCCACACTGCTAGACTGCTGGCCACCTGGAAAAATCACACAGGAAGGCATGGTCTGCTTAGAGCCAGAGGCCATGTTTATGTTATGGCATTTGTGGCAGCCACTTCAAAAGGGGAGACAGGAAAGATGTCAGGAAGACATCTTGCTATGAAAGGAGCCCGCAGCACATAACCCGAGCTGCATGAGCTGTCCGGTGTGAAGGGGCTTCCACTTTGCATAACAGAGATCTCCCAACACCTCTCCTTCCTCCCCATAATAGCAGCCATTCGACAGTGCTTAGAAAACCCACCTAAGACTGAGGAAAACTTACTAGCACCAGGGGATAATAAAGGAAAGGGTTCAAACAATGAAAAAGATACTAAAGATTTACCAACAGCAGATTTGACAGCCCTAAAAAATTCCTGAAGATTGCCTGGTTACAGATTCAACAGCTCCCAAAATAAAAATTGACCAAGTCAGACAAAAACTACCCATCAACGAAAATAACCTTTACCTCCCTCTTCCCCCCTATGAATCCTCATGGACTGATTTAACAAACCTGGATGTTAAAACCCAGACTTCAAGAAGTCCCGAAGATTCCCAGATAAATCCCCCTCCCCCTTCACCGCCACTGCCACCACAGCCATTGAACAGCTCTGTAATCTCAGGGATAATGGGAGTTATTGCCCCCAGAATCTCCAGACACAATGGCCTCAGGACCCAAAAACCCCATCAGTAAAAGCTTTTCCCGTTAACCTACAAATAACAAGGCAACGTCCACTGGCTTGGTACCCCTTCCCTGCAGCAGACTTAAAAGAACTACGCCAAGCTGTCCATGAGAATAGGATCCATGCTCCATGGACAAAATCTATACTACAAACCTTTAATACTAACCTCCTAACCCCCCAGGACTGGAGAGATATCTGTAGATCCCCCCTCCCCAGTCCATTATTTGTACAATGGAAGGCTTTATTTAGAGATGAATGCCTAATGCAGGTTTAAAAAATGACATACATAATCAACAACTAAGACCACAACAAGGGCAAGATCCACCACCTGGATTCAGAGATTGGAATTATGACCAGCTTTTCGGGTAGGGCAATTTTTCCACAGGAATCCAGCAGGCTGTGATTCCTGCTGGCTGTTTTGAATAGGTCTACTTATGTGCACTACAGGCCTGGGACCATCTAAACCCCTTGTCCACTGTGCCTGGAGAGACCTCCTAATTAACCTTCCTAAAGCAAAAACCAACTGAAACCCTCCCAGACTTCATACTAAGAGTGCAGGCCAGTTTAGATAGAAAAAATAACAGATCCTGCAGGCAAAGAAATGCTTTTAAACAACCTTGTCTGGAAAGGGATGACCCCTGAGCACAGACAGGCATGCCAGAGACTAAAAAATGAACATTATGACAAATGGATTGTGGCCACCCATGACATTGGGACTGCCACGTACCAGGCCTCCTCCCTTGCCCAAGCCTTTGTAGTTACAACCCAACCCAACTCAAAATGCTTTAAATGTGGAGAAACCTGACACTGGAAAGAAAATTTCCCCCAAAATGGTTCGGCTGCCACTCTACCCCCTAATACCCTCTGTCCTCACTGTAAAAGGGGCTTTCACTGGAAAAGAGATTGTAAATCTAAATATGACAGAAATGGCAAACCTTTGCCACCTTTAAACCCCTTCTGGGGCAACCCTCAGCCCTGCTAACAAGAGGGAAGCCACAAACATTATGGGTAACCAGTATTACAGAAAATACCCATCCAAAATTAACCATAAAAATAGACAATAAACCTTTCAAATGCCTCCTTGACACCAGGGATGATAAAACCATCTTAAGGTGCTCTGAGTTTTCCCCCACACTGGGAATTAATACCAGGACCCCAACTGATGGGAGTAGGGGGCCCTCACGAGCATTCATCACTAATAACTTCTATAGATGGGAGGATCCTGATGGAGAGGTTGGCACGATAAGACCCCCGATTGCAGATATAGCCACAAATCTCATAGGAAGAGATATCCTGGAAGACCTCAGTGTAGTTCTTGCCAGTGGGTCTGAAGGAGAATGCCTTAAAATAGATGATCATATGAGGTTCATAAAACAAAAGAACCCCCAATCCTAAAGGCCACTGTTGATTACCAGACTCCCTGCCTCGACTGGATCACCAAGGAACCAGTCTGGGTGGAACAGTGGCCATTACCCAGGGAGAAATTACTCATTTTACAACAACTTGTAAAAGAACAGTTACAGCTGGGTCACATTAGGCCCTCCAGGAGCACATGGAACACCCCGGTCTTTGTAATAAAGAAAAAGACAGGGGCATGGCAACTGCTACAAGACCTCAGAGCCATAAACAAAACCATGAAAATATGGGGATCACCCCAAAGAGGCCTGCCCATGATCTCTGCCACCCCCTTAATACTCCCCTGTTAGTCCTAGATATAAAAGATTTCTTCTTCTCCATCCATTTACACAATAATGATTGCCAACAATTTGCCTTCTCAGTTCCAAAAATTAACAATTCTGGACCAGCTGATCAATGTGAATGGCGAGTTCTGCCACAGGGTATGGCAAATAGCCCTACAATATCCCAGGAGGCCATTGCAAATGCACTGACACCCCTTTTTAAAAAAGGCCTACATGTTTATCATTACATGGATGACCTCTTGGTCTGGCAAGATGAGGATTCCTCTCTAGAGGACCTGAAAGATGCTATGATAAACACCCTAGAAACAAAAGGTTTTATGATAGCCACAAATAAAATACAATCAGTTCCCCCCATTACCTTCCTGGGGACTGAAATAATGCCTACTACTGTTAGGCCCTTTAAACCTATCCTGGATGCCCCCCATCCCCTTACCCTTAACTCCCTTCAGAGCTTTTTAGGCAACATTAATTGGCTAAGGCCCTGGCTTCCCATCCCCAAAAGTCAATTACAGCCACTCTTTGATCTCTTAAAGGGAGACAAAAACCCAGCCTCCAGACGGTATCTAAACCCAGATGCCAAAAAGGATCTCCAAATAATTAACAACCATTTCCAAAAGGCATCACTAGCCAGATATGACCCCAAGCTACCAGTTCAACTCTTAATTTTTAATTCCTCCCCCATCATGGTGGGAGCAATTCATCAGCCACACGGAGTACTAGGATGGCTTCATATGCCAGTAGGGGGTGCTCCTCGCTTTCTTACAGAAGTAGACACTCTTGCATCTATGATTCATCAAGGAAGAGAGAGAACCCTACAAATTATAGGAAAAGAACCTGATACACTCATTATCCCCTTCCCATTATCAGATGTATAATGGCTCCTAAAACATCACTCCTCTTTTTCAATTAGCTTAATAGGCTTCCGCTTCATATGCCAGTAGGGGGTGCTCCTCGCTTTCTTACAGAAGTAGACACTCTTGCATCTATGATTCATCAAGGAAGAGAGAGAACCCTACAAATTATAGGAAAAGAACCTGATACACTCATTATCCCCTTCCCATTATCAGATGTATAATGGCTCCTAAAACATCACTCCTCTTTTTCAATTAGCTTAATAGGCTTCCCAGAGGAAATTGATAATCACTATCCCAAAGATAAATGGATGTCAGTTATTCTAGTATTTCGCTGGCTCCCACCTCGGCTCTTCTGCCACAAACCCATAAAAAATACTACATCAGCCTTTACAGATGGGGGAAGAAAGCGGGTGGCATTGGTCATATATGACTCCCCTAATGACCCCCCATGACATATTTTCAGCCTCTATCTGATAAAGCTCCACAATTTAAGGAGCTTTTTGCCATCTATATGGCTCTTGATAAGATTGATAAACCCTTCAACCTTTATTCTGACAGCATTTATGCTGTTAATTTGCTCCCATGGCTAGGTCATTCCTTTGTCAAAATAGATTGCAACCCTCTCTCACCCCTGCTAATTAAAATTTCTCCACTGTTACAAAAACGGGTGGCTCCATTATTTGTCCACCATATCAGATCCCACTCTTCCCTCCCAGGTCTTCTTACTGAAGGAAATGCCATAGCAGACAAGGTAGCCACCGCTGGAACATTCTCTGCCAGTGTAACAGATGCCCAGAATCTCCACCACACCACACACATTAATTTACAAGGGCTCCATCTCAGATTCCCCCACTTTCCCCTCAGACAACTTAAACGCACTGTTAAAACCTGCTCTTCCTGTGCATCAATGATACATACCCCTGCTAGACAACAAATAGGCACCAATCCTTGGGGACTAAAATCTAATGCCCTCTGGCAAGTTGATGTAACCCATATCCCCCAATTCGGCAGACAAAAATATGTATTTGTAACTGTAGACACTTACTCCCACTTCCTCTGGGCTACTGCCCAAACTGGTGAAAGTTCAAAAAAATCTAATAAATCACATGCTCTCATTCTTTGCCATCATGGGCCTCCCTGCACAACTAAAGACAGATAATGGCCCAGCATTTACTAGCTCCCCATTTAAAAAAATTTGTGAAGCCTGGAAAATCACCCATGACACTGGCATCCCATACAACCCACAAGGACAAGCCATTGTGGAAAGGTCACATAAAACCTTAAAAGACCAACTAAAAGGACAGGCTCAAACAACATATTCTCCCAATATTCAATTAACATTAGCCTTGTTTACCCTTAATGTACTTAATGTATATCGAGGGTCTGACGCCCCCCATCACCCGACACTGGGCCCAGACACACCCCATACCACCCATCATGGTTAAATGGAGGGACCCCCTTGATAACATCTGGAAAGGGCCAGATCTATTGCTGACCACAGGGAGGGGATTTGCTTGTGTTTTCCCACAGGATCAACCAAAGCCTATCTGGGTTCCAGCCAGAAATGTCCGGCACCTCCCTGCCCACAAAAAGATGGCTTGTATGACCCTGTCGGAGACAAAGGAAAGGAAGAGGAGGAAATGACACCCGAAACCACACCAGATCACATGGAAAGAGATCCATGATCTGGTGGAGACTGCTCGCCGCAGACTGCCCCTTAGTGGGCTGTCAAAAACCCATAAAATCATAATATATCCAAATGCTAGCTGATACAGAACTAACGAATATGTTTGCTTCCCTTTTCAATAAACAGACCCATCATGCCTCAAGGAAGTTGATACTTATGGGGGCTGTCACTATTTCAATCCCTGTAGGTGGAACTAGGATTCACTGGGGGATATCAGGGCATAACAGGACAGGAAAGACCCATCTACCTAAAGGATAATAAGTATCTCTATGGGAACCATGACTATTCCCTAATATATGTTGCAGATTCATGGGACGATCGCTGGCATATCAGAGTAATGGGAAAGTTCTACTCAGGTGCATTCTCTAGCTACCCTACAGCTGACTTTCATATCTCTTGACAGCTTGTACCTGCAGCTAAGTCCGTGCTAACTCATCATAATATTATTCTACAGAAAAAAACAGAGGACCAGATAAGATGAACTATGTCTTGGGGCCAATACATTCAATATGTTGCTAACTTTATTCCCTTCACCACCCACCCTAATGCCTCTAATTGTTTCTTTTGTGCATCCAGCAATAGACCTTTACTGACAGCAGTACCAGTTAATACCACCCTTCTTTACCCAGAAACAAAAAAAGATTTCACTGACTCTCATCTGATGGATATTCCCTTACTCAAACAACTGGCTAACTATCCAATTTGCATTTCCAGCAAGAGTAAGCCTACTCATTACAAATGCCTCACTAACATTACTCTCTCCAGGATAGCATGTGTCACCCCTCCTCTTTTCCTATGGTGCAAAGGAAAAACCCAACACTGTGTTAACTCCTCTTTGTCCACCTTTTGTGCACCCATAATGATTACACCCCAGGTGTACCTATTCGAGGAAGAAGAAGCTGCCCTCCTCCTTCACACCCGCCAGTGGAGAGAAATCTTCATCCCTTTGCTAGTGGGGCTTGGACTTGCCCTCTCCCTGGGTGCTGGAGGTGCTGCGACTGCTGCTATTGTACAAACCCATCACCTGGCAGGAGACTTTTGAGACAAGCTGGACCAGGCAATGGCATCCACGACTGACAGCCTCGAGTCTTTCCAATGACAAATGAACTCTCTTGCCGGGGTTGTGCTCCAAAACAGAGCACTGGACTTAATAACTGCTGAACATGGGGGGATGTGTGTAGTATTGGGAGAGGAATGCCGTTGTTTTGTGAATGAATCAAATGTTGTTGAGACCAATGTTAATACTCTCAAAAAACTTCATAATGATCTATTTTCAAGATTTCAACCCATCGAAA
The DNA here is from genome assembly GCF_000622305.1 of Nannospalax galili. Classification (NCBI taxonomy): domain Eukaryota; kingdom Metazoa; phylum Chordata; class Mammalia; order Rodentia; family Spalacidae; genus Nannospalax; species Nannospalax galili. Next base: position 1,849,688 of record NW_008343971.1, read on the forward strand.
ACTAGTTTGGTTTAGTAATCCCTGTTTTCATGGCACCTACCTTTTGTTAGCCCCCTGATCATGCTGTGTCATTTTGATGCTTGCTCCCTGTTTCATACAATTTCTTCACTGACAAATTACTACTATTGCTAAAATTACTACCAAACAGGTCATGGTCAATTATCAAACTTTGGATTCTCCCGAGATAGATGAGTTGGCTCTTAAGGCTTGTGATGACACTTCTCCATTGTAAAATAAAACAGGGGGAGATGTTGGGGAACCCTGCTGCTAGGTTGTAGTCCTCCATGTCTGGATAGCTCTAAGGAGCTTGGCGCCATATGGAAGAACTCCCTTTCTCAGCAGGGGGCCTCCTGCTCTCTTCCTGACTTACCTGGAAAGTGCCACCAAGCACGGATGCCTGACCTTATTTGGAACATGACCTTTGGCATAGTTACCTGAAGTGAAAACTACCCCCAGGTTTTTTCTATATGATAATTAGGCATTGCCCAGTAGTCGGACAATAGGAGCCTTCTGCCACATGTAAACAAAACATACCATAAGCACCTATCAGCTGAGGCATTGGCTACTGCCTCCACACTATATTTTCCCTAGTTCTCCCACTGAATAAACGGAGTTGTTTCACTGAATCTAGAACTGTTTCACTGAGTCTGGAGCTGTTTGCATCATTGAATCTGCCTCCCCGGAAGGGCTTTCTTCTGTCAGTGCTCACTGGCCATCCTGATCCCACTCGTTGCTTCTGCTCCCTTTGTCCTCGTGGACTGGTGGCTGATGACCCACGAGGAGAGGGAGTGCCCCCCACACCAAGTCTGCCAGACTGAGCCACTCAATATATTCTCTGACAGCCAGTATGCAGTTCAGGCTCTCAGATGTCTTCCCTTTGCTCGAGTAAAAAGCCACAAGGCTCCCATCACTAGAATGATGAGAGCTCTCCAGATTATCTTAGATAACAGACATTGGTCCTGGCACATCTCCCACATAAGATCACACACCAAGATCCCCAGGATCTTGGCAAAGGGAAATGACAAAGTAGATAAACTTATTATGTCCATAGAGATTCCCCTACTAGAACAAGCCAGAGCCTTACACCAACAATTTCACCTTTCTCCTCACAGTCTGCACCACCTTCTACCCGATCTACCCATCGTTCAATGCAAACATCTGAGCAGATCTTGCATTACATGTGCACCCCTTGGTCCCTTAGGCCCCCTCAATCGATATGGAGTTAACCTGTATGGTCTCCTACCCAATGCCCTCTGGCAAATGGATGTCACCCATTACAACTCCTTTGGTAATCTTAAGTACGTCCATGTCATTGTTGACACCTACTCCTCCTTTCTTTTCACCATCACTCAAACCAGTGAAAAGGCCTGACATGCCATTAAGGCAGTCAAATCAGCAATGCTGGTAATATGAGTGCCATGGACCCTAAAAACTGATAATGGGCCAGCATACACCTCTCTACAATTCCAATCATTCCTGTCAACATGGAAAATTAGCCACTCCCTTGGCATCCTTTATAATCCACAGGGACAACCCATTGTGGAGCAGGCAAATAGGACCCTCAAAGAAACATTACAAAAATTTGCTACCCCTGAGTCTGAAAGGGACCCACACCTGGCTCTAACTGAAGCTCTATTAAGGATCAATTTCCTTTCCTTTGATGAAAATGGGTTGAACCTGGCCTACAAGCACTGGGCTAACATACCTAGGCCTACACCCCTGCCGCTAGTGAGATGGAAAGACCCCATAACACGTCAATGGCAACCTCCCGCCCCCTTGTTACCAAGAGGGTGAGGCTATGCTTGTGTGTTTCCTCAGACAGAAACAAAGCCAGTATGGGCTCCAGCGAGAGATGTGAGACCAGCAACTGACCAACAGGACCTCCAGGACCTCTCTGGCAACCCTCAGAGACTTTGCCACTATCTGGATAATTGGTTTGCTCTTCCCCGCCCCTGCCATGGCCCATGATCTCTGGGCCTTGGTCCCCTCCCTTCCTATACTCTTGCCCTTCCTATACTCATTCCCCAGCCTACCCCACCCTCTATTCAACTAATTCTATGCTTGGCCTCCCCACCATGGACCCAATTACTTCCTGGGAATCACGCCTGGCCCTGAAATAACTCTCTATGCTTCACCACCAAGAATGCATCCTCATGCATTGGGCTGTTCAACCTGACCATCCAAGATTATGCTGGCAGTGCCTCCTTGGGTTACATACTCAAGGGCCTTTCCCCTACCTTCAACAACACTGATGTAGCCTCGGTCCTCACTGCACTGGGGACAAATTATGCCAGCAGTGCCTCCTTGGGTTACATGCTTAAACTCCAGGGCCTTTCCCCTACCTTCAACAATACCAATGTAACCTCGGTCCTCACTGCACTGGGGACAATAACAACAGGGGAGGTGGAGAGGATGGCCACCCTCCGCACCCATTTTGCCCTGCCATTCTATGCCCACCACTCCCCAATTGCCCACGCACATGCTCCCTTGCACCCTTTTTCTTCGCACTCCCTATACCGTGGCAGAGATGCCACCCTAAGTCCAACCATGCCATCCTTCCCTTTTGCCGCTTCAGCTGCTCACCCTCTAATCACCACCTAGGATCTTGGAGACAACTTTCCCCCACCTATCCCTGTGGCATTAAGATCTCCCATACCAACCGCAAATCAATACTTGGTAACTGGGACCTCTGTGGTCCACACACCTGCATGGACATGAGGCCATTACTCGCACAGGAGGGCCTTCAGCTTTCCAATGGCACTTACACTAACACCAGTCCCTCTACTTATGCTGAAAACAAAATCCTCACATCCATTTATCACACGACATCCTGGCCCCCTACCCCCATTTGCGTGCAGCCCCCATTTGCCTTATTGCTAGCCAATGTTACCTCCGACCCTCAGGGACAACTCAACTGCTCTGATACCAATACCACCTGTGTACTGGCAGCCTGCTGGAACCATCCAGCTCACATAGTTCTCTTTATGCATGAACCCGTGGCCCTTTGGGTTCCAGTCACCAATGCAACCCACTTCCATGTTATCACCCTTATAGAGTGGACAGCTTTGTCAGAAGCCCCCTGCTTAAAACAGGATTTCGGGGTCACTGCCGCTCTCATCTCAGTCATCATCCTTGCATTAGGGTCGGCCACCACCGCTACAGTAGCTATCACCCAATCCTCCACTACTGTAGAGACACTCAATGAGGATGTGTCCAAAACCTCCTCTACCTTTCACACTCAGTTCCTTATCAATCAGCATCTTCACCAGGCAATTAATGTGTTACAACAACAAATTGATCTCTTAAGTGAAGAGCTGGCAATTACCAAAGACATGGCTCTGCTAGCTTGTGACCCTCGCTTTAGGTCACTTTGTCTCACCCCCTATAAAGTACAGAATATTACTAGAGTGTGCCTACAACTCGCACGCTATATTCATGGCCACTGGAATCAAAAGTTTCTTAATTACTCTATATTACTAACTAATCAAATTATTGCTCTAAATTATACCCATGACCCCACACTGAACATCAATTCAGGGTTCTTAGAAAAAATCTGGTCTAATCTAAAAGCACTGTTTGACCCATCTTGGATCATCACTTATGTACTCCTGACAGGCATAATTATTCTTCTCTTCCTAATTCTTAAATGCCTTGTTCTTCGTTGCCGCAGCCGGAGAAAATTCAATCACTTTGTGTTTCAGAGCAATACACGAAGATGATTTCAATGCGCCCTATGCAACCTGACAGACTTGGCTTGAACAAATATACGAGGCCTCCTACAGATAATTCCCCACCTCGACTGATCCCCCTGGACAATACCCCTTGGAGGGCTGGTAGTCAATGATGGGTAAGATCCTGTTGGACTGAATCAACCTAAGCCAGGACATGGGACGTGTATGCCCATGCTCCAATGATGGGTAAGGTTCATGTCCAAATAGGACAACCTAAGACAGGCACAGTCCATGATCCTGGGGTCATTCCAAGTGAGAGCTGCCTACAGGCTCTCACTGGACAGTCATTTTTAAAGAAAACGGGTGGAAATGTAGGAGGAAGCCTCCAAAAATGGTGTAGACCCAGAGCCCTGGGATTCAGCAAGAATTCACTTCACTTTTTGGTCCACAAATAGCCCGCCAAAAGGAGCCAACGCCTCCATACCCTGCTCGTGAGCCCAGTGATTGCTGACAGACTGCGTGGCATGGACCAATCAGAAAACGATATGCTGACTAAAGGGACTTGGGGGCGGAGAAAAGGGAAATATAAGGCCTGCCCCCTCCTGTGTTAAATGAGCCTGTAGCACCTCACCTAGTGCTTGCTTCTACCTGACTCCCAGGGTCTGTGTGTCATGACTCCACACCTCTTGCCCCCCCAATCAGCAGGGGACCCAGTCCAGGTTAGCGTCTTCACAGCTGGTCTGAGGAGAACCCGCAACAGAGGTGCATTTCCTATGTGCTGGTTAACAATGCACTCATCATAAAAGGCTTTGTCATCAGTGGTCAGAACAACATTCATTCTAGTAAGAATATCCCTCCCCCACAGATTATGAGGAAGTCCTGCAGCTAAAAGCGACTTGATTGCTCTGGTGTTGCCATCTGGATCAGTCCAGACCACTGTTGGGTATTTTGTAAGCCTCTAACCCCTTGTATGGGAGGTCCTGGCTTGCAGTGCCAGTGAGGCAATGCCTCTTCCTGTCTAATTATTGTGACATCAGCTCCAGTATCAATTAAGCCCTTAAATTTATGTCCATCCAGGGTAAGCTGCTTTCTAGGCTTATGTAGATCAATAGGCACTGTCCATTGGACATGGGGGATGGGAGCCTCTATTTCGTCTCTTTGGGGTGGGGCTGAGAGGTGCCCCACTGGCCATTTGAAGACCCCTTTTGTATGGGGTTTTCATCCATGTCCACCTTAGATCTGCACTCTCTCACCCAATGAATGCCTTTGTGGCACCTTGGACATTTTGAAGGAGGAACTTGACTTTTCTTAACTTCTTTAGTGAGTTTATTAGGATGAGTGTGAGACCAATGGCCCTGTCCCCCACAAATCCAGCATTTGCCCTTTTCTGTACCAGTCTGGGGCTGGTGAGCAGCCAGTGCCTCAGTGAAGGCAGTAGCGTGGGCCTGAGCAGTCCCCATGTCCCAACAGGCTAAAATCCATTCAGATATATCCTTATGGTGCACAGGCTCTATGGCCAGGTGACATTCAGCGGAATAGCGCTCATATACAAGATCTTTAAGCAAGGCATCAGCAGCCCCCCAATGACGGATTTTTCTGTCTATATTCTGTTGGCATCTCTCAACTAAGTCAGAGAAAGGCTCTCCGGGTTTCTGTACCAATTTGGTTAATTCAGTATCACTGCATGCTGGCATTCTCCAAAAAGCATGCAGTGCACAGAGTTGGACCTGTTCAAAATAGTGAGGAGGCCCTTGCTCTTGAGCCTGGGGAGTTTAAAAATTGCCATGTCCTACTAGGGCATCAAACCCTATATTTTGAACATTGGTGCATCTATTACACTCTTGTTGTTCACACTCATCTTGATAAGTAGCCTTCCATAAGAGGAAATCACCTCCCTGCAAACAGGTGTGGGCAATATGCTGTGAATCATAGGGGGTATTGGCCACATGGCTGATTGTATCTAAAAGTTGACTAAACCAGGGGGAATGGATACCATCCTCAAGTGCCACCTTGTGCAATTTTTTTAAGGTGTCATGGGAATATGGATTCCAGACATTTGGGTTTTGTTGACCCTGAGCAATTGTAACAGAGAAGAACAGCAGGGTGTTGTCCTCCAAACCAGACAGAAAGGAGGGTGGGGGAAAGGGCTTCCAGTCTTCATCTCCCAGAGAGGGGTAAAGGGGAGGGGCTCCCCCACAGCTGGCACAGGATGGAGGAAGATGGCCAATGCCCTGTAACAGCAGAGCAGAGGGTGGTGGGACTTCCTGTTTTTTTACTAAGGGAGACCTCAGACCCTAGTCTCTCGTCTTCTGAATCCTCAGCAGTAGACATTGCCTTTTTGTCAGAGCGAGGCTCTGCTAGGGTCACTATGACCAGGAGCGCTTGGGGTGAGGTGTCCGCAGCATCCTGCTGTTGAAATTGTTTATCTATCTCCTTTAAAATAAGATCATCTTGTTCAGGGGCATCAGGGGCATCAGTGGGTGTCCCTCCTTGACCTCTTTTTTTCTAGCTAAGAATAACACATGAGCCCATTGTTCAGGATCCCAGCAGCAGGACTCTGCAAACCAAGCGGCAAGAGTTAAAACTTCATGTAGCACTTTGGCTACATACTTTTCTGTTACCTTAATTCACCTGCTCCTGAGGAGAGACGCTAATGCTGCGGCACAGGAACTGGTGGCAGCTGGATGACTATTCTCCATTCTGGAGGTCACTCACCCTGCAAGATGTACCCAGAGGGACTCAGGAGCCATTTAAGGAGATGATCAGCAGAGACAGGAGCAATCATCCACAGAGAAAGGGGCAAAAAAGAGGGCATTCCATGCTCAAACCTGAGTCCGCAAGGGCCCCACATTTGAGCACCAGCTGTGGTCCTCCATACAGGCTGCCTTCATGGTCATGGCTGTTCACTGCCACTACCTGATCCTGGATCCCAGGGCTGGTGAGGAGGCTGTGTCAGCAGAGCTGCATTCAGACACAGGAGACCAGGTTCAGTGATGCAAATCTACTTTATTGAAGAAACAGTGAGCTTATATAGGGTTCTTAAGTCATTCAGGAGAGAGTACAATGATCAGGTCATACATGAGCAGACAGCTTAGGTTTCAGTTTACAGTTTCATTTTACTAATCAGGACTAGCATTCCTGTCAATCATGTGATCAGCCCAGTGAGGGAGGGGTGGATGGTTCCCTAGAGTTTGGGGGCCATCTTATGTCCTAAAAAGCTGTTTATGAAAGCAAATTCACATACTCCAACAGAACTCAAAGGAATGATTATAAACATGATAAAAGAATTTAGTGAATTTAAAGAACACACAAAGAAATCAAAGAACCAAAGGAAGATAGGGCTAAATTTCTGAATGAATTCAGAAAAGAGCTAGAAATACTGAAGACTACTCAGGCTGAAATGAAGAAGGAAGTGAAACACTCAGTAAGCCAATTAGAAACGACAGGAGAAAGCCTTACCAATAGGATGGATAGGTGGATAGACAGATGGATGGATAGATAGATAGATGATAGATGGATGGATAGATGGATAGACAGATGGATGGATAGATGGAAAGATAGATGGATGAATG
>NW_008343971.1:1857660-1862419 GCF_000622305.1 Nannospalax galili
TAAGAAACAAACACATCTTTTTGTTGTTTGCAAGAAACTCATCTCACTTTCAAGGACAGGCACTATCTTAAGGTGAAAGGATGGAAAAAAAATATACCAAGTGAATGGTACTAAGAAAAAAGCAGGTGTTGCAATTCTAATATCTGACAAAATCAACTTAAAACCAAAACTAATCAGAGGAGATAAAGAAGGCCACTTCATTCTGATCAAAGGAACAATAAACCAATAAGATATTACAATCATGAACATATATTCACTGTGCCTAATCCTGATGCCTAATCCTGAGTGTCAACTTGACTGGATCTGGGATTAACTGAAATGAGAGAGATCCTGATTGGATCATCTGAAGCTGGAAGACACACCCTAAATGTGGGTGTTACCTTCTGATGACAGCCTGCATAAAAGGCCAAGGCAGAAGAGAATGCCTGGCTTCTTGCTGCTTGCCTTCTCTCTTGCTGGTGTGTTCATCTTGCTGCTGTAGACTGAAGACTAACTGATCTTTTGGAATTCGTCAGTCTTTCAGCACCATATTGGGACTACTGAGACATCCAGCCTCATGGACTTAGGAACTTTGGATTCTCAGCCTCTCCAGGGTGGTGCAGCCATTGTTGAACTACTCTGACTCTATCCTGTAAGCTAAGCTGATAATTCTCTATACATATATATTCATTCTACTGGTTCTGTTTCTTTGGAGAACTGTGACTAATACAGATTGTGGTACAAGAAGTGGTTCTGGAGAAACAAAATTGAAAGGATGAATGTCTTCAATGGGCTTGTTGGTATTTGGAGCAGGCTCTCCAACTCAGAGTCTTCAGGTAGCATAGAGAGCACTGAAAATCCATGGTGTAGACTATTTGAAACAATTATGGAGATAGACCCATTTGAATCTCCTAACTCACCTCTTGTGAAGAGCAAGAAATTTAGTTTTATGTAAAATATTTGACAATTTGTGGAAAAATAAGAAAAATAATGATGCTGGCTGGTTACTTCTAGCATCTCTGGATAAAGTGATGAAGATAAACAATGAGCTTAATGATAAAATTGAAAAGCTCCAGATTCAAATTAACAGTTTTTAAAAGTTTCGGAGTATGCCCTGGAAGAGAATCTTCTCTCCAGCAGCCAGAGAGCTAAAGCTGAAGAAAATCAAGCTGGAGCCCTTATTATACGTTTGGCTGACCTACAATGCAAATTTAATTCGAGGCTGGTAGGGAAAGATTGGAATTCTGACAAGTGGAATGGAGATGTGTGGGAGAACCCTGAGTCGGCTGAGGATTTTGAATCCCCAGACTCTGAGGAATTTGATTCACCTCATGAATTAATCTCCCCACCCTCAACAGACCCACCCTCCGCACCCTTGCCTGAGGAAATTAATCCCACTGAGGAAACTAATCCCATTCAGCAAGACAAAGCTGATGTCCCTCAGGGCCCAGTTGTTGCTTCCTCTAGACCTATAACCAGACTCAAAGCTAAGCAGGACCCTAGAGGACAGCTAGAAAGTGTGGTCCATGAGGAGGTGCGCTACACCACTAAAGAACATAGTGAATTTGCTAATTCCTTCAAGCAGAAGTCTAATGAATATGTCTGGGAATGGATTTTAAGGGTATGGGATAATGGTGGAAGGAACATAAAATTGGATCAGGCTGAGTTTATTGACATGGGCCCCCTGAGATTCTAGGTTTAATATGGAAGCTCCTGAAGTTAAAAAAAGGTGTTAAAAGCTTATTTGATTGGTTGGCTGAGGTATTTATCAAAAGATCGCCTGCTGACAGAGAGCTGGCGATACCTGATATCCCTTGGCTTAGTGTTGATGAAGGGATTTTAAGGCTCAGGCAAATTGGTGTGCTCGAGTGGATTCGCAATGCAACACCAAATCCTCCACAATGGGAGGGCCCAGAGGACATGCTTTTTACTGATTTTATAAGATGGAAAGTACTGAGAGAGACACCCGAACATTTGAAGGGCTTTGTTTTTGCTCTTTTCTTTATGCCGAATCTTACAGTTGGAGATGCTGCTGCTCAACTGCGTAAATTAAATGTAAATAAAATAGGTGTAACAGTACCTCGGAGTAGGGGTCAGATGGCAGTATTGAATTACCAAAGACAAGGTGAGCATACTTATCGTAATGGGCAGCAAATGCAAAACAATACCTACAATGGCACGACTCGAATGGACCTGTGGCACTGGCTAATTCTTTGGTACTGGCTAATCAATCATGATGTTTCCAGGGACCACATACATAAGAAGCCTACTAAGTTTTATTTCATCTGTATAAGCAGAAAAGCTCTAGGATGAATGACAGGAAGTCAGTATTGGATCGTAGCAATAGAGAATCTTGCTCAGTCAACCAATTTGCAGACTTGAGACAGTTTACAGACCCAGAATCCCTTGAATAAAGGAAAGGCGAGGTGCCCTTGAGGAAGGACCTTGTTATAGTACCAAAGAATTATGCTGTTTGCCTCTCACTCGTCCTTCCCCAGAGGGACCTGCGGCCTTTTACTAGAGTAACTGTACTTGGGGAGAAAGGAAATAATCAGACTTTCCATTGCCTATTGGATACTGGTTCTGAATTGACACTGATTCCAGGAGACCCTAAAAAGCATTGTGGCCCTCCAGTAAAAGTAGGGGCTTATGGAGGTCATGTGATAAATGGAGTTTTGGCTGAAGTCCAACTGACAGTGGGTCCAGTGGGTCCCCTAACTCATCCTGTGGTTATTTCCCCAGTACAAGAATGTATAATTGAGATAGATATACTTAGGAATTGGCAGAATCCCCACATTGGTTCCCTGACCTGTGGAGTGAGGACTATTATGGTTGGAAAGGCCAAATGGAAACCACTGGAATTACCTCTGTCAGGGAAAATAGTGGACCAAAAACAATATTGCATCCCTGGAGGGACTGCAGAAATTAGTGCTATCATCAAGGATTTGAAAGATGCAGGGGTGGTGATTCCACCACCTCTCCCTTTAACTCTCCTATTTGGCCTGTGCAAAAGACAGATGGGTCATGGAGAATGACAGTTGACTATCAAAAACTTAATCAAGTAGTGACTCCAATTGCAGCTGCTGTTCCTGATGTGGTTTCCTTACTCAAGCAGATTAATACATATCCTGGTACCTGGTATGCAGCTATTGATCTGGCAAATGCTTTCTTCTCAATGCCAGTTTATAAGGACCACCAGAAGAAATTTTCTTTCAGCTGGCAAGGCCAACAGTATACCTTTACTGTCCTGCCTCAAGGGTATATTAACTTTCCAGCACTGTGCCATAACTTGGTTCGAATGGGATCTTGATTGCCTGACTCTTCCACAAAATATCACACTGGCCCACTATATTGATGATGTTATGCTGATTGGATCCAGTGAGCAGGAGGTAGCAGACAGTCTGAACTTGTTGGTTAAGCATATGCGCATGAGAGGATGGGGAATAAATCCAACCAAAATTCAAGGGCCTTCTACCTCAGTGAAATTTCTAGGAGTTCAGTGGTGTGGAGCATACAGAGACATTCCTTCTAAGGTGAAGAGTAAGTTGTTGCACTTGGCCCCTCCCTCCACTGCTTTGTAGGGACATGGTGTCCTGACCTCCGCCTCCCCCTTGTAAGAGCTTGGGTATCTGTGGTGTTTGCTGGAGTTGTTTATCACAAGGACTTTCTCCTGATTCTGAGAAAAGGTACACCTGACCCAAAAACTAGGCGATCCCAATTATCATGTGTCCTGACTCCACCGCCTATACTGAATAGTATAAAAACCCTTGTCTCAAACAATAAAGAGGCAGTCGAAGTCCTTCCTCCCACTCCATGATGGTGTGATAGTTTGTTCAATCCTGACGCCCTCTGCCCAGAATACTCGGAGCTTGACGTGCTGGTGCGGCAATGCTTGGTGGGCCTGTTTGGATCCTGGAGGCAACACATTCCTCATCTAGGTGTGTTACTACAACCTATATATCAAGTGACTCGGAAGGCAGCTACCTTTGAGTGGGGTCTGGAACAGGAAAGGGCCCTTCAACAGGTCCAGGCTGCTGTCCAAGCTGCTCTGCCCCTTGGGCCATATGACCCAGCAGACCCAATGGTGCCTGAGGTATCAGTGGCAGATAAAGATGCTGTTTGGAGTCTCTGGCAGGCCCCCATAGGGGAATCACAATGGGGGCCATTAGGATTTTGGAGTAAGGGTTTGCCTTCATCTGCAGACAATTATTCTCCCTTTGAGAGACAGCTCTTAGCCTGCTATTGGGCCTTAGTGGAAAATGAAGTTTGACAATGGGACACCAAGTCACCACGCTACCAGAGCTGCCCATCATGAGGTGGGTGTTATCTAACCTCACCCCCCTGAGCCATAAAGTAGGCCATGCATAGCAACAATCCATTATCAAATGGAAGTGGCATATACGTGATTGGGCCCAAGTGCCGGTACCAGCCGGCCAAAATTGACAGTACCTGAAAGGGGGAGTGAGGGTTGAAAGAAAGAAAAGGAGACAGAAAAGATGCTTGGGAGGACTGACAGTGAATACTGCAGCCCCGGTTTATTTCAGCTCTGCCTTTTTATACAGAAGAACTCAATTAGTCACAGCAGCTGTTTTTCCCCACCTGTATCTGAGGGTCAAGGAGCGGTCAGATCAAAGGCTTCTTTGATCCTTTTGTTTACCACTATTGCCTCCAGGTCAGGTATTGTGAGGCTCTCCACATAAACACATCCCTCCTAAAAGGGCAGGTTAAGTACTGGAATGCATAACACAAACTCAGTAAACAAGGCTGCCACAGCTCAATG
>NW_008343971.1:1863632-1869643 GCF_000622305.1 Nannospalax galili
AATTGGTTAGGCTTCAGCCCTCTAGGATTAACCCCATAATGAGGAACAATTTGTGTTTGAGGACAAGAGCATTGTCGCACAATTTGTCTTGCAGCTTCCTTAGTAATATGAAATTGTTTTCTCAAACTTTGGCTATTTTGGTGATGAATGGCATGAGAATTTGTAGCTTGCTCTACCTGAGTCAATCCTATAAGCTGAGTGGCTTTATCCACCAAGGCATTCCCTAAAGCTAATGGCCCAGGAAGACCACCATGTGCTCTGAGATGTCCTATATAGCAAGGATATTTTCTAGATTTAATACTATTTTGCACTTGTCTTAACAGTAAACAAATTTGAACATTTCTAGTTTCAATAAAAGGTACTGTTTCAATTTCCTGTAGAGCTCGAGCTACATAATGACTATCTGTATAGAGATTGAAGGGTGTTGAGGCCAGAAGCTGGAACACTGCAGCTACAGTGCAAAGTTCCACTACCTGTGCTGAAGCAGGGGAAGTTTGAAAAGAATAACTTTGCCCATAAATCACATAAGCTGCTTGTCCATTAGAAGAACCATCAGTAAATACCGTCATAGCCTGGGGGATGGGACTAACCTTAACTATCTTTGGAAATATCAACTCATGCAGCATCTCCCTGTAGCCCCAGCTATCCTAGAACTCACTATGTAGACCAGGCTGGCCTTGAACTCATAGAGATATGCCTTACTCTGCCTCCGGAGTGCTGGGATTAAAGGCGTGCACCACCACACCCAGCTTTTTGTTTCTCTGCACTTGATGTCCCAACTGGCCACACCTGAAGCAGCTCCCCCCAGGCCCTGCTGCCTGCCCTTTTGAAAATGCCTAATAGCAGCTTGACAGGCTCCCTTAGCATTTTCAAACGCAAGCTGTATGCCTTACTCTGCCTCCGGAGTGCTGGGATTAAAGGCGTGCACCACCACACCCAGCTTTTTGTTTCTCTGCACTTGATGTCCCAACTGGCCACACCTGAAGCAGCTCCCCCCAGGCCCTGCTGCCTGCCCTTTTGAAAATGCCTAATAGCAGCTTGACAGGCTCCATTAGCATTTTCAAACGCAAGCTGTTTCACTAAAAGCAAACCTGCTTCACTATCCCCCAGCAAGCGACCAGCTGTTTGCAGTAGAGCCACGAAATCCTGATATGGCTCATCCAGACCTTGCCTGATCTTAGACAAATCCTCAGTCTGCCTACCACTAGACAGCAGTTTATACCAGGCTCTTCGGGCTGCAGCACTGATCTGCGCATAGGCCGCAACATCATACTGCAACTGCTGAACAATATCCCTATATTGTCCTTCACCAGCTAACATATCAAAATCTATGGGGACATTTTGTGCTCTATTGATATTCGCTGTCACCTGGCACTGTTCCTCATACTCAGATTTCCACAACAGATAATCTCCCCCTGAAAGGCAAGCACGCGCCATGTGTTTCCAATCTCCAGGAGGAAGCGCACCCATGGACAAAGATTCTAACAAAGCCTGAGTGAAAGGGGCAGTGGGACCATACTGAGCACAAGCAGTCTTTAGTTCCTTAAGCTGCTTAAAAGGCATAGGTGCATGAGACCGCACCCTGTTGCCCTGCTGATCAACTTGCTCAGAAACTGGGAAGACCTGAAATCCATGCACTGACTCTCCTCTCTCTGCCGTGGGCCCAATGGCCTGTTGTAGTGGAGATTGCATGGTTCTAAGCGGGTTCACAGTGTCTAACTCTGTCCTTAATTGCTTAATTTCCCAGTGATCAGGCAAAGCAATTAAAGGTGGACACTTCTCCTGATCATACTCAGCTGTCTCCTCTCCTAGGGCAAACTCATCCTCAGGGTCAAGAGATCCCTTTTCTAGCCCCAGATGGGGGACCTCATAATAGGGTGGATCTGGCTCTGGTGGAGTGGAAGGTTTGGTTTCTCTTTTATCCCAGCCATAGCTTATCTTTAGTCTCAGCCTTTGCTCCTCGGGCCCCAAACATATTCCTTACAAAAACTGAGTGACTGTTTCCTTGCCCCATCTTCTCCCAAGATAAATACTCACCGCACTACAATTGTACCGAGTGCACTCACTTAACTTCTCCAGCGGTGTCCTTCACTTTTTCCCCTACTTTTCAGGTCCCTGTTCGGGCACCACTTGCCTGTGCCAGCTGGCCAAAACGTACAGTACCTGAAAGGGGGAGTGAGGATTGAAAGAAAGAAAAGGAGACAGAAAAGATGCTTGGGAGGACTGACAGTGAATACTGTAGCCCCGGTTTATTTCAGCTCTGCCTTTTTATACAGAAGAACTCAATTAGTCACAACAGCTGGTTTTCCCCACCTCTATCTGAGGGTTAAGGAGCGGTCAGATCAAAGGCTTCTTTGATCCTTTTGTTTACCACTATTGCCTCCAGGTCAGGTATTGTGAGGCTCTCCATAAACACCTTCCTCCTGAATAGGCCAATTTAGGTACTGGTTTGCATGACACAAACTCAGTAAACAAGGCTGCCACAGCTCAATGATTAGCAGCTCCCAACACCCAAGCAGGCCCAGAGAGCACAAGCAAGTTATGTGAAAAAGTTACCCTATGATTCCTACTCATGTTACGATGACTCCTTTTCTCAAACATGCACCTATGGCTTCATGGGGTATGCCCTATGATTGGTTGACTGAAGAAGAGATGACTAGGGCTTGGTTTACAGATGGTTCTACATGCTATGCAGGCACCACTCAGAAGTGGACAGCTGCTGCATTACAGCCAATTTCTGGAAAAACAATGAAGGACACTGGGGAAGGAAAGTCTTCACAGTGGGCAGAACTTTGGGCAGTTCTTCACAGTGGGTAGAACTTCAGGCAGTGCAAATGGTTGTTTATCTTACTTGGGAGGAGGAATGGCCAGAAGTGTAATTATATATTGATTCATGGGCTGTAGCCAATGGTTTGGCTTGATGGTCAGAGACTTTAAGGAGCATGGTTGGAAAATTGGTGAGAAAGACATTTGGAGAAGAAGTATGTGGATAGATCTCTCCAAATGGGCAAAGGATATGAACATACGCGTGTCTCATGTAAATGCTCATCAAAAGGTGGCTTCAGCAGAAGATAAGTTCAATATTCAAGTAGATTGGATGACCCACTCTGTGGATTGTTAGCCTCTTTCTTCAGCTATCCCTGTCTTTGCTCTATGGGCCCATGAACAGAGTGGCCATGGTGGCAGAGATGGAGGTTATGCATGGGCTCAACAGGATGGACTTCCACTCACAAAAGCTGACCTAGCTACAACTTCTGCTGAGTGCCAGATCTGCCAATAGCAGAGACCGACACTGAGCCCTGATATGGCATAATTCCCTGTGGTGAACAGCCTGCAACCTGGTGGCAGGTTGACTACATTAGACCACTTCCATTTGAAGGGCACAGAATTTTGTCCTTACAGGAATAGACACTTATTCTGGTTATGTATTTTCCTTTCCTGCACGTAATGCTTCTGCCAAAACTACCATCCAGGGACTTACAGAATGCCATCATGGTATTCTGCACAGCATCGCTTCTGACCATGGAACTCACTTCACAGTGAAAGAAGTGTGACAGTGGGCCCATGGTCATGGAATCCACTGGTCTTATCATGTTCCCCACCATCCTGAAGCAGCTAGCTTGATAGAATGATGGAATGGCCTCTTAAAGACACAGTTTCAGTGCCAATTAGGTGGCAATAATCTGGAGGGCTGGGGCAGGGTCCTCCAGAAGGCAGTGTATGCTTTGAATCAGCATCCAATATATGGTACAGTTTCTCCTATAGCCAGAATTCATGGGTCCAGGAATCAAGGGGTGGAAGTGGTAATGATTCCACTCATTATCACCCCTGGTGACCCACTAGGAAAAATTTTGCTTCCTGTACCTTCGACTTTGCACTCGAATGGCTTGGTTGTTTGGTTCCAGAGGACAGAGTGCTTCTGCCAGAAGAGACAACAAATATTGCATTGAACTGGTAGCTAAGACTTCCCCCTGGACACTTTGGGCTTCTGATGCCCTTAAGTCAGCAGGCTAAGAAAGGAATAACAGTATTAGGAGGGGTGATTGACCCAGACTACCAGGGGGAAATTGGACTGGTCCTCCACAATGGAGGTAATGAAGATTATATCTGGAAGGCAGGAGATTCCTTAGGGTGACTTTTGGTGTTACCATGTCCTGTGAGTAAGGTCAATGGCAAACTGCAACAACTTAATCCAGACAGGAAAACAAATGGCCCAGACCCTGCATGGATGAAAGTATGGGTCACTCCTCCAGGGAAACCTGCAGAGGTGCTTGCTGATGGTGGAGGAAATACAGAATGGGTAGTAGAGGAAGGTAGTTACAAATACCCACTTGGGCCACATGACCAGTTGCAGAAAAGTGGATTGTAATTGACATGAGTAGTTTTGTCCTATTTGGTTAAGAATAGGCTTGTGCATGTATACATATGTGTTAAGCAGATACTTGTGTTATTCTTTTTTGAATGTATAATTGGGATAAGTGTTAAGTGGTTAAGTGTTGTGAATCTATATGATTATATTTGGTTATGAGACACTAAAGGACTAAGCATTCCTCGAAGACCTTATCACTTACTCTAGATATATAATTCATTGGTCATTGTATGATGGGATAGTTATATCATGTTAGGTGAAATTATGACCTCAACATTGTTTTCATTTGAAAATTAAGCATGACATAGAGAGATGCTATTGTGTGTCAAGTTGACAAGGGGTGGACTTGTGATGGCTAAGCCTGGGTGTCAACTTGACTGGATCTGGGATTAACTGAAATGAGAGAGATCTTCTTGATTGGATCATCTGAAGCCAGAAGACACACCCTAAATGTGGCTGATGTCAGCCCATATAAAAGGCCAAGGCAGAGGAGAATGCCTGGCTTCTTGCTGCTTGCCTTCTCTCCCACTGGTGGGTTCATCTTGCTGCTGTAGACTGAAGACTAGCTGATCTTTTGGAATTCATCAGACCTACAGCACCAGATTGGGACTAGTGAGACATCCAGCCACGTGGACTGAATGACTACATAGTCTCAGCCTCTCCAGTGTGGTGCAGCCATTGTTGGATGACTCACTCTATCCTGTGAGCTAAGCTGATAAATCTCTATACATATATATTTATTCTACCAGTTCTGTTTCTTTGGAGAACCCTGCTTAATACATTCACCAAACTCTGGTGCACCCAACTTCATAAAAACAATACTACAGGACTTTAAGACCCAGATTAATTCCAACTCATTAATAGTAGGAGACTTCAATACCCAACTGTCTCCATTAGATAGTTCAACAGGGCAGAGAGTTAACAGAGAGACATCTGAATTAAACAATACTATATATCAAATGGACCTAACAGACATCTACCAAGTATTCCACCCAAGCACCAAAGGATGTACTTTCTAATCAGTGCTCCATGGAACCTTCTCCAAAATCGACCATATACTGAGTCACAAAACAAACTTCAACAAATACAAAAAGACTGAAATAATTTCATGAATTCTATCAGACCACAATGCAATAAAGCTTAAAATCAACACTGGAAGAAGCCCTAGTCACCACATGAACACATGGAGATTAAACAACACACTCCTGATTGATCAATGGGTCAAAAGTGAAATTAAGAAAGAAATAAACGTATTCCTGGAACTAAATGAAAAGGACAATACAACACAACAAAACTCTGGGACACACTGAAAGCTGTTCTTAGAGGGAAGTTTATAGCTTTCAGTGCCTACATTAAAAAGTCAGAAAGAACACAAATAAATGACTTAACATTGTAACTCAACACACTTGAAAAGCAACAACAAATTAAACCCAAACTCAACAGACAAGAAGAAATAACAAAACTCAGGGAAGAAATTAATGAAATCAAAACAAAGAAGACAACACAAAGAATCAACAAATTCAAGAGCTGGTTCTTTGAAAAGATAAACAAGATTGACAGACCACTAGCCCAGTTAACCAAAAGAAAGATAGAGCACCTCCAAATCAACAAAATCAGAGATGAAAGGGGAAACATCACAACG
>NW_008343971.1:1870075-1874146 GCF_000622305.1 Nannospalax galili
ATAAAAGTTGTTAATCATATAAATGGACTCAAAGACAAAAACCACATTGTCTTCTCAATAGATGCAGAAAAGGCTTTTGACAAAATTCAGCATGCATTTATGTTCAAAGTCTTAGAGGGAATTGGATTGGACGGAACATACCTCAACATAATTAAAGCTATATACAATAAGCCCACAGCCAACATCATTCTAAATGGAGAAAAACTGGAATCATTCCCATTAAAATCAGGAACCAGACGAGGTTGTTCAGTCTCTCGACTCCTTTTTAACATGGTGCTTGAAACTCTTGCAAGAGCAATGAGACAAGAGAAGTAAATTAAAGGAGTAATAATTGGAAAAGAAGAGATTAAATTATCCCTTTTTGCAGATGATATGATATTATATTTAAGAGACGCCAAAAATTCCACCAGAAAACTCCTAGCAATTATTAACACATTCAGTAAAGTGGCAGGTTACACAATTAATCTACAAAAGTCTGTAGCCTTTCTATATACCAATAACAAACAATCAGATAAAGAGCACATGGAAACACTCCTGTTCACAACAGCTGCAAATAAACCTGACCAAAGAAAATAAAGACCTATACAATGAAAATTTTAAATCTTTAAAGAAAGAGATTGAGGAAGACATCAGAAGGTGGAAGGACCTCCCTTGCTCATGAATTGGAAGAATTAATATTGTGAAATTGACCATTCTACCAAAAGCCATTTATAGATTCAATGCAATGCCAATCAAATCCCTATGACATTTTTTACAGAATTGGAAGAAAACATCCTAAGAGTCATATGGAAGCACAAAAGACCTTGGATAGCCGAAGCAACCCTGAGCACTAAGAGCAATGCCAGGGGGATTACTATATCAGATTTTAAGCTGTATTACAAATCTATAGTCATAAAAACAACATGGTACTGGCACAAAAATAGATCCATAGATCAATGGAACAAAATTGAAGACCCAAATATGAGTACACGCAATTTCAGCCACCTGATATTTGACAAAGGGGCCAAGAATATTCACTGGAGGAAAGAAAGCATGTTTAGCAAATGGTGCTGGCAAAACTGGATCTCCACCTGTAGAAGCATGAAACTAAACCCCTATCTTTCACCCTGCACAAAAGTCAATTCCAGATGCATCAAAGACCTCAATGTAAAGCCCAAAACTCTGAAACTGAGAAGAAAACATTGGGAAAAACCTCAAGATATAGGTGTAGGAAAGGATTTTCTAAACTATACATCAATTGCTCAGGAAATAAGGTCAAGAATCAATAAACAGGACCTCACTAAACTAAAAGGCTTCTGTACATAAAAGGAGGCAACCAGGGAAGTGAAGAGAAAACCCACAGAATGGGAGAAAATCTTCACCAGTGACACATCTGACAGAGGTCTAACATCCAGAATATACAACAAGCTCAAGACAGGAAATAACCCAATTAAAAGATGGGCTAAGGAGGTAAACAGAGAGTTCTCAAAAGAAGAAGTAAAGACGGCTAAAAAGCATCTTAAAAGATGTTCAACATCACTAATAATTAGGGAAATGTAAATTAAAACCACTTTAAGATTTCATCTTATCCCAATCAGACTGGCTAAGATCAAGAGAAAAAATGATACCAAATGTTGGAGAGGATGTGGGGAAAGGGGAAAACTCATCCACTGCTGGTGGGGCTGCAAACTTTTTCAACCCCCTATGGAAAGCAGTGTGGAGAACTCTTAAAAAACTAAAAATGAACCTACCATTTGACCCAGTTATACCATTCCTTGGGCATATACCCAAAGAACTCATCCTATTGCAGAGACACTTGTACATCTATGTTTTTGCTGCTCTTTTCACAATAGCTAAGAGATAGAAGCAACCTAAGTGTCCTTCAACTGATGAGTGGATAATGAAAATGTGGTTCATTTATACAATGGAGTTTTACTCAGCAGTAAAGAAATATGAAATCATGAAATTTGCAGGTAAATGGATGGAACTAGAAACTGTTATACTAAGTGAAGTAACACAGACTCAGAAAAAAATTGACATATGTTCTCCCTCATATGTGGATCCTAGAACCAAATCCTGGTGAGTGAGTATGTATCCAGACATAACTACAGGAACCAGGATAATGGAAAGGAAACAGGGAGGTAAAGGAAAGAAAGAACCTAAAAGAGAAGAACAATAAGAAACGGGTGTTAATAAGGCAGATATGGATAAGAATTGGGTTAGTTTAAGGGAGGGAGGAGGGAAGGCTATACAAGTAACATAGGGGATAAAGGGAAGGAAGGAGCTCAAGAGAGGTAGGCCCATAGAAGAAGGATATTATTAAGGGAGAAAGGGGAAAAATGGGGGCACCTTAATTGGGGAAACCATGATGGAGGGGTTAGACAATGAGAGAGATAAATAACGCTTAGCTAGTTTTAAAAACCAGAGGCAACCATATTAGTCCAACAACCTACTGACAAATTACACGCACCTGATCAAGAAATATATGTCTAGGCAAGGTTTATTTGAGAACAATTGGTCTTTGCCCAAGATTTATCTACATGACATACAGTAATTAAAAGTGACAGACTGGTGGAACTAACGTTCTTGGTTGTTTAACAGACATGCTTTGAGGCCTATACTAGTTTGGTCAGAGGGACATACAGGGCAGTTTTTGCTCCTTGCCCTCCTAGGTCAACTAGTTCCAGGGGACTATGAGCATCTCCCAAAATGTCCTGTAACTGTGGATAGTTACCTGTCCTCTTCATCAAAGAGGCAATGGAGACCACACAAGATGGACTTGAACCACTGTCCAGTCTACAAAGAGGAGGGTCAACACAGAGGAAACATTTCCTCCATGCTTCCAAGCAAAGCTATCCATGGTCAAGCAGGACCTTTGACTTATCTTCACATAGGCGGAACTGGTAAAAGAAAGGAGCCAGGGTCTCCTCCCAAGCCCATGACCCCTGAGGAACAGATCGTCAAACAGCCTAAAGAGTAAAAATAAATTAGTTTATCTGGGCCAACTGTATGGCCTTAAATGCCTAAAAGGAAAGTATAACCAAAGATTAAAGGGGCCAATTTAATTTCATAAGAGTCCATATACATAGCTAAAGGCTACATAACAAGGAACAATGCCAGATAGGAAATACCTTCATTTGATTTGTTGGCCAGGGTGGCTCAAGGGACTCCCAGATAACAACCCAGCATGGAACTGGGAAAATGAACAGCAGACCCCAATCTTATTTAAAGGAATATTGGCAACTGATTGCTGCTATATGAGGAACAGCTGACCTTCCTAAAACAAAGGCCTCTAGATAGGCTGACTAGATTCACCAGATGGACAAGTAGTGGGGAACAGCTGGGGGGTGCCAACAACACAGCAGACAGTAGCAGGGATATCAGAGTATAAGGGCTCTAGTGGAGGGAAGGAGGCTATGGGAGGGTGCCATCTGGGAAGTAGGTATATAGCTGAGTAAGATGGTTTGGGATGTTCTATGTGACATACACACCAAAAAAAAATCAAATTTTAAAAAATGAATTATATTTGAGGAGGAAGCATAAAAATTTATGTCATGTGAATTAGTAGAGGTGATAAACATTACCATTGAAATCTACCCAATGACTTTTTAGACATACACAGGTGTCAAGGATCAGAGTGCAACCGATTTTGACTAGTAATAATCAGATACGTACAGATTAGAGATGCATGTGCCAACATCTCAGTGTTATTAGCAAAAACAGTGAGTGTTTCTGTAAGAAACAGTATATTTTAAAATGAAATGGAGGTTGTCTTAGTTTGTACTTCATTGCTGTGACAAAACACTCTGACCAATACCAACTTGGGGAGGAAAGGGTTTATTTGTCTTACATCTCCCAGGTCGCACGCAGTTCATCAGGGAGCCCAAAGTAGGAACTCAGGGCAGGAACCTGGAGGCAGGAGTTGGAGCACAGACCATGGAGGAACGCTGCTTACTGGCTTGCTCCCCTGGCCCCTGCTCAGCCTGCTTTCTTATGCAACACAGGCCCGCCTGCCCAGCAGTGGCACCACCCACAGTGGGCTGGGCCCTCCCACATCACTCAACAATCAAGAAGGTTCCCCACAGACATGAC
>NW_008343971.1:1874200-1889291 GCF_000622305.1 Nannospalax galili
CAACAGCAAACATAAACTTTTATAGCCACTTTTGCAAGAGATGTATCTTTGCTCTGGAAACTGTTATTGAGTATGTTAAAGCTGTAATGAAATGCTTCTTCTAAAAATATTTTTAAAATTAAAAAAAAATAGTTCAAGGCATAGCTGCCCTATGCCCTAAATTTCCCATCTGTCAAATAGCAACATGTGTTTCTGCCCCTCCCACAGAACAGGAGTATTCTGAGGATGAAATACACATGGAAATACCAGCAGGAAGTGGAGCATGCTAGGTAAATTAACCATCCTATTATCATAATGCCTCAAGTTCAGACACAACAGGTGTAAGTGGTACAACCAGATCTGGGAAAGGGACACTGTTAAGAGATGAGAAAAATTTACTTAACCCTGGTAGTTTGGACAACTATAATGTTACCCATGCGCCATTGCCCAGATAGCCTGGCTTTTATCATACCCATGAAAAGCCATGATCTGTCATTTCTGATCCAAATTTATTTCCTGCATTAAAGCCACAACATAGGGAAGGTTTGTTGTTAAATCCCCAACAGTGGTAGAGATGCAATAAATGCTGCTGGCTGTGAATTAGGAGCCCGAAGCCTGATCCTGGTGAAACCCTGCCAAAATTTCACAGACCTTTGGGCCTTCTGGCAAGAATCCGGAGAGTGGGTTCCTAAGGGCAGAGCTTTCCCCAAGGGCAATGAAACAGTTGAGATCAGCATATGCAGCATATGCAGTCACTCGGTTGGTGACTATTCTTTGGTCCTGGTATCAAATCTCTTCGAGGGAAGTAAAAAGAGGAGAATATGCTTCTGGGAGGATACAGAGAGTGTTTGTATGCTTCAAAGCTGTTTTTTTCTAAAGCATCTGTCTCTTGTCAACTGGCAAACTAAAGATTCCAGTCCATTTTAAAGAATATAAAGTGGTACTTTGTTCTCGGTCATGAAGACAAAATTGTCCTAAGGAAACAATTCAGATGTACTTATAAAAATAAGAGCTCTTCTAGATACCCAAAGATAGAAATGCTTGGAAGGAGAAGGGCTTTGGTGCATGTCCGTGGGGGATTATCTTGATTAGGTCAGTTGAGGTGGGAAGACCTGACCACTGTGAGTGGTGCCATTACCTGACTGGGATCCTGGACTGTATAAAGTGGGGAAATTGAGTATGCATGTGTGAAGCTATTGGTCTCTGCTGTTGACTGTGGATATGATGGGACCAGTTACTTCAGGTTCCTGTTGCCTTGGCTTCCTGGCAATGATAGACTATAACTTGGAACTGTGAGCCAAATAAACCCTTTGTCCCTTAAGTTGCTATTGTCAGGATGTTTTATCACAGGAACAGGAAATGAAACTAAGACACTCCACAAAAATCTTTCAGAAAACTTGTCACTTCCCTTCCTTCCTTCCTTCCTTCCTTCCTTCCATAAAAATTCATGCTTTTACATGTTTTGAAACATGTACAGTTATCTAATCACCCCACTATCAAGATACAAAACACTATCATAACCCCACAAATCTTCCTGTGATTTTTTTGATGTCAAACCTTCCTTCTGTCTCCAGTCCCTGGTAATCACCCAATTTTCTCTCCCTATAGTTTTGACATTTCCAGAATGGTCATGGAAGTAGAATTCTAAATAAATCATTTTGAGTTTAGTTTCTTTCACCTAGCATAATGTGCTTCCTGTCATCTTAATTGTTGACTATATTAGCAGTCTGCCCCATTGTATTACTGAATAGTATCACCCATTTAATAAATGTACCTGAACTTGTTTATCACATTGATAGATCTTTGGGTTGCTTCCAATTCTGGAGACTTAAAGCTAGAAACATCCATAATAAAGGTTTTGGATAAACTTGATTAAATCTCTAGGAATAGACTATCTATATCAAATGAATGTATTTTACACTTTCTGTGAAACTCCACACTGTTTTCAAAGTGTACCATTTTACGTTTCCACCAGCAGTATGTGAGAGTTTCCATTTCAGGCATGTTTTTTGTTTGTTTGGTGTTTGTTTCTTTGTTTGTTTGTTTGAGACACAGTCTCCCTGTAGCCCCATTTGCCCTAGAATTTTTCTACATAGACCAGGTTGTTCTCCATCTCATTGACCTGCCTCTGCCTCCTCAGTGCTAGGAATAAAGGCATGTGCCACCTGTTTTGTACATTTTATAATTTGGGGGGGCATTCTTATTTTGTATGTGTGAGTGCCTTGCCAGCATGTAAGTGCACCCATGTTGTACACTGAAGGTGGAAGCTAGAAGAGGGTGTTGGATTCCCTGAAACTGGAGTTACAGATGGTTGTCAGCAGCCATGTGAGTGATGGGAACCAAACTGAAGTGAGGCTCTTAACTGCTGAACCATCTCTCTATCCACGTGCTTTGAGCATTTTAACCTGTTGTCTGCTGGCTGGCACATTTTCCCATGCAACACGCTTTTGCTTATTCTTCTTTGTCCTCGTTTGGGCTCACTCAAGAAAATCAACAAATAAAAAATAGGAGTTATATTTGAGGAAGAAGCATAAAAATTTGCTTCATGTTAATTACCATTGAAATTTACCTGATGATTTTATATCCATACTCAGGTACCAAGGATCTTCAGGAAGCTTTAAGCAAAAGATTATGATTTTTTTCCCAAGCCTCTTAGGAACAATTTTGTCTCCTACTCTCCTAGCCTTCCTTGTAAGCTGGCCTGCTGTGCTATTTCTTTTCTGTTGCTGTGATAGAAACAATGACCAAAGCAATTTATAGAAGGAAATATTTATTAGAGCTTACAGTTCCAAGGGAATTACAATCCATCATGGCAGGGAGGCATGGTGGCAGGAGGTGGCTGGAGCAGGAGCAGCAGAAGCTAAGCATCATCACGCAGGCATATGAAGCAAGAGAGTAACTGGAGATCCAGCAAGGCTTAAGAACTCTGTAAGCCTAGTGATATGTTTCTTCCAGCATGGCCACACCTTCTAAGAGATCCCAAAACAGCGCCACCAACTGGGGACAAAATGTCCAAATGCTTGTAGCCTATGTGGGACATTCTCATTCAAACCTCCACACCTGCCCATAAGGCTTAAATTGAAATCTTTCCCTGGAAGAGTTGTTAGTTAAGCCCTTCAACCTTATTCCCTTCATTCTGACTTGATTGTGATAAAATGATGGGTGTTACTTTTCTCATTACTGTGACAAAATAACTCATAAAAGCAACTTCAGGAAGGCTTTCTTTTGGCTTATAGTGAGAGGGTGCAGTCTATTAGGATGGGGGAGGCATGGCGGCAGGAGTGTGAGGTGGCTGGTTACATGGTGTCAGCAGTCAGGAAGCAACTAGTGATGAATGCTGGCACTCAGCATATTTTCTTTTTTTTATTCATTCTGGAACCCATGCTATGGAATGGTCCTGCCACATTTGGGGTGAATCTTCCCACCTCAGTTCACCCAATGTAGAAACTTCCTCACAGACAAGCCCAGATATTTGTTTCTATGGTGATTCTAAACCCCATCAAGCTGACAATCAAGGATAACCATTACAATGGTCTTGTAAAGGGAAAGAAAGAGGGTGCTTCCTTTCTAAATGGCCTTTTTTAATCCAAGAGCAAGATTGATCCTTGTAGCTAGGATCTTGAGCTTCCCCCTCAAGTTTCCTCATGTTTGAGTATTTTGGTTTCTGTCTTTGATGTTGGAGACCTTCCTTGAATTGTCTGATTCTTATTTGCCTGTTTATTTTTCAGCAAGAAGGCCTAATGTTACCATCAGAGCATCCATACTTAGTTGCTGTGAGCTCATTACAGGTTGATCTGGCTGGCCTACTTATTGTAGAGCACTCACTGTCGCTATATTCGGTCCTTTCTCTTAGGCTGGTCAGATTCCAAAAGGAGATTCTCCCAGGCTGCAGTCTGGAAGGTGAAAGTGTATTAAGATTAATGTAACCAACTCCTCATGGTTTGATCAGAATGGGTTTTAAAGCTGAAAGTCCCCCTATCATAGGAATCCTTTCAGACAAAAGTGAAATGGTTGGACATCCTATGTCACCCTATGTGACTATTCTAGAAGTTAAGTAGGTTTGCATATCACTGAGTGTACATATATTCAGGTGACCTTAGTGTTTTGATGTGGACCCCATTCTTCAATATGCTAATGACCTCAGTCTAGAGACATCCTGTCTTACCCACTCCAGAGAATAAATTTCCATTCTTCTGCAACTGTAGAAAGGTGCCACAGATCTGAAGACCTGGCTACTTAAAAAGCATATTAGTATGTGTGTGCTTGCACGCCTACATGTGTATCACATGTGTGCAGGTGCCTTGGAGGCCAGAATAGAGCATCAGATCTCTGGAACTGGTGTTATAGACAGTTGTGAGCCACCCAATGCAGGTGTTGGGAACTGAATCCAGGTCCTCTGCAAGAGCAGCCAGTGCTCTTAACTCCTGAGCCATCTCTTCTGTCCCTCTGACTACTTCTTAAAAATATCACCATCTAGCCTCCATACTGAGCCCCTATCTCCAGAGATGCCTACTACACTGTTCCAGAATCTTTGGGGATTCTCTGGCATGTATCAGGCTGACTAATCCCTTTCCCTGATATTGCTTTGAACTCACCTTTATGTGTCTATTAAATCATTTAGCATTCACTGTTTTGCTTCCAGAGAAGCTGGAACTCTGCAAAGTTTATTCTTTCTTCTCCCATTACCCAAACTTCTCTAAGTTTATTCCTGGAAAAAATCTTCTTATTGGGGTTTAAAGAAAGTAGTTTGGTATCTTAAAAATACCGCATTTGTCCTAATGCCTACAAGGGTAATCTTTTCAGATGTTCTTTGAACAAATACAGCTGCTGTGGGGAGTGTAATTCTCAGCACTTTTCACTATTGTCCACTGTGTGTCACTGTCTTCCTACCATTTGAAAGCACAATTTCTAGAGACTAGAATTAGTTTGCTGATTTCTAGTGTCTCTTAAAAGTTTTCTTTTGGTACTGAGAATTCTAAGTCTTCACATATGCTACAATGGAGTTCTATTCAGCAGTAAAGAAAGATGAAATAATGAAATTTGCAGGTAAATGAATGGATCTAGAAACTATTATACTAAGTGAAGTAACACAGACTCAAAAAAAAAAAAAACAGATGTATGTTCTCCCTCATATATGGATCCTAGCACCAAATTCTTATAAGCAAGTGCATATCCTGATGTAACTGCAGGAACCAGGAATATGGAAGGAAAACAGGGAGGTAAAGGGAAAGAAGGAGCCTGAGAGAGATTAGTAGGATAAAAGTGTTATTAAGGGAGAAATATGTAAAAAGGGGGTAAAGGGGAGGTGGGAAGGAGGACTATACAAAGAACTATGGGAATAAAGGGGGGGGGGAATTCTCCAGATACACATTAAAGAAAAAAAAAGCCTTAAGCACAGAAGGAACCCTATGGGGATGAAGAAAGTCCTTCCAGAAGCAATATAGTTGTTAAATGAAAATCCCAGTGCCAGAGGTGGGTTGCCCCTATGAGCTGTTGGCCTGAGGGACACTAGAGGTCCCCAAAAGAATAAAGACCATTGCCAATAATGTTGGTTGTACACTGGAAGTGGATGGAAAAACCCAGATGGGTAGCTTTCATAGTGCCAAAGGGTAACACGCAGATGACTAGGGAAGAATAGTCCCCTGTAATTCTCCTCAACAGCAGACCCCGCATGTTGCACTACCAATATCCCAAACAAGATGTTCCTGCTGGTGCAATAGTGGAGCATCTAGGATATGTACAACCAGCAAATTTTCAGTTGGATAGAATGCCTGCTCCTAGTGGTGGAACACACATCTGGTACTATAGACCAGGCCAACACCCTGTGGCAGGGGAAGATACAAGCTTTAGTGGGAAGTTGCTGCAATTGCTTTGTCAGATGGAAATGATGCGCCTGCTAAAGTACCCATCAAGCATTTGTGTTTACACCCACAGGGTAAGTTATTAGAGCAGTCACTGTTTAGATGTTCTTGCTTCTTGCTGTGTGTGTGTGTTTTCTTTTTAATTTTCTTTATTATTTTATTTTATGTGTTGTATGCGTGTATTGCCTTCATATAAGCAAGTGCACCCATGTCATGCAGTGCCCATGGAGGTCAGAAGAGGGTGTTGGATCCCCTGGGACTGGAGTTACAGACAGTTGTTAACTGCCACGTGGGTACTGGGATTTGAATCCAGGTCTTCTGGAAGAACAACCAGTGTTCTTAAACACTGAGCCATCTCTCCAGCCCCTGTTCTTTGTGTTTTTATAGTAGATAGAATCCCACTGAAACTGGCCAATAGCCCATGAAACAGATTATGCAGAGACCCACACTTCAGTGCCTTGCCACATGGGAGGAAGATCATCCCACACCTACCACCTGCTCCAAGACTCAGGGACTTTTGCAGAAGAAGTTGGTGGAAAGAATACAAGAGCCAGAGGAAGGGGTGGAGTGTTAACTGGAAATGTCCTCTGACCACTATGCCAGCAAGCTATAGTCACACCTCCTTCCCACACTCATCAAGGAGGTGACGGGGAAATCAGTTATCCCTCCCATCCAATCAGTCGACCTTAGCTGCATACGTGGGGAGGGGTAAAGATATATAAGCTCGGAACACCAAGAGGCACCTCTCTCACCATGTGGCCCGAATTCCCTCGGGGTCTCCTGCCGGATCAGACAAACCATATATTTTATGTGTATTTATTAAGTTACAAAGGAATGAGTACCTAGTGCCTAGCCCCACAACAGGACTCAGAGCCCACCTTATCAGACTGTGCCACGCCCATAATTCACTCACACCTCTGGTGGCCAGCAATCACCCCAGGTCCATGAGAATCAGTCCATTCTGTCTCTCAGCTGTTGCGCATAGCTAGGCATTCCCACAGCTCATGTGCTTCCCCAGGGCTCACCGCTTCCCAGGCTCCTGGTTTCTCTGGCTCTGGCTCCCAGCCACACCCCCATAGTCCACTCCGTGGTAGGCCCTGCCCATTGGAGGAACTAGTCAATCTGGAGACACACCATTTTGTGCAGCTGTTGTGAGGTCACAGGATCTGTATTTGAGTGTGGGCTTTATGGCACAGCCATAAATGTGGGGCACCCACTCTTCTGTAAATAAACCCCTACCATATGCTCTGTTAAAAAATAATAAAATATATATTTTTTTCTCTTTTTATTATTTTTTTTTATTTTATGTGTATGAGTGTATTGCCTGTAAAATATATTTTTAAAACAACTGGGGCTGGAGAGATGGCTCAGCAGTTAAGAACAGATGGTTCTTGTAGAAGACCCGAGTTCGAATCCCAGCACCCACATGGCAGCTAACAGCTGTCCGTAACTCCAGTTCCAGGGGATCTGACAGCCTCTTCTGTCTTGCACGAGCATTGCATGACATGGGTGCACTTACCTACATGCAAATAAATAAATAAATAAATAAATAAATAAATAAATAAATAATTTTTTAAAAACATAACCATGAAGTTATAATCCCAGCCTTCTTTTTATTTTTACTTTAAAGAATGTAGTGTGAACTAATCTTCTGACTGGAAGTCTGAAAACATGGCTGTGCTCTGCCTCTTCGGCGTAGATGGGACCCTGACTGCCCCACAGCAGAAAATTACAAAAGAAATGGAAAACTTTCTACAAAAATTGAGGCAGAAGACAAAAATTGGAGTGGTAGGAGGGTCAGACTTTGAGAAAGTACAAGAGCAGCTGAGAAGTGACGTGGTTAAGAAATATGATGACATGTTTCCAGAAAATGGCTTGGTGGCATACAAAGATGGGAAACTCTTATGTAAACAGAATATTCAAGGTCATCTGGGTGAGGCAGCGATCCAAGATCTAATCAACTACTGCCTGAGCTACACTGCAAAAACTAAACTCCCGAAGAAAAAGGGCACTGTCATTGAATTCCAAAATGGCATGTTGAATGTGTACCCTGTTGGAAGAAGCTGCAGCCAAGAAGAATGAATTGAGTTCTACGAGCTCAATAAACAAGAAAATATAAGAGAAAAATTCATAGCGGACCTGAGGAAGGAATTCGCAGGGAAAGGCCTCACATTCTCCATAGGCGGCCAGATCAGCTTTGATGTCTTTCCTGATGGATGCGACAAGCAGTATTGCTTGAAACATGTGGAACATGATGGTTACAAGATCATTTATTTCTTTGGCGATAAAACCATGCCGGGGGGCAATGACCACAAGATCTTCACAGACCCCAGAACCATGAGCTACACAGTGACCACACCCGAGGACACACGCAGGATCTGTGAAGAGATTGTCCCTTAACACTGGAGGGAAAGGGTCCTGGCCAACAAGACTGAAAGGTCACTCGTGATCACTTGGGACGAGAACTGAAGTCCTCACATGCACACAGCCCCCAGCCTTGGGTCTGGCTGCTCTCATGAGTCTAGTCACCTAAGGTCTTGAGGTCAGCTCACTGGGCATACCAGTAGGCCATGCCTCCACCTCCATCCAGTGTCAGCAGCAGCCCCGAGGGAGAGGTAAGGAGACATAAAAAAATGGCTGTGGCTCATTCTTATAATCTCTGCTTACGAAACTGAGGCAGGAGGATGCCACAAGTTGAATGCCAGCCTAGACTACAGAATGAGACCTTGTCTCAAAAATGAAAAAAGCATGGTGGCTGGGGGCATAGCCCATAGAGTACTTGACTAGCGTGGGTGAAGCCTTGGCTTAGATCCCAACCTGGGATTAGGTATCTCATACAAAGAATAACTTCTAAGAAAAGACTACCCTTTCTCCAGCCCATGGTCTGAGAGCTGCCTGGTAGGGTACATGGTTGGGTTTTTAGTTTGGTTGGTTTTTGAAACTTCTCCATCATCTTGGACTGATACAAGAAACTAGAATGTGCCTGGGCTCCTTACCCTTCGTGGTTCTTGTCAAAAGGTGGGGGAGGAGTGTGTTGTTACTTTTTGGTTTTTTTTTTGGTTTTTTGAGACAGGGTATCAGTTTTTAGCCCTGGCTATCCCAGAACTTCCTATGTAAACCAGGCTGACCTTGAACTCAGGACCCTCCTGCCTTTGCCTTTCAGATGCTGGGATTCCATGCAGCAACATGCCCAGCTAGGGCTTTGTGAAAATCTGACAGCTGTTAATGTTCAGACCTGTCAGTCACCCCCAAAACATGGAATCTGGTGATGGGAAAGAACAGGCCATCCGTGGTTACCCACCTGGAACTAACTGGAAGATGGACTTCTGTGATGCATGGAGTCTGTCGTCTGCAGTGGAGCTGGGACCTGAACTAGGGGCAGTGTTCTGCCAAAGGGCTGGTGCTTTGTTTTCCAGCTTCCTGTTTGTCAGCCACAGCCCCCAGTGTGGCCTGACAGATGGTTAACCAAGTGACTGCTGATCCCAGTTTGCACCTCAGCTGGCCTGGAATTTGAGCTGGCTCTGTCCACTGACCTGCAAGGTCCTGCCTGCAGTCCTGCTTCCCCCAAGCTGACTGGTCCAGGTACAGACCCAGTTCCTCCCACATCAGTGAAAGCCTAATGGCCACAGCAATAGGTGCTCCCATCCCTTCTCCCTCTTCTAGGCCTGGAGTGTGTCCACAGGCCTCACCCTTCAGGGGGAGCTTTTCAGCATCTAGAAACGGTTCCACAGCCCCGGCTGCAGCTTGGTGCTGGGTCCATGGCTTCAATGGGAAATGCCCACAGATGTGGGGCAGGAATCCCTGCTGCTCCATGCTCACCTCCAGCCACTACTGTGTGTGCCCACCACAGGCAGTCTCACCCTGCCCCTTGGTGCCCACACTGGCACCTGCTGCCAACCCCTTCACCTCCGTCCACCCACCACATGAGTGCCAGGACCTACATCCTGTGGCATCTGTCCTTGTTGGATTTTGCAGTTTTGCTGTAATCCCTTAACAGCGAAGCACATTAAAGGGACTATATGGTTTCAAAAAAAAAAAAAAAGAATGTAGTGTGTGTGTGTGTGTGTGTGTGTAGTGTGTGCCTGCACACACGTGCAGGCTTATGAAATCAGAGTTTTCCAAAAGAGTCATAAAGTAAATAAATAGAAGTCATTAAACAGGAGGTGCCCGGCCCCTGGGTATCATTCCTACCTTGCACATTCACAAGACGCCGGTTCACTCAATCTGCTCTCCACAGCATCTCGTTTCAGCAAGTAATGAGCCGCCTGGAAATACGATGCAGATTGATCCAGGAGGGCATGGCATTAGATTCTGCATGTCTAACAAGAGGGGACGCCAGTACTACTAGTCCAAAACCACACCATAAAAAGCACAGCCTCAATCCAGAGGCACTCAGACTTGACCGCACACCTGAGGAAGAGGTAACGTTTCCTGTCAAAAGACCTCTAATTCCCAGAATACAGTCGTCTGAGCCTGACTATGCCTTCTTAACTTACACACATTCACATTGTCTCAAAGGTTTTCAAGAATAATTATAAGAATTGTCAATTTTCATATGTTGTGAGACATTAATGTCTCAAGTCCTTCCACGTAAGAAGCCTTACTCGGATTCACAGTCCCTCTCATTTAGCAATACATGGATTTGACCACAAGGTGGCGCGAAAGGAACAAAATACTTACAAACCCTTGAAAAGTTGAGCGGAATCCATCGGATCTCCCCACGTCCGACCCCCCACCCCTCACCACCACCCCTGCCCCCGGCCCCACGTCCAAGCTAAGCTAAGGGGCAGCACATTTTATAGTCCCTATAGTAGTTCCCAGTTCTAAGGAGTGACAAATCACAGACTCCTTTAAGAATTTTATTAAAGCTTTAGAGGAAAGAAATATAGACACACAAACGTGAACAGGGGATCTGAAATTAAGCTGTGGCAAGTCAAGGCTGAGTCACTAATTCCCTGTACAAATTATATGACACCTCTACTACCCCATCTCTTTCCTTCTCAACATCTGACCATTTCACCTGCTTCACAGGGAAAGTAAAATCTGGCCCTGAATCTTCCGATTTATTTAACTACCTGCCATGTTCCTTTCACCTGTATGGAATAGACACATTTCTTTGTTAAAAATTTTTGCATTTACTTATGTGGGTGTGACAGTATACATGTGGAGGACAGAGGACAACTTGCAGGATCTCCCTCCTTCTGCCATGTGGATTCGGGGAATTGAACTCAGGTCCTCCTACTTGCAAGATAAACACATCACCTTCTGAGCTATCTCCCCAGCCTCCTCATCTTTTTTTGTTGTTAATATTGCTTTTTTTGGTGACAGTGTCTACATATATAGGCCAGGCTGACCTGGAACTTGTGTTGATACTCTTGCCTCAGTAAAAACATAATCATCTATGTAAACTGTTCCATAGCCTGACTACTTAATTCACTATAACTTTACAATCTTATAACTTTCACCTGTAGATGTAGTTATTTTTATTTTTGTGTATATGAATGTATTGTCTGCAAGTAAGTGCAGCCATGTCATGCAATGCCCATGAAGTCAGAAGAGGGTGTTGGATCCTGGAACTGGAGTTATGAATGGTTGTTAGCCACCATGTGAATGCTGGGAACTGAACCCACGGAGCCATCTCTCCAAGTCCTTGGATGTAGCTCTTAATCTGAAATGAATCATCCATAAAGAATTTTCAGCATATGATTGCCTGGACACCAATTCCAGAGATTTAATTTCTTGTTTGCAATGGAGTCTGGAAATCTGTATGTTTAGAGTGTTTTATCTGTGATTTAAAGGTATAATACTAGAAATATAATCTTAGTCAATTGTATTGTTGCAATATATATGATCAGAGATGGAGAACTAGCTCAGGGGTCAAGAGTATTGAAGCTTTCACAGAGGACCTGAATTTGGTTCCCAGCACCCTTGCCCTGCAGCTTACAACTTCTAACACCAGCTCCAGTGGCTCCACTATGGGTTGTTCTTAGGCTCTAACTATAACAAATAAAGCAGCTGTGAGCATTCATATGCAAGTTTTTGTGTATGTAGTGTGCATGCACGTGTGTGTGTGTGTGTATGTGTGTGTGTGTGTGTGTGTGTGTGTACCTGTGTGTGCGTGGCCGTGTGGAGGTCAGAGGTTGATGTTGGTTGTCTTTCTCTATTGTCCTCCACTATATTTTTTGAGATAGTCTTTCACTGAACTGGGAGTGAACAGGTTTAGCTAGTGTCGGGCCAGTAAACACCCCGTCTCCACCTCTTAGCACTGGGATTACAGGCATGTGTAGACACACTTAGCTTTTTTTTTTTTTTTTTGTCTTTTAGAGACAGGGTCTCCCTGTAGGCCCAGCTGCCCTGGAACTCACTATGTAGACCAGGCTGGGCTTGAACTCACAGAGATCCACCTGCCTCTGCCTCCCAAGTGCTGGGATTAAAGGCGTGTACTACCACAGCCGGCACACACACTTAGCTTTTTATGTGTGTGCTGGGGATCAGAAGTCATGTCCTCATGCTTGTATTTTACCTACTGAGCCATCTCCCCAGCCCCATTTGCAAGCCTTCCTATGGATGTGTGCTTTCATATCTCTTATGTAAATACCTAAAAGTAAAATGCCTTGGTGGTCAGGTGACTGCATCCTTTTTTACCAACAATTAATTGATTGTGTGGCCTCAGAAGCATAATTTTACCTTCCTGAACCTTAGCTATAGAATGGTTTAGAAACTGAAAATTTTAAGTCATTGAATTGCCCCAGGATTTTCTACTATGAGCTACTGTTAGGGAAGGTATTTTTTTAATTACATTTATTTATTTGTTTGTTTGTTTGTTAGTTAATTAGTTGTGTGTGTGTGTGTGTGTGGATGTGGGTGTGCGTGTGCATGTGCACAGGTACTACTGTGTGTGTGGAGGTTAAAGGAAAACATGGAATCAGTTCTTTCCTTCCACCATGTGGGTCCTGGCAGCAGGTACCTTTACCACTTGCTGGCCCTAAGGAATGTTTAACAGATAAAAATTTTAAAAGTTGGAAATTTGACTTTTTTAAAAGTTCAGAAATTTAGTTTAACATATTTTTATCAGTAGACACCAATTTAGCAGGAAAGGTATTATTGGATAATGAAAAGCCTAATACCAGGGTAAAAATAAGCAGTTACAGACTCATTAAAGAAATTAAGGCACCTGGTCCATGCTTTGTACAGCATTAGAACTACAGCTGTCCCCACAGCTGATCCTTGAACGTCTCAGTCTCTCCCCCACCTCTAGCATTCTGCCCCTGACCCTGTAAGGATTCCTATCTCTTCCCCAGCCCTCCAGTTCTTCACTGAGAACTTTCGGCTATTCACCATGTGTTTGAGTGGTCTTCCAGAGGAGATAGAGTTCTGTCCTTACACAAACCCTCCAGTGGGGCCTGCAATGCAGAAAGAATGCATCCAGAGCTTCCCTGCTTCATTCTGCACTGCTCAGAAGTCTCGAGGCACACACCCATGGCGACTGGGACAAGCTCTCCCTCCTGCGAGCATCTCTACACTCACATTGCTTACAACAGGAATCGGCCTTTCGACTTTGCCATCTTGGGCAGCAAGTTAGGGTATCATTCGGCCTCTGACTCTCAGCCCAGGTTTTTTCAGAGCTAGCTGGCTCATTTACAGCACCTGCAAAAAAGCTTGTGATTGTTATAAAGTGTCAGCATTTGTTAAAGTTTGCTTTTTGTTGTTTTAGGTTTTTTTGGGGGGGGGGCTTATTTGTTTCAATGTCTAGAATAGAAGCTTGCTTAAAATTTTAAAATTAAAAATACTAGTTTTCGATTTCGCCCTTCCGTCTCTCCCGCTGTTCTCTGCTCCTGGTTTGGGCCCTGCGCCATTCCTGGTCTTGGGTCCCCAGACACCTGGGGAACCGGTGCTGCTTCCTGATCCTTTTCGCCCAGGCCAGCTTGGTGCCTTCTTTGGGATCCAGGAGCACTGCTTCCGCGGGACCTGGCCCCGTCCTCACCTCTCCCTGCTCCCCGAACCTGCACCACTGGCTAATTCTCCTGGCTCGCTCTCCTGTCCTCAGGCCTCTCTTGGGGTAAGTCTACCGCGCAGCCCCCCGGCCCGTGCCTTGACTCCCCCAGCCGTGTTCACCCTTCCATCTCCCCCGC
This sequence comes from Nannospalax galili, assembly GCF_000622305.1. NCBI lineage: Eukaryota > Metazoa > Chordata > Mammalia > Rodentia > Spalacidae > Nannospalax > Nannospalax galili. Next base: position 1,888,173 of record NW_008343971.1, read on the forward strand.
TGTTCTCTACTCCTAGTTTGGGCCCTGTACCATTCCTAGTCTTAGGGCCCCAGACACCTGGGGAACAAATATTGCTTCCTGATCCTTTTCACCCAGACCAACTTGGTGCCTTCCTTGGGCCCCAGGGGCACTGCTTCTGGATCAGGCCCCATCCTCACCTCCCTCTACCTACCTCCCTGATCCTGCAACACCCACCAGCCGCTTTCTGGGGCTGACAGCCTCTTTCTGGGACTCCGAGGCTTACCTTACTCTCCCTGATCCTTTGCATCCAGTACAACCCAGCAACTCAATCCACTCCCTGGGAAATCTTGGGGCTTCTTCCCACCCCATCTGCCTTTGCATCCCTGCGTGGCACGGCCACTGCCAGGATCTCAGGTCAGTCCAACACCCAAGTTCCTGAGGCCAAAATCATTCTTAGAAGATTCCAGACGTAAGGAGAAAGTCTGAAAACTTTTGACCCACATTGGAATTGGGTCACTGCGGAACTCCTGAAGACAAAATCAATCTGGCCATGACAATATAAAATCAAAAGGGAGAAACAGAAGCTTAGAAGAACCAGCTCTTCATACCCAAAAAGTTAACCATAAAGACACATAAAGTTCAAAAAAAGAAGTAGAAAGAAACTTGAAGGCCTGAGTATCACACAAGAGTCAGAAACTACAAAAGAAATTCACATGTCAAAATCACAGAGAAAAAATAATAACATGAAAAACCAAAATGACATATCCCCACCAAATACCAGTAATCCTCTAGAGGAGCACAATGAGAACCCCCTAGAGACAATGCAGGACGTGGAACTCAAAAGAACAATGATGAATATGGTAAAAGAATTCAGTGAATTTAAAGAACACACAAACAAGGTAATCAGAGAGCTGAAGGAAGATAGGGATAAACTTCTGGATGAATTCAGAAAAGAGCTAGAAATATTGAAGAACACTCAGGCTGAAATAAAGAATGAAGTGAAACATTCCAAAAGCCAATTAGAAACGACAGAAGAAAGCCTGACCAATAGGATGAATGAAATGGAAAAGAGAGTATCAAGACTGGAAGATAAAGTGGATGAACTGGACCACTCAAACAAAGACTATGAAAAATTTAAGAAATCACAAGAATGGAATA
>NW_008343971.1:1893065-1894065 GCF_000622305.1 Nannospalax galili
TGCACAAAAGTCAATTCCAAATGGATCAAAGACCTCAATGTAAATTACGCCTGAAACTCTGGAACTGTTAGAAGAAAACACTGGGAAAACCTAGAAGATATAGGTGTAGGAAAGGATTTTCTAAACTGGACATCAATTGCTCAGGAAACAAGGGCAAGAATTAACAAGTGGGACCTCATTAAACTAAAAAGCTTCTGTACATCAAAGGAGACAACCAAGGAAACAAACAGAAAACCCACAGAATGTGAGAAAAACTTCACCAGCAACACATCTGATAAAGTTTTAATTACCAGACTATATAATGAACTTAAAAAACAGAGAACCAAGACAAGAAGCAACCCAACTGAAATAACCTGAAGGAGAAGAATAGTAGGTAACAGGCCTTAATAAGGGAGATATGGATAAAAATTGGGTTAGTCTAAAGGAGGGGGAGGGAAGGGTATATGAGGAACCTAGGGGATAAGGAGAAAGAAGAAGCTCAACAGAGGTAGGATCATAGGAGCAAGGGTATTAGTAAGGAAGAAAGGGGGAAAAGTGGGGGCGCCTTAAGTGGGAAAACCATGACAGAGGGGTGAGACGATACAAGAGAGAAACAATGACTAGCTAGTCACGAAATCCAGAGGGAACCATATTATTCCTACCACCTACGGACTAATTATACATAACAGACCAAGAAAAATATCTCTAGATATGGTTTATTCGAGACCAACTGGTCATTACCCAAGACTTATCTGCATGACACACAGTAATTAAAAATGCCAGAATGGCAGAACTAACCTTCTTGGATGTTTAACAGACGTATCTTGAGATCTATACTAATTGGGTCAGAGGGACACAAAGGACACTTTTTGCTCCTTGCCCTCCTAGGTCGATTAGTTCCCAGGGACTATGAGCATCTCGCAAAACGTCCTGTAAAGGCAGTGGGTCATCTGACCTCTTGATCAAGGAGGCCAAGGAGACCCCACCAGATGGACTTGAACCAGTGTCCAGTCTATAAAGA
>NW_008343971.1:1894967-1907268 GCF_000622305.1 Nannospalax galili
AAAAAAATACTAGTTTTCCTTAACTTCAAAAGCTATTTAATATGTGAATGAGGCCTTATCTTTATAAACATTATACTAACTCAGGAAGTTGCAAAAGTTCAAGATCATTTTCAGCCAAATAGAGACTTCAAAGTTAGCTTGATATATATGGTGACCTGTTTCAAAATAAATCAATAAAATATATACCAGAGTTTAAAGACTTAGTAAGAAAGAATGTAAAATATCTCAGTAAGATTTTTGTATTGATTACATGCTGAAATGATAATATTTTAACTAGACTGGGATAAATAAAATATATAATTAAAATAGGAGCTGGAGAGATGGTTCAGCAGTTAAGAGCACTGGTTGTTCCTGCAGAAGACCCAGCTTCGAATCCCAGCACCCACATGGCAGCTAACAATTGTCTGTTAACTCCAATTCCAGGGGATCCAATAGTCTCTTCTGTCTTCCATGGGCATTGCACAACATAGGTGTACTTACCTACATGCAGATGATACACTCATACACATAAAATAAAAATAATAAATAAAACATTTTAAAAGCATATATAATTAAAATATAAAACAAAGGACTGGAGGGATGGCTCAGTGGCTAAGAGCACTGACTGCTCTTACAGAGGACCTGGGTTCGAGTCCCAGCACCCACATGGCAATTAACAGCTATCTAAAACTCCAGTTCCAGGGGATCAGACACCCTCTTCTGACCTCCATGGGCATTGCACGACACATGCAGGCAATACACTCATACATATATAAAATTAAAATCACTCATACACATAAAAATATTTTACATTTTTATTTTTGCATTTCATACAATATACTTTAATCATATTTAGATATAATTTTTCAAAAACTACATAAGACAAAACCGTAAATAATGTGCTAAGTTGAGTAACAGCAATGGATTTTCTAAAATTGATGTGTCAGGCCAACAAGATGACTCAGGAAGTTGCAAAAGTGGGTAAAGGTGCTTGCTATGACACCTAATGACCTGTGTTGACTATACAGGACCCACATGGAAAGAACCAGCTCCCTGAAGTTGTCCTTTGATCTCCATATGCTCATGTGGCATATGTGTCCCCCACCACAAATGAATAAATAACAAATAAATAATATAATGTAATCTAATAAAAATAAAACCCAAGTGATATGCCTTCTGTTAATGTTATATGAGTGCAATAAAGTCAAATTCTCTGTATTGCCATTATTTTGAAGTGTATTTAGTGTTTTATAATATGAAAATTTTTATGCTTATACTTTCACTTTTTTATGTTTTTATTAACAAAGAAAATTGTGATATTTTGATACAATTATACATTAGGTAAGCATTTCCCACATCCTCAAACACTTTCCACTTCTTTGTGGTAAAATGATTCAAAATCTTTCCTTCCAGCTTTTAAAACAATACTAAATATGGATCCTTATATTTACAGACAAGTATACCTGCAAACACTCATTCGAAAAAAAAAAAACAAAACCTTCTTTTTGCAACAGATGGAGATTATTACAGAGTTCCACAACTGGTCGCACACAGAGACTATGTGTCTGAGATACCCTGCCCTAAGTGACATATCTACAGTGTAACCTCTACACCTAAGACCAGTGGAACAAGAGGCGGAGAGAATACTGATGCAATTTTCAGCTCTCACCAGCAAAGCTTCCTGATGCAATAAAAGCCATTTAACACACATGGTCACAACTGGTCAAAGTGTAAAGAATAAGAGACTGTAGAGTGCTTGTCCCTGGATAGGATTCCTATATTTTACCTCACCCACCCAGGGCTCAGGAACCATTTTGAAAGAGGAAGCAGAAAGATTGTAAGAGCCAGGGGTAGTGGATGACCACAACGAAAGAGTTTTCCAGGTTTCTGGGAACTTGTTCGTATGGACTTACAGCTATGGTGACAGAATGCACAAGACTCATACAAACTCCAACCAGACAAATCCAGCACAGAACTGGGGAAATGGGCAGGAGGCCTCAACATTAACTGAGGAACCAGTGGTAGCTGATCACTACTGGGGGAGGGAGAGTTGATCTTCTTTAAGGGAGTGACGCTAGATAAGCTGACCAGACTCCAGTGGATGAACTCACACCGAGGGACATCTGGGGACCCAAACTTGACTCAGCATAACATATATGATAGAATGAATGAAATACACTGTGGGAGGTACAGATGAGGGAAGGAGTTTCAATATGATTAAGACATATTGTATGAAATGCACAAAAATTCAATACATATATTGAAAAAATCAAACAATAAACCAATACATAACATTATGTATTGCAACCCTCCTATGCAATACAACACCAGATCTTTTTTTAATTCAAATATTCACTTTTATTTTTATAGTACATAAACAGGTCTATAAGACAGGATAATATGTAATAGCATTTTTTTATTGTCCTTACATTATCTCTCCAGTAACTCTAAATTCTTTGCAGATATTCACCTTTTTTATTTAATAACCACATGATTAGAAGCATTTCATTAGAGCTTTAACGTATTCATTAATAATTTCCAGAGCAAGGATACCTCTCTTTCAAAAGTGGCTGTAAATTTTTAGGTTCACAGTTGAATTAATACAGTTATACAATATTGAACTCAGTATAAACCCTGTAAGACATAAAATTGAATGAGTTTTTAACCTTTAAAGAAGATCTCCATTTCATTTTAAAATATCCTGTTTCCTACATTTTTAATGCTACTAACACTTAGATGTTTGCACACGACAACACCAGATCTTATTTCTTAGACCTAGGTGCAACTTTGTACCCATTGATCAACATTTTCCCCATTTCTCCCACCCTAACAAATTAGTTTTTTTTTTTTTCAATTGAGTGGTTTAATGAGATTTTGGAAAACATTCAAAGTATCCTCGTTAGCTTTAATTGTCAACTGGACACAACCTAGAGTCACCTAAGAAGGGAATCTCAATTGAAGGACATCCCAGATCATAGTAACCTGTGCACATTTCTGCAGAGGATTGTCTTGATTGTTAATTGATATAGTAGGGCTCAGCCTACTGTGGATGACATTATACTTAAGCACGTGGTCCTGGGCTGTATAAGAAAGTTAGCTGACCTGTGAGCGAGTAACAAGCAGTATCCTCCATGGTTTCTGACTTCCCTCAGTGATGGACTGTGACCTAGAATTGAATGCCAAAAAGACTCTTTTTTTTCCCAAAGTTGCTTCTGGCCAGAGTATTTTATTACAACAGAATGTAATTAAAACAGATTCAAGCTAAAGATATCTTGTTCTAAAGAGATTTAGTAGATCTCAAAGCAGTAATAACATACTGCACAGACCAGGGTCTCATCTTAGCACCTGCCCTGCTACTTCTATGCTATTAAAAACAAAACAAAGCAAAAACAAATGAAAAACAACCCCGACCTCAGAAATGCAGTGCACTTTCCCCTTCTTTGGTAGCCATAATCCCTCATTCTGGCATTTGAGTTTTTCCTTTCAGACTCCTTTAGCTGTCAAATGAAATAATCTTTTATTGTTCCTGATGTTACCAAAGAGAAGCACAGAGATAACTTTACTTCCGAGGTTTTCATATCACAACAGAGAGCTGTGGTACAAATCTACTGACATGCCAAAAGTCATGGTGCTTCATCTTTAGTTGTTGAATAGCATTCACCGACTCGGCTGTCCAGCAAGCAGGAGGAGGCCCATGCTGACTACATCTCATTGTGCTGTTATGAGCTCAATCATATAACTTTTCTACAGTATCATCTCAGGCAGATTTTATGCACCCTCAAGGTCTAGTCTAATCTAATTTCTGTTGTGGAAAATTCTCAATGTCTTATCTGTAATTATCTCTCTAAATACTAACCCAACCTTATTCTGTCTTTCATTCTTGGACAAACTTTCATTGAATTTAGATCTTTCCAGAATCTTGTATCAATCTTGTCTTCTCTTCAGCATTTTTCCACCATTAGTTTTTTTATATTCCATTTCTTATAATTTTCTCTTACCTGTTTTCCAGTTCACTTATGTTTCCATGAGCTGTGTTTAGTATGTTATTTAAGCTACCCTCGTTTGTGTGATAAACATAACATTAAACTTACCAGTAGAATAATTTACAGCACATTCACATTCACACCCTGTGCAACCATCGCCACTACCTAGTTCTAGACTATTTTCATCACACAAATGGAAACTCCACACCCAAGACACAGTTTTATCCTAGGCTATCCTCTCTCCAGAACTTGACAGCTACTAACCTGATTTCTCAGCTTATAAATTTTCCAGTTCTGGACGTTTTACATACATGTAATCATGCATTACATGGCCTTTTGTGTCTGACTTCTTTCACTTTGTGTAAGACGGTCTAGCATCATCCATGTTGTAGCCAATGAGTCAAACTTAGTTATTATATTTGCAGCGGTATAAGTTCTTTGCTTCTTCTTAAAACATGTTAGTCACTTTATAGTCTCTAATACATTTCCAAGTTTATTTTAAATTTTATTTATTTTGTTTTATGTTTTAAAAATATTTTATTTATTATTTTTATTTTATATGTATGAATGTATTGCCTGCAGGTATGTAAGTACACCTGTGTTGTGCAATGTCCATGGGGGCCAGAAGAGGGCATAAGATCCCCTGAAACTGTAGTTATGAATGGTTGTTAGCTGCCAAGTAGATGCTGGTACCCAAACCTGGGTCTTCTGCAAGATCAGCCAGTGCTCTTAACTGCTGACTCATCTCTCCGTCTCTTCTTCCTCCTCACCTTTCTCTCCCTTTTCTTTTTCCTTTTCAAACTGAGTGGTTCTCATTTGGGTTTTATTTCAGATTTCATTAAAAATGTTCAGTGAAAATTAATGTTCCCTGAAACTTTCATGTAGCACAGATAAAGGCTCAGTACTCAGATGGTGGAGAGGAGGGGTTGGATTAAGTGCTCTGAAATCTACACTCTAGATCTTTATTTACCAATATAATTCTCTTGTGGGTGGTGTCAAACCAGAATGCTAAATGCATGCCAGAAACTGTGCAGAGAGAGTGCAGGTTGCGAGCTCAACGTGTAGCACTGTTCTCGCCTTGTTTCAAGGAGTGGCCAAGCAAGACATGAAACAACATCAGGATAAAGTAAAAGAAAGTCGCTCCAATGGTGAGTATGACACTTTATAGGGAAGGTTGAAAACTGGCACTGCCAACCGGTGTACCAGCACCTCAAGGCAGGTGAAAGGGCTGCTCCCCACTTCCATAACTGGAAAAAGGCATGTTCAGTGAGCAGTCAGCACTGGACTTCGATGGGGCCATCCTCTCTACAGCACTGGAAACCCTGACTAAGAACCTAACTAAGCAAGATTAACTCATAGAAGATCTGGGTTTAAAACGGAAGCAGGCGTGCAGACCACGAGACCCAAGGCCCCTGCTATGCTGGCAAACCTCGCTTACGGAAAGGACGCAGAGGAGTGTGAGGGAAGCAGAGCCCAACTTTCTGGGGACGATGACAGCTAGTGGGGCCGGAATACAGATGGTCACCTTTCCAAAGTAGGACTCCATCTGTCTACGCAACACACGCCCCTCTCCTGAAAATCTCCATTCTTTCAACTAGAGACCTTAAGATGAAAGCGGTCCTCAAATCAAACTCAAGCCTCCTACAGGAAAACAGAAAAGAGATTCCTGCATGAGATCAGGGCAATCGAAGAACACACAGAATGGCCTCCTTTGCTGGCTGGGCAGATTTCCAATCCAGAGGAGGAATCAGACCTGTGGATGGGGCTCCCTAGTAACCAATGACATCAAACACGCCGGAAACACCGATTGGTTCGATTACTAGGCATGCACCCAGGCAAGGACTGTAGAGGGTTAAGGCTTTACCATGACGACAGGTCACTCCCGGCTCAGTGACTGTCGGTGGAGACCTGGTGGTTGCTAAGTAACCGGAAACATTGCCTCCACTAGAGTCGGCTTTCTGCTCCAACTACAAACGTTGCTCAGCCTCTGGGGACCCCTCAGGAGTGGCTGCTGTGGTCCCACTCGGTGAGTCCTATGGGTCCAGGCCACGGGTCGAGGCTTCTCTAGAAACAGGATTCCTTTCCCAACCCTGAAAGGAAGGCTCAGAGATGCAGAGAAAGCCCATGGAAAGGCATTTCGGTGATTGCTCACCTCAAGGCAGAGGAAAGGGCTGCTCCCCACTTCCATAACTGGAAAAAGGCGTGTTCAGTGAGCAGTCAGCCCTGGACTTCGATGGGGCCACCGTCTCTACAGCACTTTTTGTTTGTTTGTTTGGTCGGTTGTTTTTATTGTTTTGTTTTGTTTTGCTTTGGGGGGAGGGATTGGAAAAGTGAGCTTGTCCGAGATCTTGAACTGGCTGTTCAAATCTAGACCTGGCCTGTTCATCAGGACAGCCCCTAGACTCCAAGTGTATAGTACACACTGGATTTCCAGGGCCTAGTGCCAAAATAAAAAATATCATAGTGCACCACACAGTGTCATTATGTATTAAAATAGCACGTTGGATGTTAAATAAAGTGTATAATTAAATTTTATTTCACTCATTTTAATGGGGTAACTTGAGAGTAAGAGGCTTTTTAAAAATTTCTGTTAGCACTGAGCTAGACTAAAATGTAAGTATGCCAACACCTTGTTCAAAACCTTTGGTACTATATAATACTATTGTGCATACACACACACAAGTGTGTGTGTGTGTGTGTGTGTGTGTGTGTGTGTGTAGAGGCCAGTAGGATGTCAAGTATGCTGCTCTATGACTCTCTGCCTGTTTCCTTGAGGCTGAGTCTGGGGACACAACTCATGTCCTCATGCTTGCACAGCAAAAGCTCTTACCCATTGAATAATCTCCAGCTCCTACATAATAATGTTTTGAAGGTCATTTTGACGCACACCTCCATCTATCTGATGGGTGACAGTGTTTGAGGTAGTGAGGAGTGTATGTCCACTACAAAAGGCTAGTAGTTCTAGTGTTTGGGGACTTTGCTGCTAGAGTGTATGACTGTGAATCTGTTTTAATATTTAGCCCTCAAATATCTTCTCTCCCCTTCTTTGGTTTCTTCTTGAGTTTCCAGGTTGTGTCCCTCAAGTTGCCTACTTGTCTTAAAATTTACCTGCAGAGAGGGAAAGAGGGAGGGAGAGAGAGAGAGAGAGAGAGAGAGAGAGAGAGAGAGAGAGAGAGAGAGAGAGAGAACCCTTAGGCATGCATTGGTGTATGCCTGTGCACTTGTGTGTACAAGTGTGTGCAACTGTGTCTGAGCACACGGAAGCTCGAGGTTGACCTGGAATGTCGTCCTCAATTACTACTTCATCTTACTTCTAAAAATATTTTAATTAATTCTTTTAGAATTTCATACAATGTGTTTTGAACACCCCCAACTCCTCTCAGATCCACCCCCACTTCCCTACCCACTCAACTTTGTGTCCTCATTTGTCTTTAAACCCATTGAGTCCAATTTGTGCCACCCATATACTCTTGGGTGTGTGTCCATTCACTGGAGTGTGTTCAACCTACCAGGGATCCACACCCTAAAAGAAAACCGACTCCTCTTCTCCCGGCAGTTATCAATTTATTTTTTGAGACGAGGTCTCACTGAACCTGGAGCTCTGCTAGACTGGCTGGCCAGTGAGCCACTGGATCCACCTGTCTGCCCCTATCTTCCAACAATGGGTTTACAGGGAGCACCTCCAGGCCTGACTTTGCACATGAGTACTGGGGACCCAAACTCAAGTCCTCATGATTGTGTAGCAAGCACTTTATAGACTAAACATCTCCTTACTGTATTTTAAAACAACTACTTCAGGAGATGTTTTGCATCTTTCCAAATGTTTTAATCTTTCCAAATCAGGGCAGTGTGGCTCCCACATCAGGAGCATCTACAACACCCAAGCACTTGTTAGAAATGCGGATTCCTGGGTCTCACACCAGGGGTTCTTCAAGGCCCAGCACATTTTTTACTCCTGTGGTTCAAGTGCTTTGCTTGGGAAGACTGAGATAACTTTGGTTTTCTTTGGAGAAAGCAAGTAAATTCAGCTCTCCCTGGTTCCTAGTACCCCCTCCTCCCACCCCACATACTGTCTATCCTCCTCTACCATTTTGTTCAGCTTTTATTTTTCTTTTCTTTGCTCCATCCTTGTAGGAATAAGGATGAGTTTCCATGCCAAAGAGAGTGAAATGGACCTGAAGAATGTTGAAGAGCATGAAGAAAGTCCTGTGCTCACAAGACTGAATAGTGTAAAAGCAAAAAGGATAATGAATTATGTAGCAGTCAAAGAAAATGAGCCTCAAACACAAACTCTGACATTTAGGCACTCCACAAAAGCTCAGGAGAAGACACGAAAGCGACAGCAGCCCATAAAACTGGAACCTTTGGTAAGTTTAAGAAAGAATAGGAAAAAAAACCAATAACAGTAAAAAAAGACAATGACAACAACAAAACACGCGTTTGGGCCACTTTTCATTCACACAGGGAGGGCGCTGCAAGGTGACTTTACTGGATGGATTCCAGGAGTCTTAACTGATAAAGAACAAATGAAAACCTTAAAAATTAAGAACTTGTTTATAAAAGTGTAAATGCCACAGTCATTCAACAAACATTAAGTTCTAGCCACTGTAAAATTGGGGGGTACAGTGATGAACCAGGTTTCCTGGTGGGTAAACCCTCTAGGTGGTATATATAAAATAACATCTAATTATATATGCCATGAGGATTTCTCAGATATTAGGGTGTCATTTAATACCCAGAACACCAGTAAAATGATGTACATTGACAGAATTTTATCAACATGTAGACCTAGGGGGCTGGAGAGATGGCTCAGTTGCTCTCCCAGTGGACCTGGACTCAGTTCCCAGCACCCATATGACAGCTAATAACCATCCATAATTCCCATTCCAGGGTGTCTGATGCCCTTTTCTGGGCGTACATGTAGGCAAATACTCATACACATAAAAAATAAAAAAATAAAAAAAGTTGAGTATATGCCTAGTGTCTGTTAATTTTTGTGTATATCTGAAAATACTCATTTTAAAAACATGCTCTTGGAATATTATAAATTAATGTAAAGGAACAATGGAAATATATAAAATAAAATGTGAAAATTCTCATACCTCCATTCAAGTATTTACTGTTCTCACACTTCAGATTGATTTGTGTGCGTCTTCACATGTATTTGCATATGTAATTATGCATAAATATATATGTATCTTTAAAGTAAAATTATATAATACGTACTGCTTTTTTCATTTTTAAAAAATTTTTGTATGTATGAATGTTTTGCCTGTATGTATGTAAGCGTACCACATGCATACAGTGACTGCAGAAGCCAGAAAAGGGTATCAGATTCCCTGGAACTGGAGCTATGGACAGTTGTTAGCTACCATATGGGTGATGGGAACTGAACCCAGCTCCTCTGCAAGAACAGTCAGTGCCCTTAACCACTGAGTTATCTCTCTAGCCCCCTGATTTTTCTTTTTAAAAAATGATCTAAAATTGCATTATATATATATATATATATATATATATATATATATATATGGGCTATATAGGCCATGGTGTATGTGTAGAGGTCAGAGTACAGCTTGCTTGAGTTCATTCTCTCCTTCCACCATGTGGTCTCAGGGCTTGAACTCAGGCGGCAAGCACCTTTGCCCACTGAGCCATCCTGCTGGCCTCCACCGTTCTTATTTCAAGTAAATACATACAGAAAATTGTTCTAATCCATGCACATGGAAGTGTCTTATTTTTACTTCTTTCTTAGTCAGGGTCTTATACAGAGCCCAAACTGGCCTCAAGATAACAGTCCTTCTCCTTCTGCTTTGAGGGCACTGGTATTATTGTCACTGCATGCACATCGGGAATTAACATACATGCAGGTAAACACTCATACATAGAAAATAAATTTTTTTTAATCTTTTAAAAAATCCATTCATTAACAAGACAAGGCATTGAATTTTAACAAATGCATTTTTGTATATCTATGGAGATATCCATGTGACTTTCCTCATAATTCACTTTTGATATTTTTATATTTGTAATTTTGTTTCTAAGGATAATAGTTTTCTATGGTAAGGACTTGTATTTTTTCTTTTAAAATCAATCATTGCCTTTTATTTTTTGTTACTTATTTTAGAAAGAAACCTAATTTCTATTTATTGACAGTACAGAGAAAAGTAAATGAATTTTGTAATGGTAAATTTAACTAGTAATATTCTTTTAAATTCTTTTAGTCAATGTTCAGTTTTTATTTTCAAGCTATATAGAAAATATCATTGATAACTTGATAATTATGCCTTTATTTCCTTGTAGCTAAACCAATTACTTTATTTAGTTTTCAAATTATGGCACACAGGTCAAATTCAACTCTGCAACCTTTTGTATAAATAATGTTTTATTGGATTGCTGGCACATCCATTTATTTACATATGGCCAAAGACTGATTTTCTGCTACTATGACAACATTAAGTGGTTGTAACAGAAACTTCATGCCCCATAATACTTAAAGTATATATTTGGCCTGCTAGAGAAAACTTTTCCTGAAGCCATGTAATTAGTCAACTTCTTGTCACTGTGGCAAAGTACCCAAGAAAATCAGCTTAAAAAGGAAAGATTGATTTCAGCTTATGGTTTCAGAGGTTTCAGCCTGCAGTCACCTGACTCCATTGCTTCAGGCCTGTGACAAGGCAGAATATCATAGTGGTTGGAGCCTGTGGTGGAGGAGGCTGCTCATTTCATGGCAGCCAGGAAGCAAAGGGGGGGGGCTAAAACTACAGTTCCAGGGGATCCAGTGCCCTCTTCTGACCTCTGTGGGCATTGCAGGACATGGGTGCACTTACATACATGCAGGCAATACACTCACACACATGGAATAATAAAAAATAATAAGAAATATTTTTAGATGCTCCAAACAAAAACCAAGAATTGAATACTAAAGATGATAGTGAAAGTAAAGACCTTATTCTTGACTTTAATAATGGCCTTAGGGTTTAATACTTAAGGTCGTTGATGTTTGTTATTGACTTTATGAACTAGTCTAAATATATTAAATTTAGTTATATCACTATTTCATTATGATGAGTTCAAGCAGATGAACATTTTCAAAGAGAAATATAATAAATGATTTGCTTTGTTTTTCTTTTCATTTATTTAGTTTGTGTGTGCATATGTGTGCACACACATGCACATGCACATGTACACACACCATATGTAGAGGTCACAGAACAACTTGAGGGAGTCAGTTGTTACCTTCTATCATGTGAGTTCCAGGGACCAAACTCAGATCACCGGGCTTGGCAACAAGTGCTCTTACCACTGAGCCTTCTCAGCATCCCAGAATAATGTCTATTTTCAGAAGAGTACAATGTTTTAAGTACATTTTATATATCTCATTTCAGTCTCATCGCCCTGTTTCCCTCCTTAGCAATGACCACCATTATGATTAAAGTGAATCTCATTTTTTTATTTTTTTTTATTTTTTTTTTACAATTAAAGTTACAGTTTTAACAACATGCAAAATATTACAGTAAGAATTTCACACAATGTATTTTGATCATATTCAGACTCCCCCTTCCCTATCTCCTCTCAGATCCACCCCCACCTCCTTACCCACTCCCGTATTTCACGTTCTCTTTTTCTTAAAGTCCATTGAGTTTAATTTGTATTCACCAATTACTTTTGGGTTGGGCACATCCCTTGGCATGTGATCAACCTCCATGGGTCTCCCAGAGTCGGAAAGGTCACTGAACTTAGGAATAGACTTTTGAAAGAAGCTTGGGGTTCTAATACAGCTCCAGAGAGTAAACTAAAAACAGCAGAAGTCAAGTCTGTCCTGATTAGCTTTCACAGAAGCAGCCTCAAGCAGTCTTTCTAGAATTTGATTCATCAGCGAATGTCAAGGCAATGGGTCAGGAGTGAAGGGCAAGGCTTGCAATATGGCCAGTAGTGCATCAAACTCTGTCAAACTTGTAGCAACACAAGAGTGAAAGGAAAACATTTATCACATTCTTCATCAGTGGATAAGGAGGCTGTATTCCTTGGGAGCGTTACAAATGGTGCAGGGAGAAGAGTTGAGTTCAGGGTCAATGGTGAGTCAAGGACAGTGTATAATTAGTAGCTGAGTCTACCACCCCACATACTCACACATTTTGACCTAGACACTGGACTGCCAAGCCTGTGACATGGAGTTGGAGGAGAAGAATAAGTTTATCTATTTCTTCAATGGGGTCATGCAGTGGAAGGTATGATTCAGGTCTCTGTCACTAAAATGCAGCCTGGGCAAGTGGGAATTCATAGCCTTAGAGGAAGGGGTAGAACATGGATGGAAAACTGCTCACAAAAATCTTCTGGCG